>NC_057800.1:628126904-628437940 GCF_018294505.1 Triticum aestivum
GGGGCAGCCAAAGGTGGGCCGCGCGCCTCCTCCCCCCTGGTCCGAATTGGACTATGAGAGGGGGGCGGCGCCCCCTTTTCCCTCTCCCTCCCCACTTCCTTCCCCCTCCTAGTAGGAGTCCTACTCCTACTAGGAGGAGGACTCCTCCTTGGCGCGCCTATAGGGCCGGCCGGCCTCCTCCCCTTGCTCCTTTATATACGGGGGCAGGGGGCACCCCTAGACACACAAGTTGATCCACGTGATCATATTCTTAGTCGTGTGCGGTGCCCCCTTCCACCATAGTCCTCGATAATATTGTAGCGGTGCTTAGGAGAAGCCCTGCGACGGTAGTACATCAAGATCGTCACCATGCCGTCGTGCTAACAGAACTCTTCCCCGACACTTTGCTGGATCGGAGTCTGGGGATCATCATCGAGCTGAACGTGTGCTAAAACTCGGAGGTGCCGTAGTTTCGGTGCTTGATCGGTCGGGCCGTGAAGACGTACGACTACATCAACCGCGTTGTACTAACGCTTCCGCTGTCGGTCTAAAAGGGTACGTAGATCACACTCTCCCCTCTCGTTGCTATGCATCACCATGATCTTGCGTGTGCGTAGGAAATTTTTTGAAATTACTACGTTCCCCAACAGAACCAACACGTGTTCACGAAGAAGCGCTGCATCCATGATAACTTCATGATGGTGCCGCATACGGCTAGGTACCTTCACATGCCCAATGAACCCCACTTGATACTTAAGTTGGACATCATGCACGCCTTGACTGGCGCACCTTTTCGAGGTGCTCCGCTTTGGTAGGGTTCAGCCTGCATTTCCGCATTGGGCCGCCATATATCGACGAGCAGCACATGAGTGTTATTGAATGGGGCTGGGACCCGGTGGCGTGGTATCAAAGGCCTCGGGCAAGTCGACCCATCAATCCCCATGTCTTTGTGTTGGTAAACGACACGTTGAACCAGCTCTTAGCTCAGGCAAGCTGACGGTGTCCTAGACCGGGTGGTACTAACCTAGTCGGCCCGTGGTCCTCGGGTTGGGCCAGTTGGCCACATTCCCATGAAGGTGGACTCCAGAAGCTACACACGAGGAACATAATCAAGACTACATCTGCCGAAGACTTGACATACACTCCAAGATATCTCCTGCCGCCTCCTTATGCGTCCTAGATACCGACCATGTAACCCTAGATGCCCCCTACATGGTGCGTATATAAGCCAAAGGGTTTAGCCCGTAGAGGAAAACGAATCACAATTACATTCACCTAGCCCTAGGGTTAGAACACAACTTACGATCCCGAGGTAGATCAAGTTTGTACTCGATACATCTCCGTTAATATAAACAAGAGCAGGGCATAGGGTTTTACCTCCATCAAGAGAGCCCGAACCTGGGTAAATATTATCTCCCTTGTTCCTGTTACCATCTGTCCGAGATCCACAGCTCGGGACCCTCTACCCCGAGGTCCGCCGGTTTTCACACCGACACAAGCAAGCTCAGGGTGTTGTAGCGCGTGACCGCATGGACTTGTTGGGTAGTGTCTCGCTTTACACGGATGTCACCGTCCTATTTTGCCACCTAAATAGTGGGTATACATGCAATCCACGGCCTTATTGCATTATTCGTCAGGTATTGCTAAGTGCTTGGTAACTCCCATCGGTTGCTCATGAGATGATAATGGTTATGGGCTTCCACCTTGCTTCCTTCCCAATCCTTCTCACCGCATGAAAGTCGTCCCGCGAGGCCCTCTAGTTCCTCGTCAATCGGATCCCAGACCGACTTCCTACTTGGAAGGCGTCCATGATGACTGAGGTTGACTCTTGTCAAGTTGGTCGTCCAATGTTGGTGGTCATGTGCGCCAAGAAATGGGCCATGAAGCAAATTGATAAGATCCTTTGAAGGTTCCTCTAGATGATCAGAGCACCTACTGAAAGAACATGCGGTGCCCCCATGTTTGGTTTTGGTAATTGATGACAATCTCGATGGACTAATGGTTGCCTTGAGTTATATTTGAAGGTTTTGTCCATAGGCTTTTCTTGGAGTACATGTGTTGGTTTCAAGGAGAGTTTGTGTCGACCAAGGTGTTACTCAAGGAATTATCCAAAGATTGGTCATGTGAGAGTTGAGCTTATTGCAAGCATGTCTTGAAGAAGAAGATTGTGTGATCATTCATGTCTACCTTCAACACATCATCCAAATGAATATAATTGGAAAGGTTCAAGGTTGATCAAGACTAAGTCAAGAGTGAATCAAGTTGATAAACTCACAAAGCACAAAAGATGTACCGAGAGGGATCAAGTGATCCCATTGTATGGTAAGCATTGTCAATTATGCTTTGTGTACTAACCCATGGTCTGTTGGAAATATGCCCTAGAGGCAATAATAAAAGGATTATTACTATATTTCCTTGTTCATGATAATTGTCTTTTATTCATGCTATAATTGTGTTATCCGGAAATTGTAATACATGTGTGAATACATAGACACCAACATGTCCCTAGTAAGCCTCTAGTTGACTAGCTCGTTGATCAACAGACAGTCATGGTTTGCTGACTATGGACATTGGATGTCATTGATGACGAGATCACATCATTAGGAGAATGATGTGATGGACAAGACCCAATCCTAAACATAGCACAAGATCGTATAGTTCGTTTGCTAGAGTTTTTCCAATGTCAAGTATCTTTTCCTTAGACCATGAGATCGTGTAACTCCCGGATACCGTAGGAGTGCTTTGGGTGTACCAAACATCACAATGTAACTGGGTGACTATAAAGGTATACTACGGGTATCTCCGAAAGTGTCTGTTGGGTTGACACGGATCAAGACTGGGATTTGTCACTCCATATGACGGAGAGGTATCTCTGGGCCCACTCGGTAATGCATCATCATAATGAGCTCAAAGTGACCAAGTGTCTGGTCACGGGATCATGCATTACGGTACGAGTAAAGTGACTCGCCGGTAACGAGATTGAACGAGGTATTGGGATACCGACGATCGAATCTCGGGCAAGTAACGTACCGATTGACAAAGGGAATTATATACGGGGTTGCTTGAATCCTCGACATCGTGGTTCATCCGATGAGATCATCGAGGAGCATGTGGGAGCCAACATGGGTATCCAGATCCCGCTGTTGGTTATTGACCGGAGAGTCGTCTCGGTCATGTCTACATGTCTCTCGAACCCGTAGGGTCTACACACTTAAGGTTCGGTGACGCTAGGGTTGTAGAGATATGAGTATGCAGTAACCCGAAAGTTGTTCGGAGTCCCGGATGAGATCCCGGACGTCACGAGGAGTTCCGAAATGGTCCGGAGGTGAAGAATATATATAGGAAGTGCAGTTTTGGGCACGGGAGAAGTTTCGGGGGTCAACGGTATTGTACCGGGACCACCGAAAGGGTCCCGGGGGTCCACCGGGTGGGGCCACCCATCCCGGAGGGCCCCATGGGCTGAAGTGGGGAGGGGAAACCAGCCCATAGTGGGCTGGTGCGCCCCCCCCCTTGGGCCTCCCCATGCGCCTAGGGTTGGGAACCCTAGGGGAGGGGGCGCCTCCACTTGCCTTGGGGGGCACTCCACCCCCTTGGCCGCCGCCCCCCTAGGAGATCCCATCTCCTAGGGCCGGCGCCCCCCTAGGGGGCCTATATAAAGGGGGGGAAGGGAGGGGCAGCCGCACCCTGAAGCCTTGGCGCCTCCCTCTCCCCTGCTACCCCTCTCCCTCTCGCAGAAGACCGGCGAAGCCCTGCTGCGGTGACTGCTGCATCCACCACCACGCCGTCGTGCTGCTGGATCTTCATCAACCTCTCCTTCCCCCTAGCTGGATCAAGAAGGAGGAGATGTCACACTGACCGTACGTGTGTTGAACGCGGAGGTGCCGTCCGTTCGACGCTAGGATCTCCGGTGATTTGGATCACAACGAGTACGACTCCCTCATCCCCATTCTTTGAACGCTTCCGCTCGCGATCTACAAAGGTATGTAGATGCATCCAATCACTCGTTGCTAGATGAACTCATAGATGGATCTTGGTGAAAACGTAGGAAATTGTTTTGTTTTCTGCAACGTTCCCCAACAGTGGCATCATGAGCTAGGTCTATGCGTAGTTCTCTTTGCACGAGTAGAACACAATTTGTTATGGGCGTAGATGTTGTCAACTTTCTTGCCGCTACTAGTCTTATTTTGCTTCAGCGGTATTGTGGGATGAAGCGGCTCGGACCAACCTTACACGTACGCTTACCTGAGACCGGTTCCGCCGACTGACATGCACTAGTTGCATAAGGTGGCTGGCGGGTGTCTGTCTCTCCCACTTTAGTTGGAGCGGATTCAACGAAAAGGGTCCTTATGAAGGGTAAATAGAAGTTGACGAATCACGTTGTGGCTTTAACATAGGTAAGAAAACGTTCTTGCTAGAACCCTCTTGCAGCCACGTAAAACTTGCAACAACAATTAGAGGACGTCTAACTTGTTTTTGCAGCAAGTGTTTTGTGATGTGATATGGCCAAAGTTGTGATGAATGATGAATGATATATGTGATGTATGAGATCATGTTCTTGTAATAGGAATCACGACTTGCATGTCGATGAGTATGAAAACCGGCAGGAGCCATAGGAGTTGTCTTTATTTTTTTGTATGACCTGTGTGTCATTGAGAAACGCCATGTAAATTACTTTACTTTATTGCTAAATGTGTTAGCCATAGTAGTAGAAGTAATAGTTGGCGAGCAACTTCATGGAGACACGATGATGGAGATCATGATGATGGAGATCACGGTGTCATGCTAGTGACAAGATGATCATGGAGCCCCAAGATGGAGATCACAGGAGCTATATGATATTGGCCATATCATGTCACTATTATTCAATTGCATGAGATGTTTATCATGTTTTTGCATCTTGTTTACTTAGAACGACGGTAGTAAATAAGATGATCCCTCATAGTAAATTCAAGAAAGTGTTTCCCCTAACTGTGCGCCGTTGCGACAGCTTGTTGTTTCGAAGCACCACGTGATGATCGGGTGTGATAGATTCCAATGTTCACATACAACGGGTGTAAGACAGATTTACACATGCAAACACTTAGGTTGACTTGACGAGCCTAGCATGTACAGACATGGCCTCGGAACACAGAAGACCGAAAGGTCGAGCATGAGTCGTATAGAAGATACGATCAACATGAAGATGTTCACCGATGTTGACTAGTCCGTCTCACGTGATGATCGGACACGGCCTAGTTAACTCGGATCATGTTATACTTAGATGACTGGAGGGATGTCTATCTGAGTGGGAGTTCATTGAATAATTTGATTATTTGAACTTAATTATCATGAACTTAGTCTGAAATCTTTACAACATGTATTGTAGATCAAATGGCCAACGTTGTCCTCAACTTCAACGCGTTCCTAGAGAAAACCAAGCTGAAAGACGATGGCAGCAACTATATGGACTGGGTCCGGAACCTAAGGATCATCCTCATAGCTGCCAAGAAAGATTATGTCCTACAAGCACCGCTAGGTGAAGCACCTGCTCTCCCTACAGAACAAGACATTATGAATGCTTGGCAGACACATGCTGATGATTACTCCCTCGTTTAGTGCGGCATGCTTTACAGCTTAGAACCGGGGCTCCAAAAGCGTTTTGAGAGACACGGAGCATATGAGATGTTCGAAGAGCTGAAAATGGTTTTTCAAGCTCATGCCCGGGTCGAGAGATATGAAGTCTCCGACAAGTTCTTCAGCTGTAAGATGGAGGAAAATAGTTCTGTCAATGAGCACATACTCACAATGTCTGGGTTACATAACCGCTTGACTCAGCTGGGAGTTAATCTCCCGGATGACGCGGTCATTGACAGAATCCTTCAGTCGCTTCCACCGAGCTACAAGAGCTTTGTGATGAACTTCAATATGCAGGGGATGGAAAAGACCATTCCTGAAGTATTTGCAATGCTGAAATCAGCAGAGGTAGAAGTCAAAAGGAACATCAAGTGTTGGTGGTGAATAAAACCACTAAGTTCAAGAAAGGCAAGGGTAAGAAGAACTTCAAGAAGGACGGCAAGGGAGTTGCCGCGCCCGGTAAGCAAGCTGCCGGGAAGAAGCCAAAGAATGGACCCAAGCCCGAGACTGAGTGTTTTTATTGCAAGGGAAGTGGTCACTGGAAGCGAACTGCCCCAAATACTTAGCGGACAAGAAGGCCGGCATCACGAAAGGTATATGTGATATACATGTAATTGATGTGTACCTTACCAGTACTCGTAGTAGCTCCTGGGTATTTGATACCGGTGCGGTTGCTCACATTTGTTACTCAAAGCAGCAGCTACGGAATAAGTGGAGACTGGCGAAGGACGAGGTGACGATGCGCGTCGGGAATGGTTCCAAGGTCGATGTGATCGCCGTCGGCACGCTACCTCTACATTTACCTACGGGATTAGTTTTAAACCTCAATAATTGTTATTTAGTGCCAGCTTTGAGCATGAACATTGTATCAGGATCTCGTTTAATATGAGATGGCTACTCATTTAAATCCGAGAATAATGGTTGTTCTATTTATATGAGAGATATGTTTTATGGTCATGCTCCGATGGTGAATGGTTTATTCTTAATGAATCTCGAGCGTAATGCTACACATATTCATAGTGTGAATACCAAAAGATGTAGGGTTGATAATGATAGTCCCACATACTTGTGGCACTACCGCCTTGGTCACATAGGTGTCAAACGCATGAAGAAGCTCCATGCAGATGGACTTTTAGAGTCTCTTGATTACGAATCATATGACACGTGTGAACCATGCCTCATGGGTAAAATGACCAAGACTCCGTTCTTAGGAACAATGGAGCGAGCAACCAACTTATTGGAAATCATACATACTGATGTGTGCGGTCCAATGAGTGTTGAGGCTCGCGGTGGCTATCGTTATGTTCTCACCCTCACTGATGACTTGAGTAGATATGGGTATGTCTATTTAATGAAACACAAGTCTGAGACCTTTGAAAAGTTCAAGGAATTTCAGAGTGAGGTTGAGAATCAACGTGACAGGAAAATCAAGTTCTTGCGATCAGATCGTGAGGGAGAATATTTGAGTCACGAATTTGGCACACACTTAAGAAAATGTCGAATAGTTTCACAACTCACGCCGCCTGGAACACCTCAGCGTAATGGTGTGTCCGAACATCGTAATCGCACTCTATTAGATATGGTGCGATCTATGATGTCTCTTTCCGATTTACCGCTATCATTTTGGGGCTATGCTTTAAGACTGCCGCATTCACTTTAAATAGGGCTCCGTCGAAATCCGTTGAGACGACACCGTATGAATTATGGTTTGGGAAGAAACCTAAGCTGCCGTTTCTAAAAGTTTGGGGATGCGATGCTTATGTCAAGAAACTTCAACCTGAAAAGCTCGAACCCAAGTCAGAAAAATGTGTCTTCATAGGATACCCTAAAGAAACTATTGGGTATACCTTCTACCTCAGATCCGAAGGCAAGATCTTTGTTGCCAAGAATGGATCCTTTCTAGAGAAAGAGTTTCTCTCGAAAGAAGTAAGTGGGAGGAAAGTAGAACTTGATGAAGTATTACCTCTTGAACCGGAAAGTGGCGCAACTCAAGAAAATGTTCCTGAGGTGCCTGCACCGACTAGAGAGGAAGTTAATGATGATCATGAAACTTCAGATCAAGTTGCTACTGAACTTCGTAGGTCCACAAGGACACGTTCCGCACCAGAGTGGTACGGCAACCCTGTCTTGGAAATCATGTTGTTAGACAACGGTGAACCTTCGAACTATGAAGAAGTGATGGCGGGCCCGGATTCTGACAAATGGCTGGAAGCCATGAAATCCGAGATAGGATCCATGTATGAAAACGAAGTATGGACTTTGACTGACTTGCCCGTTGAGCGGCGAGCCATAGAAAATAAATGGATCTTTAAGAAGAAGACAGACGCGGATGGTAATGTGACCATCTATAAAGCTTGGCTTGTCGCTAAGGGTTATCGACAAGTTCAAGGGGTTGACTACGATGAGACTTTCTCACCCGTAGCGAAGCTGAAGTCCGTCCGAATCATGTTAGCAATTGCCGCATTCTATGATTATGAGATATGGCAAATGGACGTCAAAACGCATTCATTAATGGTTTCCTTAAGGAAGAATTGTATATGATGCAGCCGGAAGGTTTTGTCGATCCTAAGAATGCTGACAAGGTGTGCAAGCTCCAACGCTTGATTTATGGGCTGGTGCAAGCATCTCGGAGTTGGAACATTCCCTTTGATGAGATGATCAAAGCGTTTGGGTTTATGCAGACTTATGGAGAAGCCTGTGTTTATAAGAAAGTGAGTGGGAGCTCTGTAGCATTTCTCATATTATATGTAGATGACATACTTTTGATGGGAAATGATATAGAACTTTTGGACAACATTAAGGCCTACTTGAATAAGAGTTTTTCAATGAAGGACCTTGGAGAATCTGCTTATATATTAGGCATCAAGATCTATAGAGATAGATCAAGACGCCTCATAGGTCTTTCACAAAGCACATACCTTTATAAGATATTGAAGAAGTTCAATATGGATCAGTCTAAGAAGGGGTTCTTGCCTGTGTTGCAAGGTGTGAAATTGAGCTCAGCTTAATGTCCGACCACGGTAGAAGATATAGAAGAGATGAGTGTCATCCCCTATGCCTCAGCCATAGGGTCTATTATGTATGCCATGCTGTGTACCAGGCCTGATGTAAACCTTGTCGTAAGTTTGGTAGGAAGGTGCCAAAGTAATCCTGGCAAGGAACACTGGACAGCGGTCAAGAATATCCTGAAGTACCTGAAAAGGACTAAGGACATGTTTCTCGTTTATGGAGGTGACAAAGAGCTCGTCGTAAAGGGTTACGTCAATGCTAGCTTCGACATAGATCTGGATGACTCTAAGTCACAAACCGGATACGTGTATATGATGAATGGTGGAGCAGTAAGCTGGTGCAGCTGTAAGCAGAGCGTCGTGGCGGGATCTACATGTGAAGCGGAGTACATGGCAGCCTCGGAGGCAGCGCATGAAGCAATTTGGGTGAAGGAGTTCATCACCGACCTAGGAGTCATACCCAATGCGTCGGGGCCGATCAAACTCTTCTGTGACAACACTGGAGCTATTGCACTTGCCAAGTAGCCCAGGTTTCACAAGAAGACCAGGCACATCAAGCGTTGCTTCAACTCCATTCGTGAAAATGTTCAAGATGGAGACATAGATATTTGTAAAGTACATACGGATCTGAATGTCGCAGATCCGTTGACTAAACCTCTCCCTAGGGCAAAACATGATCAACACCAGAACTCTATGGGTCTTCGATTCATCACAATGTAACTAGATTATTGACTCTAGTGCAAGTGGGAGACTGTTGGAAATATGCCCTAGAGGCAATAATAAAAGGATTATTATTATATTTCCTTGTTCATGATGATTGTCTTTTATTCATGCTATAATTGTGTTATCTGGAAATCGTAATACATGTGTGAATACATAGACACCAACATGTCCCTAGTAAGCCTCTAGTTGACTAGCTCATTGATCAACAGATAGTCATGGTTTCCTGACTATGGACATTCGATGTCATTGATGACGAGATCACATCATTAGGAGAATGATGTGATGGACAAGACCCAATCCTAAACATAGCACACGATCGTATAGTTCGTTTGCTAGAGTTTTTCCAATGTCAAGTATCTTTTCCTTAGACCATGAGATCGTGTAACTCCCGGATACCGTAGGAGTGCTTTGGGTGTACCAAACGTCACAACATTACTGGGTGACTATAAAGGTATACTACGGGTATCTCCGAAAGTGTCTGTTGGGTTGACACGGATCAAGACTGGGATTTGTCACTCCATATGACGAGAGGTATCTCTGGGCCCACTCGGTAATGCATCATCATAATGAGCTCAAAGTGACCTAGTGTCTGGTCACGGGATCATGCATTACGGTACAAGTAAAGTGACTTGCCGGTAACGAGATTGAACGAGGTATTAGGATACCGACGATCGAATCTCGGGCAAGTAATGTACCGATTGACAAAGGGAATTGTATATGGGGTTGCTTGAATCCTCGATATCGTGGTTCATCTGATGAGATCATCGAGGAGCATGTGGGAGCCAACATGGGTATCCAGATCCTGCTATTGGTTATTGACCGGAGAGTCGTCTCGATCATGTCTACATGTCTCCCGAACCCGTAGGGTCTACACACTTAAGGTTCCATGACGCTAGGGTTGTAGAGATATGAGTATGCAGTAACCCGAAAGTTGTTCGGAGTCCTGGATGAGATCCCGGACGTCACGAGGAGTTCCGGAATGGTCCGGAGGTGAAGAATTATATATAGGAAGTGCAGTTTCGGCCATCGGGAGAGTTTCGGGGGTCAACGGTATTGTACCGGGACCACCGGAAGGGTCCCAGGGGTCCACCGGGTGGGGCCACCCATCCCGGAGGGCCCCATGGGCTGAAGTGGGGAGGGAACCAGCCCATAGTGGGCTCGTGCGCCCCCCTTGGGCCCCCCATGTGTTGGAAATATGCCCTAGAGGCAATAATAAAAGGATTATTATTATATTTCCTTGTTCATGATAATTGTCTTTTATTCATGCTATAATTGTGTTATCCGGAAATCGTAATACATGTATGAATACATAGACACCAACATGTCCCTAGTAAGCCTCTAGTTGACTAGCTCGTTGATCAACAGATAGTCATGGTTTCCTGACTATGGACATTGGATGTCATTGATAACGAGATCACATCATTAGGAGAATGATGTGATGGAGAAGACCCAATCCTAAACATAGCACAAGATCGTATAGTTCGTTTTCTAGAGTTTTTCAAAATGTCAAGTATATTTTCCTTAGACCATGAGATCGTGTAACTCTCGGATACCGTAGGAATGCTTTGGGTGTGCCAAACGTCACAACGTAACTGGGTGACTATAAAGGTATACTACGGGTATCTCCGAAAGTGTCTGTTGGGTTGACACGGATCAAGACTGGGATTTGTCACTCCGTATGACGGAGAGGTATCTCTGGGCCCACTCGGTAATGCATCATCATAATGAGCTCAAAGTGACCAAGTGTCTGGTCACGGGATCATGCATTACGGTACGAGTAAAGTGACTTGCCGGTAACGATATTGAACGAGGTATTGGGATACCGACGATCGAATCTCGGGCAAGTAACGTACTGATTGACAAAGGGAATTGTATACGGGGTTGCTTGAATCCTCGACATCGTGGTTCATCCGATGAGATCATCGAGGAGCATGTGGGAGCCAACATGGGTATCCAGATCCCGCTGTTGGTTATTGACCGAAGAGCCGTCTCGGTCATGTCTACATGTCTCCCGAACCCGTAGGGTCTACACACTTAAGGTTCGGTGACGCTAGGGTTGTAGAGATATGAATATGCAGTAACCCGAAAGTTGTTTGGAGTCCCGGATGAGATCCCGGACGTCACGATGAGTTCCGGAATGATCCGAAGGTGAAGAATTATATATAGGAAGTACAGTTTCGGCCATCGAGAGAGTTTCGGGGTCACCGGTATTGTACCGGGACCACCGGAAGGGTCCCGGGGGTCCACCGGGTGGGGCCACCCATCCCGGAGGGCCCCATGGGCTAAAGTGGGGAGGGGAACCAGCCCATAGTGGGCTGGTGCTCCCCCCTTGGCCCACCCCATGCGCCTAGGGTCTGGAACCCTAGGGTGGGGCGGCGCCCCACCTGGCTTGGGGGACACTCCACCCCTTGGCCGCCGCCCCCCTAGGAGATCCCATCTCCTAGGGCTGGCGCACCCCCTAGGGGGCCTATATAAAGGGGGGGAGGGAGGGGCAGCCGCACCCTTGAGTCTTGGCGCCTCCCTCTCTCCTGCTACACCTCTCCCTCTCGTAGTAGAATGGCGATGCCCTGCTGCGGTGACCCCTGCATCCACCACCACGCCGTCGTGCTACTGGATCTTCATCAACCTCTCCTTCCCCCTTGCTGGATCAAGAAGGAGGAGACATCACGCTGACCGTACGTGTGTTGAACGCGGAGGTGCCGTCCGTTCGGCGCTAGGATCTCTGGTGATTTGGATCACGTCGAGTACGACTTCCTCATCCCCGTTCTTTGAATGCTTCCGCGCGTGATCTACAAAGGTATGTAGATGCAATCCGATCACTCGTTGCTAGATGAACTCATAGATGGATCTTGGTGAAACCGTAGGAAATTTTTTGTTTTCTGCAACGTTCCCCAACAGTGGCATCATGAGCTAGGTCTATGCGTAGTTCTCTTTGCACGAGTAGAACACAATTTGTTGTGGGCATAGATGTTGTCAACTTTCTTGCCGCTACTAGTCTTATTTTGCTTCAGCGGTATTGTGGGATGAAGCGGCCCGGACCAACCTTACACGTACGCTTACGTGAGATCGGTTCCACCGACTGACATGCACTAGTTGCATAAGGTGGCTGGCGGGTGTCTGTCTCTCCCACTTTAATTGGAGCGGATTCGATGAAAAGGGTCCTTATGAAGGGTAAATAGAAGTTGACAAATCACATTGTGGCTTTCACGTAGGTAAGAAAACGTTCTTGCTAGAACCCTATTGCAGCCACGTAAAACTTGCAACAACAATTAGAGGACGTCTAACTTGTTTTTGCAGCAAGTGTTTTGTGATGTGATATGGCCAAAGTTGTGATGAATGATGAATGATATATATGTGATGTATGAGATGTTCATTCTATTGTAATAGGAATCATAACTTGCATGTCGATGAGTATGACAACCGGCAGGAGCCATAGGAGTTGTATTTATTTTTTGTATGACCTGCGTGTCATTGAGAAACGCCATGTAAATTACTTTACTTTATTGCTAAACGTGTTAGCCATAGTAATAGAAGTAATAGTTAGCGAGCAACTTCATGGAGACACGATGACAGAGATCATGATGATGGAAATCATGGTGTCATGCCGGTGACAAGATGATCATGGAGCCCCAAGATGGAGATCAAAGGAGCTATGTGATATTGGCCATATCATGTCACTATTATTATTTGATTGCATGTGATGCTTATCATGTTTTTGCATCTTGTTTACTTAGAACGACGGTAGTAAATAAGATGATCCCTTATAATAATTTCAAGAAAGTCTTCCCCCTAACTGTGCACCGTTGCGACAGTTTGTTGTTTCGAAGCACCACGTGATGATCGGGTGTGATAGATTCCAACGTTCACATACAACGGGTGTAAGACAGATTTACACATGCAAACACTTAGGTTGACTTGACGAGCCTAGCTTGTACAGACATGGCCTCGAAACACAGAAGACCGAAAGGTCGAGCATGAGTCGTATAGAAGATACGATCAAAATGAAGATGTTCATCGATGTTGACTAGTCCGTCTCACGTGATGATCGGAGATGGCCTAGTTAACTCGGATCATGTTATACTTAGATGACTGGAGGGATGTCTATCTGAGTGGGAGTTCATTGAATAATTTGATTTAGATGAACTTGATTATCATGAACTTAGTCTAAAATCTTTACAACATGTATTGTAGATCAAATGGACAACGTTGTCCTCAACTTCAACGCGTTCCTAGAGAAAACCAAGCTGAAAGACGATGACAGCAACTATATGGACTGGGTCCGGAACCTGAGGATCATCCTCATAGCTGCCAAGAAAGATTATGTCCTACAAGCACTGCTAGGTGAAGCACCTGCTCTCCCTGCAGAACAAGACATTATGAATGCTTGGCAGACACTACCGATGATTACTTCCTCGTTCAGTGCGGCATGCTTTACAGCTTAGAGCCGGGGCTCCAAAAGCGTTTTGAGAGACACGGAGCATATGAGATGTTCGAAGAGCTGAAAATGGTTTTTCAAGCTCATGCCCGGGTCGAGAGATAGGAAGTCTCTGACAAGTTCTTCAGCTGTAAGATGGAGGAATACAGTCATGTCAGTGAGCACATACTCACTATGTTTGGGTTACATAACCGCTTGACTTAGCTGGGAGTTAATCTCCCGGATGACGCGGTCATTGACAGAATCCTTCAGTCGCTTCCATCGAGCTACAAGAGCTTTGTGATGAACTTCAATATGCAGGGGATGAAAAAGACCATTCCTGAAGTATTTGCAATGCTGAAATCAGCAGAGGTAGAAGTTAAAAAGGAACATCAAGTGTTGATGGTGAATAAAACCACTAAGTTCAAGAAAGGCAAGGGTAAGAAGAAGTTCAAGAAGGACGGCAAGGGAGTTGCCGCGCCCGGCAAGCAAGCTGCCGGGAAGAAGCCAAAAAATGGACCCAAGCCCGAGACTGAGTGTTTTTATTGCAAGGGAAGTGGTCACTGGAAGCGGAACTGCCCCAAATACTTAGCAGACAAGAAGGCCGGCATCACGAAAGGTATATGTCATATACATGTAATTGATGTGTACCTTACCAGTACTCGTAGTAGCTCCTGGGTATTTGATACCGGTGCGGTTGCTCACATTTGTAACTCAAAGCAGGAGCTGCGGAATAAGCGGAGACTGGCGAAGGACGAGGTGACGATGCGCGTCGGGAATGGTTCCAAGGTCGATGTGATCGCCGTCGGCACGCTACCTCTACATTTACCTATGGGATTAGTTTTAAACCTCAATAATTGTTATTTAGTGCCAGCTTTGAGCATGAACATTGTATCAGGATCTCGTTTAATTCAAGATGGCTACTCATTTAAATCCGAGAATAATGGTTGTTCTATTTATATGAGAGATATGTTTTATGGTCATGCTCCGATGGTGAATGGTTTATTCTTAATGAATCTCGAGCGTAATGCTACACATATTCATAGTGTGAGTACCAAAAGATGTAAGGTTGATAATGATAGTCCCACATACTTGTGGCACTGCCGCCTTGGTCACATAGGTGTCAAACGCATGAAGAAGCTCCATGCAGATGAACTTTTAGAGTCTCTTTGTTACGAATCATTTGACACATGCGAACCATGCCTCATGGGTAAAATGACCAAGACTCCGTTCTCAAGAATAATGGAGCGAGCAACCAACTTATTGGATATCATACATGCTGATGTGTGCGGTCCAATGAGTGTTGAGGCTCGTGGTGGTTATCGTTATGTTCTCACCCTCACTGATGACTTGAGTAGATATGGGTATGTCTACTTAATGAAACACAAGTCTGAGACCTTTGAAAGGTTCAAGGAATTTCAGAGTGAGGTTGAGAATCAACGTGACAGGAAAATCAAGTTCCTGCGATCAGATCGTGGAGGAGAATACTTGAGTGACGAATTTGGCACACACTTAAGAAAATGTGGAATAGTTTCACAACTCATGCCGCCTGGAACACCTCAGCGTAATGGTGTGTCCGAACGTCGTAATTGCACTCTATTAGATATGGTGCGATCTATGATGTCTCTTACCGATTTGCCGCTATCATTTTGGGGCTATGCTTTAGAGACTGCCGCATTCACTTTAAATAGGGCTCCGTCGAAATCCGTTGAGACGACACCTTATGAATTATGGTTTGGGAAGAAACCTAAGCTGCCGTTTCTAAAAGTTTGGGGATGCGATGCTTATGTCAAGAAACTTCAACCTGAAAAGCTCGAACCCAAGTCAGAAAAATGCGTCTTCATAGGATACCCTAAAGAAACTATTGGGTATACCTTCTACCTCAGCTCCGAAGGCAAGATCTTTGTTGCCAACAATGGATCCTTTCTAGAGAAAGAGTTTCTCTCGAAAGAAGTAAGTGGGAGGAAAGTAGAACTTGATGAAGTATTACCTCTTGAACCAGAAAATGGCGCAACTCAAGAAAATGTTCCTGAGGTGCCTGCACCGACTAGAGAGGAAGTTAATGATGATGATCATGAAATTTCAGATCAAGTTGCTACTGAACTTCGTAGGTCCACAAGGACACGTTCCGCACCAGAGTGGTACGGCAACCCTCTCTTGGAAATCATGTTGTTAGACAATGGTGAACCTTCGAACTATGAAGAAGCAATGGCGGGCCCGGATTCCGACAAATGGCTGGAAGCCATGAAATCCGAGAAAGGATCCATGTATGAAAATGAAGTATGGACTTTGACTGACTTGCCCGTTGAGCGGCGAGCCATAGAAAATAAATGGATCTTTAAGAAGAAGACAGACGCGGATGGTAATGTTACCATCTATAAAGCTCGACTTGTCACTAAGGGTTATCGGCAAGTTCAAGGGGTTGACTACGATGAGACTTTCTCACCGGTAGCGAAGCTGAAGTCCGTCCGAATCATGTTAGCAATTGCCGCATTCTATGATTATGAGATATGGCAAATGGACATCAAAACGACATTCCTTAATGGTTTCCTTAAGGAAGAATTGTATATGATGCAACCGGAAGGTTTTCTCGATCCTAAGAATGCTGACAAGGTGTGCAAGCTCCAACGCTCGATTTATGGGGTGCAAGCATCTCGGAGTTGGAACATTCGCTTTGATGAGATGATCAAAGCGTTTGGGTTTATGCAGACTTATGGAGAAGCCTGCGTTTACAAGAAAGTGAGTGGGAGCTCTGTAGCATTTCTCATATTATATGTAGATGACATACTTTTGATGGGAAATGATATAGAGCTTTTGGACAGCATTAAGGCCTACTTGAATAAGAGTTTTTCAATGAAGGACCTTGGAGAAGCTACTTATATATTAGGCATCAAGATCTATAGAGATAGATCAAGATGCCTCATAGGTCTTTCACAAAGCACATACCTTGATAAGATATTGAAGAAGTTCAATATGGATCAGTCTAAGAAGGGGTTCTTGCCTGTGTTGCAAGGTGTGAAATTGAGTTCAGCTCAATGTCCGACCACGGCAGAAGATATAGAAGAGATGAGTGTCATCCCCTATGCCTCAGCCATAGGGTCTATTATGTATGCCATGTTGTGTACCAGACCTGATGTAAACCTTGCCGTAAGTTTGGTAGGTAGGTACCAAAGTAATCCCGGCAAGGAACACTGGACAGCGGTCAAGAATATCCTGAAGTACCTGAAAAGGACTAAGGAAATGTTTCTCGTTTATGGAGGTGACGAAGAGCTCGTCGTAAAGGGTTACGTCGACGCTAGCTTCGACACAGATCTGGATGACTCTAAGTCACAAACCGGATACATGTATATTCTGAATGGTGGGGCAGTAAGCTGGTGCAGTTGCAAGCAGAGCGTCATGGCAGGATCTACACGTTCCCCAACACCATGCGCCTAGGGTTGGGAACCCTAGGGGAGGGGGCGCCTCCACTTGCCTTGGGGGGCACTCCACCCCCTTGGCCGCCGCCCCCCCTAGGAGATCCCATCTCCTAGGGCCGGCGCACCCCCTAGGGGGCCTATATAAAGGGGGCGAAGGGAGGGCAGCCGCACCCTGAAGCCTTGGCGCCTCCCTCTACCCTGCTACACCTCTCCCTCTTGCAGAAGCTCGGCGAAGCCCTGCTGCGGTGACTGCTGCATCCACCACCACGCCGTTGTGCTGCTGGATCTTCATCAACCTCTCCTTCCCCCTTGCTGGATCAAGAAGGAGGAGACGTCACGCTGACCGTACGTGTGTTGAACGCGGAGGTGCCGTCCGTTCGGCGCTAGGATCTCCGGTGATTTGGACCACGACGAGTACGACTCCCTCATCCCCGTTCTTTGAACGCTTCCGCTCGCGATCTACAAAGGTATGTAGATGCATCCGATCACTCGTTGCTAGATGAACTCATAGATGGATCTTGGTGAAAACGTAGGATTTTTTTTTGTTTTCTGCAACGTTCCCCAACATGGTCTTCGTGAGAGTTCTGTGTGGGGTTAGGTTGTCGTGTGCAAGTTCAAGTGATGCATCACGAAGAGATCAAGTGCTTAAAGCTTGCCGTCCATTGTGGTGACAATGGACTTGTGAATATGTGCAGAAGAGTTTCTCACCCATAGTGGAGTATGGGGGAGCAATCTACTAGTCTTCACCAAGCCAACGCAATCAAGAAAGGTGGTCCAACTTGAGGAAGTCAAGATCGACATCATCTAGCTCAAGTGGACTATGTGCAAGACAAAGGTTTACCCTTGATAGGTTTTCTACTTTACCGGTCTCATAGTGGTAGTTGGAAGACCGGGTTATAGGATCGATTGCCGTACTATCAAGGGGGGCTCTCGATGAGTAGCTTGATCGTATCATTCGTAGAGAGCTCAAACCATTGCATCCTTGCATCATCTTTATTGGTTCTTGTTTGGTTCTTCTCTTTGTGAGTTTTGGAGCTTATGGTCATCTTGGTGACAAGCTCGAGTTCATCGAAAACGGAGTTCACTCGCATCTTCTATGATGTTTTCGATGTTGGAGGTTTTGCCAGTTCTTCTCGGTTGGAGGTTTCACTCCTCTTTTTGTTAGGCATACCTCCCCTGCCTCTCGCTGTTTTGATGCTACTCGTCGTCTTGTATCCAACAAGTTTGAGTTTTCTCAATTCGGAGCTCGTATGAAGAAGTTATGGCAGTTCTCGTTTTTCTCCCTGCGGTAGTACCGCGATCGGCAGCAGTAGTACCGCTTATAGCGTCAAGCGGTAGTACCGCTCCAGTACCGCTCTACTACCGCCTCGATTTTGGGTCCTGCTCTTTTCGTGTCGGTTTTAGCAGTAGTTGCACGGCAGTAAGGCACGGTAGTTCCGCCTAAGCGGTAGTACCGCTCCGGTCAGGCGGTAGTACCACTACTGCGTTACTGCCGTCGTACTCTGCTCTGCCCTGCCTCTTTTGGTCCCATGTTCTGCTCCTCCAGCGGTAGTACCGCCCCAAGGTTCATGTTTTGTTGCTCCATTTCCCTATTTCTTCCGCCCGAGCGGTAGTACCGCTCGTGAAGCGGCAGTACCGCTCGTGTGCGGACTGAGCACATAACGGTTGGATTTTTCCCCTCCTATAAAAGGGGGTCTTCTTCCCCAATGAACCTTATCCTTTGAGCTCGTGTTCTTCCCCCATTGTTGACCTTCTTTGAGCTTGCTAACTCTCGATCCCTCCATGGATTCTTGCTAGTTTTTGAGGGAAAAGAGAGAGGAGATCTAGATCCACATTTCCACCAATCACTTTCTCCTCTATGTGAGGGGAACCCCTTGGATCTAAATCTTGGAGTTCTTTGTGTTCTCTTTCTTGTTCTTCCTCTCATTTTCCTCCCTATCATTAGTTGCTTTGGTGGGATTTGAGAGAGAAGGACTTGGGCACTCCGTGTGCCCTTACCATTGCATTTGGTGCATCGGTTTGAGTTCTCCACGGAGATACGTGGAAGTTACAAGTTGAGAAGCTTATTACTCTTGGGTGCTTGGTACCCTTGAGCTTGTTCCTCTTGGGTGCTTTGGGCGCCCTAGACGGTTGGTGGTGTTCGGAGCTCAATCATTATGGCGTAAAGCTCCGAGCAAGCGTCGGGGTCTCCAATTAGGTTGTGGAGATCGCCCCGAGCAATTTGACGGGTACCGTTGACCGCCCCCAAGGGTTACCAAAGTGTACGGGTTCGGTGACCGCCCCCAAGGGTTGCCATTTGTATGGGTTCGGTGACCGCCCTCAAGGGTCCATTAGTGGAATCACGACATCTTGCATTGTACGAGGGCGTGAGGAGATTACGGTGGCGCTAGTGGCTTCTTGGGGAGCATTGTGCCTCCACACCGCTCCAAACGGAGATTAGCATCCGCAAGGGTGTGAACTTCGGGATACATCATCGTCTCCACGTGCCTCGGTTATCTCTTACCCGAGCCCTTTACTTATGTACTTTACTTTGTGATAGCCATATTATTCTTGGTCATATATCTTGCTATCACATAGTTGCTTATCTTGCTTAGCATAAGTTGTTGGTGCACATAGGTGAGCCTAGTTGTTTTAGGTTTTGTGCTTGACAAATTAACCACTAGGTTTATTCCGCATTTGTTCAAGCCTAAAACGTAATTATTTTAAAATCCCTATTCACCCCCTCTAGGCGACATCCACGATCTTTCACCTACTTTGGGCGACCACTGCCACAACTCTAAACGGGCAGGGCGCCTATATGGGGCGACCGTTGCCACATCAATTGGTCGAGTGTTTGTCGCCCTCTTAAGCTTGGCGTGCCTCCCGACCTCGCGAAAACTACAGTGCGTCTCGGGGTTTGGTGGCTTTAGATGATGCAGAATGACCCGTTGTGCCCTGGACAGGGCCTCAATAAGCAGTTCTCTAGAGATGAGTTGAGGGGTTTACCGATTCCACCAAGATGATGGTAGGTGATGGAACCTCTACCCTCTTCTGGGAGGACGATGGATCAAGGGTAGGTGGATCTCTGAGATCGCGCCTGGGCTACTTCCCCTAGTCTCGAGGCAT
Source organism: Triticum aestivum (assembly GCF_018294505.1). Classification (NCBI taxonomy): domain Eukaryota; kingdom Viridiplantae; phylum Streptophyta; class Magnoliopsida; order Poales; family Poaceae; genus Triticum; species Triticum aestivum. The sequence continues at coordinate 628,147,163 of NC_057800.1, forward strand.
ATTTGGAAGCGTCGTACCATCCACGAGGCTATCACTGATAGGTGGTGGACCATAGACACCCGTGGGCACACTTAAACCCCGTTGTGGCAGTGCATCCGAGTCTAGTGGGTCGATTGCCTTGTGCAGCACTCCGACTTGCGGGATGTTCTGTCTTGAAATTGAAGTGGCATGCACTTCTCCAAGTCATGCTATGACACCTTCTTTGTGGTTTCGACTTCATGGAATAATTGGGCACCCACGCTTGAAAATAATCCGGCTCGCCTGCTATGACAGATGTTGGATTACGAAGAGACTTGCCACGCGATGTCTTCCTCACCCCCTGCGCCGTGTGTAATGTGTGACTAGGAGGGTGAGTCGATGGCCCACCCGCTCACTCCTCCCAATGACCGTTTGGCACGAGGTCATTTCCTAGATCTAGTTTGATTGTGGATTGGTGGCACAAGGCTACTCACTGCCCCCCCCCCCCCCCCCCCCCCCCCCCCCCCCCGGCTACGAGCAAAGGCGTGTACACGATGATCATGCTGACGCCCTGATGGGTTTGGAAGCATCACAATGACATCGCCAACCTCCTCGACATGGTAGAGGTGGAGCCTACACAGTGGGTGCAAGTGGACACTACGGGGCTCGCAGATCTATCACCTTAACACTTAGGGGCATGTCCTTCTCTCGATATAAGGTAAAGTTGTATTACGAGATAATTGAACATGTAAGCTAAATAGGTTGATTCAGTGAACGCTGCACGTTTCAAACCCACACGGTAGAGGTGGAGCCTACACTTAGGTGCGCCTGAACTGTGCTCGGCGTCTGTAAAGAAAAGTTGGTCATGCATGCAGTGGATACCGTCCCGTCTCCGGTGGCGTGGGCTCGGCGGTGCACGCTGCACGCACGCACACACCAGAAACCAGACACCACCCTCCTCACCTGCACGCAGCGTGCCCTCCCTCCGCTTTTGGTGCCGTGGACGCCGGGGCAAGGCAAAGCAGCTAGCCACCTAGCTCAGCTCACCGGGCCCGACCCGACGCCGTTAGAATAGCATAGCATAGCAGGGACGGGGACGGCCCCCCGACGGAACGGAACGGAAAAGGCGCGGTCAACTCGACCCACCCCACCACCGCCACACCGGATAAACAACACCGGAGCAGACCGCCCGCCCCGCCCCGCTCCTCTTTCCTCATTCCTCTCTCTTCTCCCCCCTCCCATCTCTCCTCGCCTTCTTCACACAGCCCCCACCTCCCTCCTCCCCCCACAGCGCGCACGCGGCGCAGCCGAGAGAGCACGCGAGGAGGAGGAGGACCCGGCGCTCGGAGCTCACAGGGCTCACCCGGCACCGTCGGGCGGCAGTGGCCTGGCCTGGCCCTGGCGCGTGCGCGCCCCGTGCGTCCGGGAGCTGTGGCGGCGCCGGCTCGGCTGAATGCGATGTGAGCTCCCCTCCTCTCTTCTCTCCCGGGCAGTGGCCTGGTTTCCGTGGGTTTTGGGGGGTTCTGTTTTTGCGCGGGTTGCGTTCCGTGAGTGTCGGCGCGGTGATGGCGTGGCCTCCGGACGGGGGCGGAGTCCTCGCCGGATCGGTAGATCGTACGCCCCGTAGATGTGCGCGTTCTTCGGGTCGAATTCTCGCGGCGGAGCGTGGACTTTCGGGCCGTCTCCCTCAGAATTTATTTGTTTTTCTTACATTGCAGGGGTTGAGCAGAGGAACCAGTTGTACTTCTATATTTTTCAAAACTGGGCTTGTTTATTACTATCTCTCCACAGTATAGTATGCTGTAGGATACGTACATCCTAGTATTAAACTTGCTACTAGATTAGTACTAGCGTGAAGAAAAAACGAAGAGAGGTCTATGGTTTGGTTCTGCAAGGCACAGTATTTCATTTCATCTTCAAAATGCATTAGAAATTGGCGGCAACTAATTGGGATTTGATGTTCTTGGTGCTACGTTCCCCCACAGCTTCCACGGGAAGTTACCTCCCACACAGAAAACATGTGACGTGCCCTCCGGTAGCCAAACTGTCATTTCTCAGCACTGTGCATGCATATGGAGGCAGTTTTCCGAAACTTCCAGCTGTCTTGCGCTTACAGTGACGTCTGGTTTATATGTATGTAACCAAAAAGTGTATTCTTGCGCCATGAGCAATTTGTGAGTTCAGGGCTTCCTCTTTGATTTCTAGTTAGGCCTACCTAGTTGTTACACAGTCGCTGTGAGCCTATCTCAATCAAATCCCTCAGTGTTAGCAATCCTGCCTTGTTTGCTCATGGACATTTTTTGTTCTCACAGGGACAGCTCCTAGTGGCTGCTTCAGTCATGCACTTTCTGGCGGTCTAATCTTTCCGAGGAGGTGCGGTAATCTACTTGTTCGTTCTTCTGTCGACTGGAGCAGCTAAAAGTTTGTTGGTAACCTTGTTTGTTTCCAATTGCAGGCAATATCGTATGCCTTATCATCTGGCATTGGCTCGCTTAGATGTCGTTTCGTAGCATAGCTCGTGATGTTAGGGATGGTTTCGGTAGCTTGTCGAGGCGGAGCTTTGATGTGACGATCGCAAGCCTTTATGGTCTTACTGGGCACCACAAGGGGAAGGCTCAGAGTTCATTGGATGACTTCCTCGACCCAGCTCCTGTAATTCAAGAGAGTCGGTGGGCAAGTCTTCCTCCTGAACTCCTCCAAGATATCATACGGAGACTGGAGGCTGATGAGAGCACCTGGCCATCCAGGAAGCATGTCGTCTGCTTCGCGGCTGTTTGTAAGACATGGAGGGAAATGTGCAAAGAGATTGTGCTGAGCCCTGAGTTCTCTGGGAAGCTTACGTTCCGAGTCTCTCTAAAGCAGGTAAAGGGAAAAAAGGAGATACCGACATCCTTTGCTGAAAGTACCTACTACTATTATACTAAAACCGTGAGTAGTGGACAACTTTCCTTGTGCTTCATACGCTACAACTTTTGTTTTCTTGACAGCCTGGCCCTCGAGATGGAATGATTCAATGTTTTATAAAGAGGAACAAATCAAAATCCACCTATCAGCTCTACCTGTGCCTTACCAATGGTATGTTATGCTTCCCCCATTTGTTCTAGCAATGCTCATCAGTTGTGCATTTTTTTCTGTGTATGCTGGTTTATTATCTCACTGAGATATAGCCGAGGATGAAAACGTAACCAAACTTAAATATTTCATCATGTTTGAGTGCTTAAATTGACTGTTTTGCCTCGTTTCATCTAAACCTCTCTAGTTCTAACTTGTGACATGGGAAATGTTTTTCTGTATAGAGTGATCAAATGCCTGAATTATCTCCTCCCACTTAATCAAATATGTTGAATCTTTTTCTTTTGAGCAGTTGTTACTGCGGAAACTGGGAAGTTCCTCCTATCTGCTAAACGGAACCGCAAGACATCTTGCACAGAGTATGCCATCTCAATGGACTCTGCCAACACCTCAAGATCCAACAGAACCTACATTGGAAAGCTGAGGTAATTACCACTTAGGTTTATTGAAGAAAAACTTTTGACATTCTGCTTGTTTGGGGGTGTGACACCAAGCTTACCATTTTTCCAGGTCAAACTTCCTCGGCACAAAGTTTTTAATCTACGACACGCAGCCCCCATACAACGGGGCCGTAGTGCCACCCGTTGGAAGGAGCAGCAGAAGGTTCAACTCAACAAGGGTCTCTCCCAAGGTGCCTGCCGTCAGTTACAACATAGCTCAGGTGACATACGAGCTGAATGTTCTTGGCACGAGAGGGCCTAGGCGGATGCGCTGCATCATGCACTCCATACCGGCCTCGTCGGTCGAGCCTGGCGGCGTCGTCCCCGGCCAGCCGGAGCAGATCGTGCCTCGGGCCCTGGGCGACTCGTTCCGCAGCATCACGTCCTTCTCGCAGTCGTTCCGCAGCAGCGCCACCTTCTCCAGGTCCATCATGGACCAGTCCATGGACTTCAACAGCGCCCGCTTCTCGGAGATCAGCGGCGGTGGGGTGACGGACGGCGACGGGGAGGGCGAGGTCAAGGAGAGGCCGCTGGTGCTCCGCAACAAGCCCCCGAGGTGGCACGAGCAGCTGCAGTGCTGGTGCCTCAACTTCCGCGGCCGGGTGACCATCGCCTCCGTGAAGAACTTCCAGCTCACCGCCGCGTCGAACCCGCCGCCCGCCGGCGCCCCGACCCCCTCGCAGCCCGGCCCGGTGGACCCCGAGAAGGTGATCCTGCAGTTTGGGAAGGTCGCAAGGGACATGTTCACCATGGACTACCGCTACCCTCTGTCGGCCTTCCAGGCGTTCGCCATCTGCCTCAGTAGCTTCGACACGAAACTGGCCTGTGAATAATTTGTGACACCAAAGACCAAAGCGAAAGCGAAGAAAGAGGTGCCGGCGCAGATGATCAGACGACGTCGCCCTGGTTCCTTAGGTTGTTGTAGATCGTGTTTGCGTTTCGCCGTCGTGTTTTTCCTTCTTGTAATTGTGCTTGCTGCTGTAGCATTGAAGAACTGGACGTATCATACATGAAAAGCATGTGATTCTTGGCCTGCCCCGCCCTCTCGTACAACATGCACCCGGCCCACGCAGGCATCACCCTCACCCATCCATCTTCCATTGTGCAATGTAACATGCCCTGGCAGTGCCACACAATAATACAGTAAGAAGAAAGTTACGTAGTACCATTCAGGCATTGACCAACTGCCCTGTGCGCTTTTGTACATGATTTCTGTAACAACGCAGGAAACAAAAGCTGGCGTGGGCTCCCGTTCTGCGCCCGCTGCGTCGCCCGAATTGTGCGAGTCCCTGTCGCGCTCGCCGGCCCCGAGGCGGATGGGGGAAGGCCCGGCATGGCGTGCCGCTTTTATTAGTGCTTGGCCATGGTCAGTCACGGAGGAGGAGCTATGCAAGTGCGGGTTAATCATTGCCTGCGCGATGTCGACGCCCCTTCCGATGGTCACACAGGACAAAACAGTGGCTGCCGTGCTGCGCGCCCGACGGGGGCAATGGCATCGTCTCACATGGGGCGCCGGCGCTGCCTGCCTGCCTTTTCCCGTCTCCTTGAGTGGGTGTGCATGCCGTGCCAACGTCTTTTAATTGGATTCGGGTTTCTTTCGTCAATCAGTGGCATGCACGCAGGGATGAGCGAGCTGAGGAGGCAGGATGAATAAAGGGGAAAAGATCGAAAGGGCGAGCGAACAGGGACCTACTCCGGCGAGAGGTGTGTCGCTGTTTCTTCGAGCTGGAACGCACGCAGACGCCGCGGCGCGTAGCACCTCGACCCGTCGCCTTTCTGGCTCGCTCGCTCTGTCGCCCGTAGTGCTCCACGAGCGCGCGGGTGCTGGTGCCGGTGCCGGTGGCGGTGCCGTGGCGTCGTTTCGCGTAGTACGTTTGGAATCCTGGACCAGGAGGACGACAGGAGAAGCGACGGCGACGGCGTGTGCGAGGACGGGGAGGCACGCACGGCGGCACGCGCAACAGCGACGTTGCTTTCGAGAATGGCTGATGTGGGTACTTGGCGCCACTAATGCATTCAGTGATCGATCGATCGGTTGCACGATGGGTGAAGCAAGGCTTTTGACTTGGGCACCGGCGTGCTACGTGTCACCTGTGCTTTAATATTGCGGTGGAGATGTGTGGTGTTGTGATGGGGATGTAGTAGTTTTCAGAGAACTGTTTTGGGCGTTCGACGTGAGGCTGCGGGAGTTGAACAGTGGAATGGGGATGGGGATTTAGGATAACCTTTTCGCGTACTGATAAAAGCAGCTCTAGCAGATCCCGTAAACTGGGTCATCCGCTAAAATAACTGTTGGTCTGCGGGATCCATCCCGTATCGCCGGCCCAAGCAGATCCGCCAAATCAGGCCGTCCAGAATTTTTTTGTGGGCTCTCTCGTTTCCTCCATATGTGTAGGAATCCCCTCGATTTTGCTGGATCCCATTTCGGTTGGCGCAAAGCACTTCCGCCGGCTTCCGTTTCCCGCTTCCACTCGCCGCCGCTGTCGCAAATCCCCACCACTAGGTGCCGCCCGAAAGCTCTGCCGCCCCGCGTCGCATCCATTCCACCAACTCTTGGCAACGCGGGGAGGGGGGGGTGACCTTTTGCACCCGCGGCACGCCGCCGGCACCTGCACCATGGATCCAGGCTGGAGCTCGGCGCTTGGGCTCTTTCCTTGCGGATCCAGGCATTTTTGCCTACTCTGACCAAGGCGCGTCGGGAGAAGAGGGCGGCGCGACGGGAAGGAGAAAGGGGCGGCTTCGCGCCGGCCGGAGGTAGGATAAAGGGCAGTTCGACGCGGCTTGTTTCCGACGAGGTATGTTCGGGTGAAGCTCATTCCGGCTAGTGCTCGATTTTGGCCCAGATTGGGTTCGGGTGAAGCTCATTCCGGCTAGTGCTCAATTTTGTCCAGGATTGGGTTCGGGTGAAGCTCATTCCAGCTAGTGCTCAATTTTGGCCAGGATTGGGTTCGGGTGAAGCTCATTCCGGCTAGTGCTCGATTTTGGCCCGGATTGGGTTCGAGTGAAGCTCATTCTGGCAAGTGCTCGATTTTGGCCCGGATTGGGTTCGAGTGAAGCTCATTCCGGCTAGTGCTCGATTTTGGCCCGGATTGGGTTCGGGTGAAGCTCACTCCGGCTAGTGCTCAATTTTGGCCCGGATTGGGTTCGGGTGAAGCTCATTCCGGCTTGTGTGCACATTGTAGATGGATTGGAGTTCTTCCGATGATGAGAACCTAGTGTTGTTGCATCTCGTCGACGAATTTGAGGCAGGGCCGTCGAAAAAAGCGGCGCGGGTCCCCGCAGCCAAGCTTTCGGCGACAAAATGCTCATGAAGGACTACTTCGCTTAGGTACCGACATATTTGGTTCACCTCTTTCGTAGGCGATATCGAATGCATAGGTCACTTTTCGTCCGCATCGTCCAGGCTTGCGAGCAAAATTGTCGTTTCTTCACCGGCGTAGGAATGCCTCCAGGTTGATTGGTTTTAGTGCATACCAAAAAACTTCGGCAGCGATGAGAGTGATTGCATAAGTTGTTTCGACCGACTATGCAGATGAATATCTTCGCATTGGCGAGAATACGACCATCAAAAGTGGCTGTTTCTTTGTGAAGACAATAATCCAAGTTTTTGGCCTGGAGTATTTTCGTGCTCCAAATGAAGATGACGTAAAGAATCTCATGGTAATGAACGAAGCAAGGGGATGGTCGGGTGAAAGGGCATTTCCCTACTTTATGTTTTGGATGATGATGACAACCCTTTGTTGGTCTAATCTTGTGCTAAATGTTTCAGGTTCTCGATGCTTAGGCCGATGCTTAGGCCTACATCGGAAAGCTATTCTCTCTCGTAGGAAAAGATCGAAGACGAAGTCCTCTATGCTTTTTATCTCTTTAGTCGTAGGGAACCTGTACTATCAAGAGGGAATCCTCATTGGAAAGAACTGGGGGAATCTATTCACGTACACCTTCCTCACCCCTCCTTTGTCTTTCTCAGGTGAGAGAGAGAGAGAGTTTCCCTTATCTTCTTCCCAGCGGTTGTACCGCTCTCTGGAGCGGTTGAACTGCTGGTTCTTGACGCTCACCAGCTTTGATCGAGCGGTTGTACCGCTGCTTCCGAGCGGTGGTACCGCCACCATGCTCTGCAAAAGCTAGGGCGGTGGTTCCGACCATGCCCCGCCCAAGTACCGCTCAAGGTTCTGGTTTGATGCGGTTCTCGGGCAGTAGTTGTTGGGGAACGTAGCAGAAATTCAAAATTTTCTACGCATCACCAAGATCAATCTATGGAGTAATCTAGCAACGAGGGAAGGATAGTGCATCTACATACCCTTGTAGAGCGCTAAGCGGAAGCGTTCAAGTGAACGGGGTTGATGGAGTCGTACTCGTCGTGATTCAAATCACCGATGATCCTAGTGCCGAACGGACGGCACCTTCGCGTTCAACACACGTACAGCCCGGTAACGTCTCCTACGCCTTGATCCAGCAAGGGGAGAAGGAGAGGTTGGGGAAGACTCCATCCAGCAGCAGCACGACGGCGTGGTGGTGGAGGAGCGTGGTACTCCAGCAGGGCTTCGCCAAGCACCGCAAGAGACGAGGAGGGAGAGGGGTAGGGCTGCGCCAAGAAGGAGATTGAATCGTATGTATGGCAGCCCAAAACCTCAAGTATATATAGGGGGAGGGGAGGGGCTGTGCCCCCACCAAGGTTTCCACCCCTAGGGGTGGCGGCCAGCCCTAGATCCCATCTAGGGGGGCGGCCAAGGGGGGAGAGAGGGGGGCGCACCACTAGGTGGGCCTTAGGCCCATCTGAGCCTAGGGTTTGCCCCCTTTCACTCTCCCTTGCGCCTTGGGTCTTGGTGGGGGGGCGCACCAGCCCACCTGGGGCTGGTCCCCTCCCACACTTGGCCCATGCAGCCCTCCGGGGCTGGTGGCCCCACTTGGTGGACCACCGGGACCCTCCCGGTGGTCCCGGTACATTACCGATAAAACCCGAAACTTTTCCGGCGACCAAAACAGGACTTCCCATATATAAATCTTTACCTCCGGACCATTCCGGAACTCCTCGTGACGTCCGGGATCTCATCCGGGACTCCGAACAACATTCGGTAACCACGTATATCTATTCCCTATAACCCTAGCGTCATCGAACCTTAAGTGTGTAGACCCTACGGGTTCGGGAACCATGCAGACATGACCGAGATAACTCTCCGGTCAATAACCAACAGCGGGATCTGGATACCCATGTTGGCTCCCACATGTTCCACGATGATCTCATCGGATGAACCACGATGTCAAGGACTTAATCAATCCCGTATACAATTCCCTTTGTCTAGCGGTACGATACTTGCCCGAGATTCGATCGTCGGTATCCCGATACCTTGTTCAATCTCGTTACCGGCAAGTCTCTTTACTCGTTCCGTAACACATCATCCCGTGATCAACTCCTTGATCACATTGTGCACATTATGATGATGTCCTACCGAGTGGGCCCAGAGATACCTCTCCGTTTACACGGAGTGACAAATCCCAGTCTCGATTCGTGCCAACCCAACAGACACTTTCGGAGATACCTGTAGTGTACCTTTATAGCCACCCAGTTACGTTGTGACGTTTGGCACACCCAAAGCACTCCTACGGTATCCGGGAGTTGCACAATCTCATGGTCTAAGGAAATGATACTTGACATTAGAAAAGCTTTAGCATACGAACTACATGATCTTGTGCTAGGCTTAGGATTGGGTCTTGTCCATCACATCATTCTCCTAATGATGTGATCCCGTTATCAACGACATCCAATGTCCATGGTCAGGAAACCGTAACCATCTATTGATCAACGAGCTAGTCAACTAGAGGCTTACTAGGGACATGGTGTTGTCTATGTATCCACACATGTATCTGAGTTTCCTATCAATACAATTCTAGCATGGATAATAAACGATTATCATGAACAAGGAAATATAATAATAACCAATTTATTATTGCCTCTAGGGCATATTTCCAACAGTCTCCCACTTGCACTAGAGTCAATAATCCAGTTCACATCGCTATGTGATTAACACTCAAGGTCACATCCCATGTGACTAACACCCAAAGAATTCTGGGTTTGATCATGTTATGCTTGTGAGAGAGGTTTCAGTCAACGGGTCTGCAACATTCAGATCCGTATGTACTTCGCAAATTTCTATGTCATCTTGTAGATGCAACTACTACGCTACATTTGGAGCCATTTCAAATAACTGTTCTACTTGGAGCTATTCTAAATTGTTGCTCCATTATACGTATCTGGTATCTCTACTCAGAGCTATCCGGATAGGTGTTAAGCTTACATCGACGTAACTCTTTACGTCGAACTGTTTATCACCTCCATAACCGAGAAACATATCCTTATTCCCCTAAGGATAATTTAGACCGCTATCTGGTGATCTACTCCTAGATTACCTTTGTACCCTCTTGCCAGATATGTGGCAAGGCACACATCAGGTGCGGTACTCAGCATGGCATACCGTATAGAGCCTATGACAAAAGCATAGGGGACGACCTTCGTCCTTCCTCTTTCTTCTGCCGTGGTCGAGCTTTAAGTCTTAACTTCATACCTTACAACTCAGGCAAGAACTCCTTCTTTGACTGATCCATCTTGAACACCTTCAAGATCATGTCAAGGTATGTGCTCATTTGAAAGTACCATTAAGCATTTTGATCTATCCTTATAGATCTTGATGCTCAATGTTCAAGTAGCTTAATCCAGGCTTTCCATTGAAAAACACTTTCCAAATAACCCTATATGCTTTCCAGAAATTCTACGTCATTTCTGATCAACAATATGTCAACAACATATATTCATCAGAAATTCTATAGTGCTCCCACTCACTTCTTTGGAAATACAAGTTTCTCATAAACTTTGTATACACCCAAAATCTTTGATCATCTCATCAAAGCATACATTCCAACTCCGAGATGCTTACTCCAGTCCTTAGAAGGATTGCTGGAGCTTTGCATACTTATTAGCATCTTTCAGGATTGACAAAACCTTCCGGTTGTATCACATACAACCTTTCCTCAAGAAAATCGTCGAGGAAACAATGTTTTGACATCCTATCTGCAAGATTTCATAAATAATGCAGTAATCGCTAATATAATTCCAACAGACTCTTAGCATCGCTACGAGTGAGAAAGTCTCATCGTAGTCAACTCCTTGAACTTGTCGGAAAACATCTTAACGACAAGTCGAGCTTTCTTAATGGTGATACTTACCATCATTGTCCGTCTTCCTTTTAAAATCCATATGTACCTAACAGCCTTACGACCATCAAGTAGTTCTTCCAAAGTCTACACTTTGTTTTCATATATGGATCCTCTCTCGGATTATATGGCCTCGAGCCATTTTGGAATCCAGGCCCACCATCGCTTCTCCATAGCTCGTAGGTTCATTGTTGTCTAGCAACATGACTTCCAAGACAGGATTACGTACCACTCTGAAGTAGTACGCATCCTTGTCATCCCACGAGGTTTGGTAGTGACTTGATCTGAAGTTTCATGATCACTATCATAAGCTTCCACTTCAATTGGTGTAGGTGCCACAGGAACAACTCCCTGTGCCCTGCCACACACTAGTTGAAGAGACGGTTCAATAACCTCATCAAGTCTCCACCATCCTCCCACTCAATTCTTTCGAGAGAAACTTTTCCTCGAGAAAGGACCCGATTCTAGAAACAATCCCTTATTGCTTTCGGATCTGAGACAGGAGGTATACCCAACTGTTTTGGGTGTCCTATGAAGATGCATTTATCCGCTTTGGGTTCGAGCTTATCAGCCTGAAACTTTTTCACATAAGCGTCGCAGCCCCAAACTTTTAAGAAATGACAGCTTAGGTTTCTCTAAACCATAGTTCATACGGTGTCATCTCATCGGAATTACGTGGTGCCCTATTTAAAGTGAATGTGGTTGTCTCTAATGCCTAACCCATAAACTATCGTGGTAATTCGATAAGAGACATCATGGTATGCATCATATCCAATAGGGTGCAGTTATGATGTTCGGACACACCATCACACTATGGTGTTCCAGGCTGTATTAGTTGTGAAACAATTTCCACAATGTCTTAATTCTGTGCCAAACTCGTAATTCAGATATTCATCTCTATGATCATATCATAGATATTTTATCCTCTTGTCACGACGATCTTTCAACTTCACCCTGAAATTACTTGAACCTTTCAATAATTCAGACTCGTGATTCATCAAGTAAATATACTCAACATCTACTCAAATCATCTGTGAAGTAAGAACATAACGATATCCACTACATGCCTCAGCACTCATTGGACTGCACACATCAAAATGTATTACTTCCAACAAGTTGCTTTCTAGTTCCATTTTACTGAAAACGAGGCTTTCAGTCATCTTGCCCATGTGGTATGATTTGCATGTCTCAAGTGATTCAAAATCAAGTGAGTCCAAACGGTCCATTTGCATGGAGTTTCTTCATGCATATACACCAATAGACATGGTTCGCATGTCTCAAACTTTTCAAAACGAGTGAGCCCAAAGATCCATCAACATGGAGCTTCTTCATGCGTTTTATACCGATATGACTTACGTGGCAGTGCCACAAGTAGGTGGTACTATCATTACTATCTTATATCTTTTGGCATGAACATGTGTATCACTACGATCGAGATTCAATAAACCATTCATTTTAGGTGCAAGACCATTGAAGGTATTATTCAAATAAACAGAGTAACCATTATTCTCCTTAAATGAATAACCGTATTGCGATAGACATAATCCAATCATGTCTATGCTCAACGCAAACACCAATCTCGATGGTAGAGGGAGCGTGCGATGCTTGATCACATCAAGCTTGGAAAAACTTCCAACACATATCGCCAGCTCACCTTTAGCTAGTCTCCGTTTACTCCGCAGCCTTTTATTTCGAGTTTACTAACATTTAGCAACCGAACCGGTATCTAATACCATGGTGCTACTAGGAGTACTAGTAAAGTACACATTAACACAATGTATATCCAATATACTTCTATCGACCTTGCCAGCCTTCTCATCTACCAAGTATCTAGGGTAATTCTGCTCCAGTGGTTGTTCCCCTTATTACAGAAGCACTTAGTCTCGGGTTTGGGTTCAACCTTGGGTTTCTTCACTAGAGCAGCAGCTGATTTGCCGTTTCATGAAGTATCCCTTTTTGCCCTTGCCCTTCTTGAAACTAGTGGTTTCACCAACCATCAACAATTGATGCTCCTTCTTGATTTCTACTTTTGTGGTGTCAAACATCGCGAATATCTCAAGGATCATCATATATGTCCCTGATATATTATAGTTCATCACGAAGCTCTAGCAGCTTGGTGGTAATGACTTCGGAGAAACATCACTATCTCATCTGGAAGATCAACTCCCACTCGATTCAAATGATTGTTGTACTCAGACAATCTGAGCACAAGCTCAACAATTGAGCTTTTCTCCCTTAGTTTGCAGGCTAAGAAAATCGTCGGAGGTCTTATACCTCTTGACGTGGGCACGAGCCTGAAATCCCAATTTCAGCCCTCGAAACATCTCATATGTTTCGCGACGTTTCAAAACGTCTTCGGTGCCTCAACTCTAAACCGTTTAACTGAACTATCACGTAGTTATCAAAATGTGTATGTCAGATGTTCGCAACATCCACAGACGACGTTCGAGGTTCAGCACACTGAGCGGTGCATTAAGGACATAAGCCTTCTATGAAGCAATGAGGACAATCCTCAGTTTACGGACCTAGTCCGCATAATTGCTACTATCAACTTTCAACTAAATTTTCTCTAGGAACATACCTAAACAGTAGAACTGAAGCGCGAGCTACGACATAATTTGTGAAGACCTTTTGACTATGTTCAGGATAATTAAGTTCATCTTATGAACTCCCACTCAGATAGACATCCCTCTAGTCATCTAAGTGATTACATGATCCAGTCAACTAGGCCGTGTCCGATCATGACGTGAGACGGACTAGTCATCATCGGTGAACATCTTCATGTTGATCGTATCTACCATACGACTCATGCTCGACCTTTCGGTCCTCCGTGTTCCGAGGCCATGTGTGTACATGCTAGGCTCGTCAAGTCAACCTAAGTGTTTCGCATGTGTCCCGACGCCATGTCTGTACATGCTAGGCTCGTCAACACCCGTTGTATTCGAACGTTAGAATCTATCACACCTGATCATCACGTGGTGCTTCGAAACAACGAACCTTCGCAATGGTGCACAGTTAGGGGGAACACCTTTCTTGAAATTTTAGTGAGGGATCATCTTATTTAAGCTACCGTCGTTCTAAGCAAATAAGATGTAAAACATGATAAACATCACATGCAATCAAATAGTGACATGATATGGCCAATATCATTTTGCTCCTATTGATCTCCATCTTCGGGGCTCCATGATCATCGTTGTCACTGGCATGACACCATGATCTCCATCATCGTGTCTTCTTGAAGTTGTCTCGTCATCTATTACTTCTACTACTATGGCTAACGCTTTAGCAATACAGTAAAGTAATTTACATGGCGTTTCTCAATGACACGCAGGTCATACAAAAAATAAAGACAACTCCTATGGCTCCTGCCGGTTGTCATACTCATCGACATGCAAGTCATGATTCCTATTACAAGAACATGATCAATCTCATACATCACATATATCATTCATCACATCCTTTGGCCATATCACATCACAAGGCATATGCTGCAAAAACAAGTTAGACGTCCTCTAATTGTTGTTGCAAGTTTTTACGTGGCTGCTATAGGTTGCTAGCAAGAACGTTTCTTACCTACGCCAAAACCACAACGTGAATTGCCAATTTCTATTTACCCTTCATAAGGACCCTGTTCATCGAATCCGATCCGACTGAAGTGGGAGAGACAGACACCCGCCAGCCACCTTATGCAACTAGTGCATGTCAGTCGGTGGAACCGGTCTCACGTAAGCGTACGTGTAAGGTTGGTCCGGGCCGCTTCATCCCACGATGCCGCCGAATCAAGATAAGGCTAGTAACGGCAAGATAATTGACAATATCGACGCCCACAACTACTTTGTGTTCTACTCGTGCATAGTAACTACTCATAGACCTAGCTCATGATGCCACAGTTGGGGAACGTAGCAGAAATTCAAAATTTTCTACGCATCACCAAGATCAATCTATGGAGTAATCTAGCAACGAGGGAAGGAGAGTGCATCTACATACCCTTGTAGATCGCTAAGCGGAAGCGTTCAAGTGAACGGGGTTGATGGAGTCATACTCGTCGTGATTCAAATCACTAATGATCCTAGTGCCGAACGGACGGCACCTCCGCGTTCAACACACGTACAGCCCGGTGATGTCTCCTACGCCTTGATCCAGCAAGGGGAGAAGGAGAGGTTGGGGAAGACTTCATCCAGCAGCAGCACGACAGCGTGGTGGTGGTGGAGGAGCGTGGTACTCTAGCAGGGCTTCGCCAAGCACCGCAAGAGATGAGGAGGGAGAGGGGTAGGGCTGCGCCAAGAAGGAGATTGAATCGAATGTATGGCAGCCCAAAACCTCAAGTATATGTAGGGGGAGGGGAGGGGCTGCGCCCCCACCTAGGTTTCCACCCCTAGGGGTGGCGGCCAGCCCTAGATCCCATCTAGGGGGGGGCCAAGGGGGAGAGAGGGGGGCGCACCACTAGGTGGGCCTTAGGCCCATCTGAGCCTAGGGTTTGCCCCCTTCCACTCTCCCTTGCGCCTTGGGCCTTGGTGGGGGGGGGGGCCGCACCAGCCCACCTGGGGCTGGTCCCCTCCCACACTTGGCCAATGAAGCCCTCCGGGGCTGGTGGCCCCACTTGGTGGACCACCGGGACCCTCCCGGTGGTCCCGGTACATTACCGATAAAACCCGAAACTTTTCCGGCGACCAAAACATGACTTCCCATATATAAATCTTTACCTCTGGACCATTTCGGAACTCGTCGTGACGTCCGGGATCTCATCCAGGACTCCGAACAACATTCGGTAACCATGTATATCTATTCCCTATAACCCTAGCGTCATCGAACCTTAGGTGTGTAGACCCTATGGGTTCGGGAACCATGTAGACATGACCGAGATAACTCTCCGGTCAATAACCAACAACGGGATCTGGATACCCATGTTGGCTCCCACATGGTCCACGATGATCTCATCGGATGAACCACGATGTCAAGGACTTAATCAATCCCGTATACAATTCCCTTTGTCTATCGGTACGATACTTGCCCGAGATTCGATCGTCGGTATCCCAATACCTTGTTCAATCTCGTTACCGGCAAGTCTCTTTACTCGTTCCAGAACACATCATCCCGTGATAAACTCGTTGATCACATTGTGCACAATATGATGATGTCCTACCGAGTGGGCCCAGAGATACCTCTCCATTTACACGGAGTGACAAATCCCAGTCTCGATTCGTGCCACCCAACAGACACTTTCGGAGATGCCTGTAGTGTACCTTTATAGCCACCTAGTTACGTTGTGACGTTTGGCGTACCCAAAGCACTCCTACGGTATCCGGGAGTTGCACAATCTCATGGTCTAAGGAAATGATACTTGACATTAGAAAAGCTTTAGCATACGAACTACATGATCTTGTGCTAGGCTTAGGATTGGGTCTTGTCCATCACATCATTCTCCTAATGATGTGATCCCGTTATCAACGACATCCAATGTCCATGGTCAGGAAACCGTAACCATCTATTGATCAACGAGCTAGTCAACTAGAGGCTTACTAGGGGCATGGTGTTGTCTATGTATCCACACATGTATCTGAGTTTCCTATCAATACAATTCTAGCATGGATAATAAACAATTATCATGAACAAGGAAATATAATAATAACCAATTTATTATTGCCTCTAGGGCATATTTCCAACAGTAGTGGCCCGGTTGGTCCGGTCGTTCCTCGATGACCGGTACCACCGGTGGTCTGAGCGGTTCTTCTGCTCAGAACTTAGCCGCCCAAGAGCTCAAGGCCACGCGGTTGTTCCGGCCATGCACCGCCCAAGTACCGGTCAAGCTTCTGTTTTGATGCGGTAGTTGTGCGGTGGCTAGGCGATTAGTCCGGTTATTTTCTTAACCGGTACTACCGCCTGCTGGCCCGGTTGTACTGCCTGGTAGGGTTCTGCAGATACACCGTGAGTCCCGGTTGTAGCGCTGCAGTGCTAAAAATGCAGTAACAGCTGGAATTTAGGGTTGCTATATAAGGGTGCTTCTCCCACCTACCACTCTCACCTTTGACCTCTCTCACTCCATCATTAATGCACCTCATGCTCTCTTGCCCGATCTCTCTCTCTAGCCACTCAAACTTGTTGATTTGCTAGGGATTGAAGGAGGAGACCTAGATCTACACTTCCACCAAAGGATATTTGCTTCCCCCATACTTTCTTGTGTGGATTTTGTTACTCTTGGGTGTTTGAGCACCCTAGACGGTTGAGGTCACCTCGGAGCCATATTCCATTGTGGTGAAGCTTCGTGGTTTCGTTGGTAGCCTCCAATTAAGTTGTGGAGAGAGCCCCAACCTAGTTTGTAAAGGTTCGGTGACCGCCTTCAAGGGCACCAATAGTGGAATCATGACATCTCACATTGTGTGAGGGCGTGAGTAGAATATGGTGGCCCTAGTGGCTTCTTGGGGATCATTGTGCCTCCACACCGCTCCAATGGAGACGTATTTCCTTTCAAAAGGAAGGAACTTTGGTAACACATCCTCGTTTCACCGGCTCCACTTTTGGTCATCTCGTCCCTTTACTTTTGCAAGCTTACTTGTGTTACTTTCCTTGCTTGCTTGTGTGCTTGTGTGTGTTGCATCATATAGGTTGCTCACCTAGTTGCATATCTAGACAACATACTTTGATGCAAAGTTTAATTTGGTAAAGAAAAGCTAAAAATTATTAGTTGCCTATTCACCCCCCTCTAGTCAACTATATCGATCCTTTCAATTGGTATCAGAGCCTCGTCTCTTTATTAAGGACTTTGCCGTCCGAAGAGTATGGTTGATACCGTAGACAGTGTGGAGGAACACTCCGGTGTGAATCCGATCTCGTCTACGGGTGATGGGGGAACCTCGGTCTCTCGTGAGGAGTTCAATGTGGCCTTGGAGACATTGAAAACCTCCATGACGACCGAGGTTGAGAGCATATTTACTAAATTCATTGAAGGGCTTAAACTCTCCACCGCACCATTGAAAGTGGGTGACCCCACTGACAATGTGACGGATGCTATCTCCGACAAGGGGAAAGCTAGTAGTGAAAAGACTCCTTCTTCTAGTGGTAAAAATGGCATCGACATCTTTGCTCATGTGGAACCACCACTTGTTTATGGTGGACCTGTTCCTTCCACTCATTTGAATCATACCGGTCCTCCACCTAAGATTGTGAAAAATGAGGACTTTGATTCTTGGGTTTATCGCTTTAAGCGACATTTAAATCATGTGAACACTAATCTTTGGAGAATCATTGAAGAAGGTTTCCATCCGTATGATCCAAGCAACTTCACTCCTCAAGAACCCACGGATTATCAATTCAATGAGAATGCTCTCTTCATCATTCAAGATGCAATTCCACCCGAAGATCTGTTGGAAATATGCCCTAGAGGCAATAATAAAAGCATTATTATTATATTTCCTTGTTCATGATAATTGTCTTTATTCATGCTATAATTGTGTTATCCGGAAATCGTAATACATGTGTGAATAATAGACACCAACATGTCCCTAGTAAGCCTCTAGTTGACTAGCTTGTTGATCAACAGATAGTCATGGTTTCCTGACTATCGACATTGGATGTCATTGATAACGAGATCACATCATTAGGAGAATGATGTGATGGACAAGACCCAATCCTAAACATAGCATAAGATCGTATAGTTCATTTGCTAGAGTTTTTCCAATGTTAAGTATCCTTTCCTTAGACCATGAGATCGTGTAACTCCCGGATACCGTAGGAGTGCTTTGGGTGTACCAAACGTCACAATGTAACTGGGTGACTATAAAGGTATACTACGGGTATCTCCGAAAGTGTCTGTTGGGTTGACACGGATCAAGACTGGGATTTGTCACTCCGTATGATGGAGAGGTATCACTGGGCCCACTCGGTAATACATCATCATTATGAGCTCAAAGTGACCAATTGTCTGGTCACGGGATCATGCATTACGGTACGAGTAAAGTGACTTGCCGGTAACGAGATTGAACAAGGTATTGGGATACCGACGATCGAATCTCGGGCAAGTAGCATACCGATTGACAAAGGGAATTGTATACGGGGTTGCTTGAATCCTCGACATCGTGGTTCATCCGATGAGATCATCGAGGAGCATGTGGGAGCCAACATGGGTATCCAGATCCCGTTGTTGGTTATTGACCGGAGAGCGATCTCGGTCATGTCTACATGTCTCCCGAACCCGTAGGGTCTACACACTTAAGGTTCGGTGATGCTAGGGTTGTAGAGATATGTATATGCAGTAACCCGAATGTTGTTCGGAGTCCCGGATGAGATCCCGGACGTCACGAGGAGTTCCGGAATGGTCCGGAGGTAAAGAATTATATATAGGAAGTGCTATTTCATGCCGTCGGGACAAGTTTCAGGGTCACCGGTATTGTACCGGGACCACCGGGTGGGGCCACCTGCCCCGGGGGGGCACATGGGCTGTAGGGGTATGCGCCTTGGCCTATATGGGCCAAGGGCACCAGCCCCAAGAGGCCCATGCGCCAGGAGATCAAGAAAGGAAGAGTCCTAAAGGGGGAAGGCACCTCCTAGGTGCCTTGGGGAGGAGGGATTCCTCCCTTGGCCGCCGCCCCCCTAGGAGATTGCATCTCCTAGGGCCGGCTCCCCCCCTAGGCTCCCTATATATAGTGGGGGAAGGAGGGCCTCTCACACCACGCCTTTTGTGCCTCCCTCTCCCTCTCCAACACATCCTCCTCCTCCATAGAGCTTGGCGAAGCCCTGCCGGAGTACTGCAGCTCCATCACCACCACGCCGTCGTGCTGCTGCTGGAGCCATCTTCCTCAACCTCTTCTCCCCCTTGCCGGATCAAGAAGGAGGAGACGTTACGCTGACCATACGTGTGTTGAACGCGGAGGTGCCGTCCGTTCGGCGCTAGGATCTCCGGTGATTTGGATCACGTCGAGTACGCCTTCCTCATCCCCGTTCTTTGAACGCTTCTGCGCGTGATCTACAAAGGTATGTAGATGCAATCCGATCACTCATTGCTAGATGAACTCCTAGATGGATCTTGGTGAAACCGTAGAATTTTTTTTGTTTTCTGCAACGTTCCCCAACAGTGGCATCATGAGCTAGGTCTATGAGTAGTTCCCTTGCATAAGTAGAACACAATTTGTTGTGGGCGTTGATGTTGTCAACTTTCTTGCCGCTACTAGTCTTATCTTGCTTCAACGGTATTGTGGGATGAAGCGGCCCGGACCAACCTTACACGTATGCTTATGTGAGACCGGTTCCACCGACTGACATGCACTAGTTGCATAAGGTGGCTGGCGGGTGTCTGTCTCTCCCACTTTAGTTGGAGCGGATTCAATGAAAAGGGTCCTTATGAAGGGTAAATAGAAGTTGACAGATCACGTTGTGGCTTTAACGTAGGTAAGAAAACGTTCTTGCTAGAACCCTATTTCAGCCACGTAAAACTTGCAACAACAATTAGAGGACGTCTAACTTGTTTTTGTAGCAAGTGCTTTGTGATATGATATGGCCAAAGTTGTGATGAATGATGAATGATATATATGTGATGTATGAGATGTTCATGCTATTGTAATAGGAATCACGACTTGCATGTCGATGAGTATGACAACCGGCAGGAGCCATAGGAGTTGTCTTTATTTTTTGTATGACCTGCGTGTCATTGAGAAACGCCATGTAAATTACTTTACTTTATTGCTAAACCTGTTAGCCATAGTAGTAGAAGTAATAGTTGGCGAGCAACTTCATGGAGACACGATGATGGAGATCATGATGATGGAGATCATGGTGTCATACTGGTCACAAGATGATCATGGAGCCCCAAGATGGAGATCAAAGGATCTATGTGATATTGGCCATATCATGTCACTATTATTATTTGATTGCATGTGATGTTTATCATGTTTTTGCATCTTGTTTGCTTAGAACGATGGTAGTAAATAAGATGATCCCTCATAATAATTTCAAGAAAGTGTTCCCCCTAACTGTACACCATTGCGACAGTTCGTTGTTTCGAAGCACCACGTGATGATCGGGTGTGATAGATTCCAACGTTCACATACAACGGGTGTAAGACAGATTTACACGTGCAAACACTTAGGTTGACTTGACGAGCCTAGCATGTACATACATGGCCTCGGAACACAGAAGACCTAAAGGTCGAGCATGAGTCATATAGAAGATACGATCAACATGAAGATGTTCACCGATGTTGACTAGTCCGTCTCACGTGATGATCGAACACGGCCTAGTTAACTCGGATCATGTTATAGTTAGATTATAGGAGGGATGTCTATCTAAGTGGGAGTTCATTAAATAATTTGATTAGATGAACTTAATTATCATGAACTTAGTCTAAAATATTTACAATATGTCTTGTAGATCAAATGGCCAACGTAGTCCTCAACTTCAACGCGTTCCTAGAGAAAACCAAGCTGAAAGACGATGGCAGCAACTACACGGACTGGGTCCGGAACCTGAGGATCATCCTCATAGCTGCCAAGAAAGATTATGTCCTACAAGCACCGCTAGGTGACACACCTGTTCTCCCTGCAGAACAAGACGTTATGAATGCTTGGCAGGCACGTACCGATGACTACTCCCTCGTTCAGTGCGGCATGCTTTACAGCTTAGAACCGGGGCTCCAAAAGCGTTTTGAGAGACATGGAGCATATGAGATGTTCGAAGAGCTGAAAATGGTTTTCCAAGCTCATGCCCGGGTCAAGAGATATCAAGTCTCCGACAAGTTCTTCAGCTATAAGATGGAGGAAAACAGTTCTGTCAGTGAGCACATACTCACAATGTCTGGGTTACATAACCGCTTGACTCAGCTGGGAGTTAATCTCCCGGATGACGCAGTCATTGACAGAATCCTTCAGTCGCTTCCACCGAGCTACAAGAGCTTTGTGATGAACTTCAATATGCAGGGGATGGAAAAGACCATTGCTGAAGTATTTCCAATGCTAAAATCAGCAGAGGTAGAAGTCAAAATGGAACATCAAGTGTTGATGGTGAATAAAACCACTAAGTTCAAGAAAGGCAAGGGTAAGAAAACCTTCAAGAAGGACGGCAAGGGAGTTGCCGCGCCCGGCAAGCAAGCTGCCGGGAAGAAGCCAAAGAATGGACCCAAGCCCGAGACTGAGTGCTTTTATTGCAAGGAAAGTGGTCACTGGAAGCGGAACTGCCCCAAATACTTAGCAGACAAGAAGGCCGGCAAAACGAAAGGTATATGTGATATACATGTAATTGATGTGTACCTTACCAGTACTCGTAGTAGCTCCTGGGTATTTGATACCGGTGCAGTTGCTCACATTTGTAACTCAAAGCAGGAGCTGCGGAATAAGCGGAGACTGGCGAAGGACGAGGTGACGATGCGCGTCGGGAATGGTTCCAAGGTCGATGTGATCGCCGTCGGCACGCTACCTCTACATTTACCTACGGGATTAGTTTTGAACCTCAATAATTGTTATTTAGTGCCAAGTTTGAGCATGAACATTGTATCAGGATCTCGTTTAATTCGAGATGGCTACTCATTTAAATCCGAGAATAATGGTTGTTCTATTTATATGAGAGATATGTTTTATGGTCATGCTCCGATGGTGAATGGTTTATTCTTAATGAATCTCGAGCGTAATGCTACACATATTCATAGTGTGAATACCAAAAGATGTAAGATTGATAATGATAGTCCCACATACTTGTGGCACTGCCGCCTTGGTCACATAGGTGTCAAACGCATGAAGAAGCTCCATGCATGATGGACTTTTAGAGTCTCTTGATTACGAATCATTTGACACGTGCGAACCATGCCTCATGGGTAAAATGACCAAGACTCCGTTCTCAGGAACAATGGAGCGAGCAACCAACTTATTGGAAATCATACATACTGATGTGTGCGGTCCAATGAGTGTTGAGGCTCGCGGTGGCTATCGTTATGTTCTCACCCTCACTGATGACTTGAGTAGATATGGGTATATCTATTTAATGAAACACAAGTCTGAGACCTTTGAAAGTTCAAGGAATTTCAGAGTGAGGTTGAGAATCAACGTGACAGGAAAATCAAGTTCCTGCGATCAGATCGTGGAGGAGAATACTTGAGTCACGAATTTGGCACACACTTAAGAAAATGTGGAATAGTTTCACAACTCACGCCGCCTGGAACACCTCAGCGTAATGGTGTGTCCGAACGTCGTAATCGCACTCTATTAGATATGGTGCGATCTATGATGTCTCTTACCGATTTACCGCTATCTTTTTGGGGCTATGCTTTAGAGACTGCCGCATTCACTTTAAATAGGGCTCCGTCGAAATCCGTTGAGACGACACCGTATGAATTATGGTTTGGGAAGAAACCTAAGCTGTCGTTTCTGAAAGTTTGGGGATGCGATGCTTATGTCAAGAAACTTCAACCTGAAAAGCTCGAACCCAAGTCGGAAAAATGCGTCTTCATAGGATACCCTAAAGAAACTATTGGGTATACCTTCTACCTCAGATCCGAAGGCAAGATCTTTGTTGCCAAGAATGGATCCTTTCTAGAGAAGGAGTTTCTCTCGAAAGAAGTAAGTGGGAGGAAAGTAGAACTTGATGAAGTATTACCTCTTGAACCGGAAAATGGCGCAACTCAAGAAAATGTTCCTGAGGTGCCTGCACCGACTAGAGAGGAAGTTAATGATGATGATCATGAAACTTCAGATCAAGTTGCTACTGAACTTCGTAGGTCCACAAGGACACGTTCCGCACCAGAGTGGTACGGCAACCCTGTCTTGGAAATCATGTTGTTAGACAACGGTGAACCTTCGAACTATGAAGAAGCGATGGCGGGCCCGGATTCCGACAAATGGCTAGAAGCCATGAAATCCGAGATAGGATCCATGTATGAAAACGAAGTATGGACTTTGACTGACTTGCCTGTTGAGCGGCGAGCCATAGAAAATAAATGGATCTTTAAGAAGAAGACAGACGCGGATGGTAATGTGACCATCTATAAAGCTCGGCTTGTCGCTAAGGGTTATCGACAAGTTCAAGGGGTTGACTACGATGAGACTTTCTCACCGGTAGCGAAGCTAAAGTCCGTCCGAATCATGTTAGCAATTGCCGCATTCTATGATTATGAGATATGGCAAATGGACGTCAAAACGGCATTCCTTAATGGTTTCCTTAAGGAAGAATTGTATATGATGCAGCCGGAAGGTTTTGTCGATCCTAAGAATGCTAACAAGGTGTGCAAGCTCCAACGCTCGATTTATGGGCTGGTGCAAGCATCTCGGAGTTGGAACATTCACTTTGATGAGATGATCAAAGCGTTTGGGTTTACGCAGACTTATGGAGAAGCCTGCATTTACAAGAAAGTGAGTGGGAGCTCTGTAGCATTTCTCATATTATATGTAGATGACATACTTTTGATGGGAAATGATATTGAGCTTTTGGGCAGCATTAAGGCCTACTTGAATAAGAGTTTTTCAATGAAGGACCTTGGAGAAGCTGGTTATATATTAGGCATCAAGATCTATAGAGACAGATCAAGACGCCTCATAGGTCTTTCACAAAGCACATACCTTGATAAGATATTGAAGAAGTTCAATATGGATCAGTCTAAGAAGGGCTTCTTGCCTGTGTTGCAAGGTGTGAAATTGAGCTCAGCTCAATGTCCGACCACGGCAGAAGATATAGAAGAGATGAGTGTCATCCCCTATGCCTCAGCCATAGGTTCTATTATGTATGCCATGCTGTGTACCAGACCTGATGTAAACCTTGCCGTAAGTTTGGTAGGTAGGTACCAAAGTAATCCCGGCAAGGAACACTGGACATCGGTCAAGAATATCCTGAAGTACCTGAAAAGGACTAAGGAAATGTTTCTCGTCTATGGAGGTGACGAAGAGCTCGTCGTAAAGGGTTACGTCGACGCTAGCTTCGGCACAGATCTGGATGACTCAAAGTCACAAACCAGATACGTGTATATTTTGAATGGTGGGGCAGTAAGCTGGTGCAGTTGCAAGCAGAGCGTCGTGGCGGGATCTACATGTGAAGCGGAGTACATGGCAGCCTCGGAGGCAGCACATGAAGCAATTTGGGTGAAGGAGTTCATCACCGACCTAGGAGTCATACCCAATGCATCGGGGCCAATCAAACTCTTCTGTGACAACATTGGAGCTATTGCAATTGCCAAGGAGCCTAGGTTTCACAAGAAGACTAGGCACATCAAGCGTCGCTTCAACTCCATTCGTGAAAATGTTCAAGATGGAGACATAGATATTTGTAAAGTACATACGGACCTGAATGTAGCAGATCCATTGACTAAACCTCTCCCTAGAGCAAAACATGATCAACACCAGAATTCCATGGGTGTTCGATTCATCACAATGTAACTAGATTATTGACTCTAGTGCAAGTGGGAGACTGTTGGAAATATGCCCTAGAGGCAATAATAAAAGCATTATTATTATATTTCCTTGTTCATGATAATTGTCTTTATTCATGCTATAATTGTGTTATCCGAAAATCGTAACACATGTGTGAATAATAGACACCAACATGTCCCTAGTAAGCCTCTAGTTGACTAGCTCGTTGATCAACAGATAGTCATGGTTTCCTGACTATGGACATTGGATGTCATTGATAACGAGATCACATCATTAGGAGAATGATGTGATGGACAAGACCCAATCCTAAACATAGCATAAGATTGTATAGTTCGTTTGCTAGAGTTTTTCCAGTGTCAAGTATCTTTTCCTTAGACCATGAGATCGTGTAACTCCCGGATACCGTAGGAGTGCTTTGGGTGTACCAAACGTCACAACGTAACTGGGTGACTATAAAGGTATACTACGGTTATCTCCGAAAGTGTCTGTTGGGTTGACACGGATCAAGACTGGGATTTGTCACTCCATATGAGGGAGAGGTATCACTGGGCCCACTCGGTAATACATCATCATTATGAGCTCAAAGTGACCAAGTGTTTGGTCACGGGATCATGCATTACGGTGTGAGTAAAGTGACTTGCCGGTAACGAGATTGAACAAGGTATTGGGATACCGACAATCGAATCTCGGGCAAGTAGCATACCGATTGACAAAGGGAATTGTATACGGGGTTGCTTGAATCCTCGACATCGTGGTTCATCCGATGAGATCATCGAGGAGCATGTGGGAGCCAACATGGGTATCCAGATCCCGCTGTTGGTTATTGACCGGAGAGCGATCTCGGTCATGTCTACATGTCTCCCGAACCCGTAGGGTCTACACACTTAAGGTTCGGTGACGCTAGGGTTGTAGGGATATGTATATGCAGTAACCCGAATGTTGTTCGGAGTCCCGGATGAGATCCCGGACGTCACGAGGAGTTCCGGAATGGTCCGGAGGTAAAGAATTATATATATGAAGTGCTATTTCGGCCGTCAGGACAAGTTTCAGGGTCACCGGTATTGTACCGGGACCACCGGAAGGGTCCCGGGGGTCCACCGGGTGGGGCCACCTGCCCCGGGGGGCCACATGGGCTGTAGGGGTGTGCGCCTTGGCCTATATGGGCCAAGGGCACCAGCCCCAAGAGGCCCATGCGCCAGGAGATCAAGAAAGGAAGAGTCCTAAAGGGGGAAGGCACCTCCTAGGTGCCTTGGGGAGGAGGGATTCCTCCCTTGGCCGCCGCCCCCCTAGGAGATTGCATCTCCTAGGGCCGGCGCCCCCCTAGGAGATTGCATCTCCTAGGGCCGGCGCCCCCTAGGCTCCCTATATATAGTGGGGGAAGGAGGGCCTCTCACACCACGCCTTTGGTGCCTCCCTCTCCCTCTCCAACACATCCTCCTCCTCCATAGAGCTTGGCGAAGCCCTGCCGGAGTACTGCAGCTCCATCACCACCACGCCGTCGTGCTGCTGCTGGAGCCATCTTCCTCAACCTCTTCTCCCCCTTGCTGGATCAAGAAGGAGGAGACGTTACGCTGACCGTACGTGTGTTGAACGCGGAGGTGCCGTCCGTTTGGCGCTAGGATCTCCGGTGATTTGGATCACGTCGAGTACGCCTTCCTCATCCCCGTTCTTTGAACGCTCCCGCGCATGATCTACAAAGGTATGTAGATGCAATCCGATCACTCGTTACTAGATGAACTCCTAGATGGATCTTGGTGAAACCGTAGGAAATTTTTTGTTTCCTGCAACGTTCCCCAACAAGATCTACCTCATCTTCGGCCCTTCGCCTTGGCCAAAGATGCATGGCATTGTGTTGTTTCTCTCTATCGGGGAAGCGCAAGCATTCAATGCTCCAACTATGAAGTAGTGCAAGATGAAGCCGATGAGTTTGCAATGAAAGAAGATGAAGACCCTCATGAGGTTTATCAGAGAGTAACCAAACTCGCGGTCTCACTCCGAGATCACAGGAGCAAGGACACGGATGACAATTGGATCAAGCGCAAATTCCGCCAATGATGCCTTACAACAAGGTCATGTCCTCCGTTATTCGTCAAAGGCCGGACTTCCACACTTTGACCTCAAGTGAAGTGTTGGATGAGTTTGTGGCTATGAACATCTTGGACAAGACCGTCGACAATGCGGTGCTTCATTCTCAAAGGGCAAAGAAGCCCAACCTTGCATTGAAGGCCAAGGTTTGTGTTGAAGAAGAAGAAGAGGAAGAAGAGGAAAGCAATCCCGAAGATACAAAGTAAGCATATCATGAACACATGGCACTTTCTTCAAGGCAATTTTGGAGTAAGAAAAACTCAAGGCCAAACTTCAACAAGAACAACTCAAGTGGCACGAAGAGCAAGCAACGTGTAAGGACTTGTTACAACTATGGCAATGTGAGTCATTTTGTTACAGAGTGCCCATATGAGAAGAGGGAAGACAATGGTGGCAAGCTCATTCGAAAGGACAAAGCCAAGTCCTTCCTCAACAAGAGCAACTTTATCAAGAAAACCCCTCACAAGGCATTGGTGGTTCAAGAAGAGTACCATGAGGACGACGATGATGATGAAGATGGTGAGTTGGTTGCCATGGCCTCCGTTGCCATTGCAAAAACTCCACGAATATCTCTCTTCGACTCACTGAAAGCACAAGTGCTCCCTGGGTGGTTTTGGTAATTAATGTCAACATATCTCTTGTTGGACTAACACTTTTACCTAGTATGTTTCAGATAAGTTCAAAAATGGAGTGGCATGGACTAGAGGATGTGGAACCCATTCAAGATGCTAAGGACAAAGGATTGGCTCAAGCTTCAAGATCAAGACTCTACATTTTCTATTTTAGTGATCCAAGATCACATTGAGTCTATAGGAAAAGCCAATACTATCAAGAGGGGATGAGGTGTTGCTTAATGGCTTGCTTGCTCAAAGTGCTTAGTGATATGCTCCAAAACCCTCAACTACCTTCCCACATCCACATATGACCTAAACCAAAAGTCAAACTCGGCCCCATCGATTCTTTCTATCCGGCGCCACCGAGTTTCAAATGTCATAGCCACTGCCACAAACCCTAGGCAAATCGGTCTCACCGATAGGGATCTCGGTCTCACCGAGATGGGATTGTAATCTCTCTGTCTCCCTTCATAACTATTTGGTCTTACCGAGATGAGCGATCGGTCCCACCGAGATTGCAATGTAAACTCTCTGTTTACCTTTTGTAACATTTTGGTCTCACCGAGATGAGCAAATCGGTCCCACCGAGTTTACCTGACCAACTCTCTGGTTAGCTTATTACCAAAATCGGTCCCACCGAGTTTGTGTAATCGGTCCCACCGAGTTTGTGTAATCGGTCACACCAAGATTACGTTATGCCCTAACCCTAACCATATCGGTCCTACCGAGTTGCATCTCAGTCCCACCGAAAATCCTAACGGTCACTAGGTTTGCTGAATCGATCCGACCGAGTTTAACCATTGGGTCCCATCGAGTTTGGCAAATTGTGTGTAATAGTTAGATTTTGTGTGGAGGCTATATATACCCCTCCACCCACTCTTCATTCGTAGAGAGAGCCATCAGAACATACCTACACTTCCAATACACATTTTCTAAGAGAGAACCACCTACACTTGTGTTGAGGTCAGTATATTCCATTCCAACCATATGAATCTTGATCTCTAGCCTTCCCCAAGTTGTTTTCCACTCAAATCTTCTTTCCACCAAATCCAAATCCTGTCAGAGAGAGTTGAGTGTTGGGGAGACTATCATTTGAAGCACAAGAGCAAGGAGTTCATCATCAACACACCATTTGTTACTTCTTGGAGAGTGGTGTCTCCTAGATTGGCTAGGTGTCACTTGGGAGCCTCCAACAAGATTGTGGAGTTGAACCAAGGAGTTTGTAAGGGCAAGGAGATCGCCTACTTCGTGAAGATCTACCGCTAGTGAGGCAAGTCCTTCGTGGGCGACGGCCGTGATGGAATAGACAAGGTTGCTTCTTCGTGGACCCTTCGTGGGTGGAGCCCTTCGTGGACTCGCGCAACCATTACCCTCTATGGGTTGAAGTCTCCATCAACGTGGATGTACGATAGCACCACCTATCAGAACCACGACAAAAACATCCGTGTCTCCAATTGCGTTTGAATACTCCAAACCCTTCTCTTTACATTCTTGCAAGTTGCATGCTTTACTTTCCGCTGCTCATATACTCATTGCATGCTTGCTCGATATGTATTGCGTTTGTTAAACTTGTGCTTAAACTCCACTTAAACTTAAGAATATTAAAAACTACAACTTTTGGCACTTAGTGTCTAATCACCCCCCCTCTAGACACCTCTTCTCGATCCTTTCACTCATCCAATGAGAACATCACCGCCAAGTGCCTCATGGCTAAAGCCACCAACTAGGTAACTCCCAACATCAAAACTACCATCATTAATAATCCTTCCTTGACGGATTGCATTGACGAATGTGAGGGATCTAATGTGGAAGAAAATGAGTTTGAGTCCTTTATGGGTAAACTCAAGAGTAAATCCAAGACATATTTTGTTGCTCTCTTGGAACAACTTGGTGAAGCCAATGACGTGGTCGAGTCTCATGAAGATACCATCTCCAAGATGGAGGGGCATAGTCGTGACTATGCCGATGATATTTCGGATCTTTCCCATGCTCTTGAGGAAGAGCGTGGTCTTCGTTTTGCTCTTGAGGAGTCACACAACGATGATCATGCTAAGTTAAAGAAAGATCTTGATCATGCTATCGTTGTTTCTCGTGTGCTAAACTCCGAGAAGGCCAAACTTGGGATTGATCTTGTTAGACTCAAAGAGGAGTTTGATCTACTTGACAAGGCTCACAAGGTCTTGAAGGGTGCTCATGCTAGCCTCAAAGAGTCTCATGATCAACTCCAAGTAAAGCTAACCAAGGAGAAAGCCACATTTCCTCGTATGCTATTAATTGATAATGAAAGTGCTACTAACCCTTGTTGTGAGCATGTGCATCTTATTGAGGAGAATGTTAAGTTGAAGGAGCAACTTGAGAAAGGTCTTGTGTCATGCATACAAGGGGAGAATAACCTAAACGACCTTTTGAGAAATCAAAAGGAAGTTGTGGCCAAGGAGGGGATTGGGTTCGCGCCCAACCCCAAGAACAAGAAGAAGGATAACAAGACCAAACGACCTCCTCCTCTCAAGCAAACTTTTGTGAAGGAGGGAGAGTGTGCTTCCAAGGATAAGAAGAGCAATGCAAAGGGTGGCGGTGTCAAAAAGGGCAATGCCACCCCTCCCAACAAAGCCGGCGACTTTAATCCTTCTTATGTGTTATGTCGTGCTAGTGATGGGCATGTCTATGCCAAATTTGTTGGATCTCCTCATGAGTACATTGAATGGTCTATTTGGGTTCCTAAGACCCTTGTTACTAACATCAAAGGACCCATTACAAAATGGGTACCTAAAACCAAGCATTGATATCTTGTAGGTGTTTGCTTCCGGTGGGGGAACATGGTTGCTCGATAGCAGAGCTACAAATCATATGACCAGAAGCAAGGACTTGGTGGTGGACGTGCACGAGATTCCATCAATGCCCGCCAATGTCGAGTGGGGTGACGCCTCATCTTCTAAGGTATTGGGACTTGGCAAAGTAGTCATCTCTCATGATCTCACGATCGAGAAGGTCATGCTTGTTGAGTCCCTTGCATACAATTTACTTTCTGTTCGTCAACTTGCAATCATGGGCTTTGCCACTTTTTTTGATATTGATACCGTGGCCCTCTTGTGGAGCAAGACTCTTAAAGTAGCCTTTGTTGGGCATGTCGAGAACGCTCTATATGTGATTAACTTTTCGGAGCGACCCACTAAGACCGCGACATGCCTAATGGCTAAAGTTGGTGTGGGATGGCTTTGGCATCGCCGTTTAGCCCATGTCAATATGAGATTTTTGCAAAGTCTTCTTAAGGGGGACCATGTCCGTGGACTAACGAATGTTAGTTTTGCTAAAGATCGTGCTTGTAGTGCTTGTATCGAAGGAAAGCTACATGAGAAGGCTCACCCTCCCACGACTATCATTTACTCAAAGAGGCCTTTGGAGCTCCTTCACTTGGATCTCTTTGGGCCTCCATCCTTTGATAGTCTTGGGGGTAGGAAGTATTGCTTGGTGATTGTGGATGACTACTCAAGATATACTTGGGTGTATTTCTTCAAGAGGAAGATCGAGACCCAACAAACCGTCATTGACTTTGCAAATGAAGCACAACGTCAACACAATGCAAAGATCTTGACAATAAGAAGTGACGACGGCACCGAGTTCAAGAACTACACCTTGGATGAGTTTCTTAGTGATGAGGGGATCAAGCATCAATATTCCGCACCCTACACCCCTCAACTAAATGGTGTTGCGGAGAGGAAGAACCGGACATTGATGGATGCGACAAGGACCATGATGGCGGAGTTCAAGTATCCGTACAACTTTTGGGCCGAAGCCATTAACACCGCATGTCATGCATCCAATCGGCTCTACCTCCGCAAGGGCTTGAACAAGACTCCATATGAGATACTCACCGGTAACAAGCCCAACCTCAAGTACTTTCGGGTGTTCGGGTGTAAGTGTTTCATTCTCAAGAAAGGTGTTCTGTCGTGGAATTGTCACGACAGATGTCCTTCATGTCAGGACTTAGTCGTGAGGCCAACGCATCTATGTGGTAGCTTGAGAGGGGTTGAGCGGGACGGGAGACGCGATGTTTTACCCAGGTTCGCCCCCTCACGGTGGAGGTAAAAGCCTACATCCTGCTTCATTGATATTGATGATGATGACCACGGTTACAAAAGTGCTCTTATCTCGAGAGCTATTGTCTAAACCTAACTTGTCCAAGGTTGTGGAACTTGTGAATCTTGTCCCCTTTTGGGGAGCCCTGCCCCTCCTTATATATGTTGGAGGGGCGGGTTACATGACTAGTCCTAGTTGGATTCGGACTAGTCTCTTTTCTATTACAAGACGGATAGCAATCCAGGTCTTATTCAAACTGTTTAAGTCGGCCTGCTGGGCCACCTCCCGTGATGGGCCGCGGCCTACCTCCATGAGGATACCCGTTTCCCGTATCCACGACAGTAGCCCCCGAGCTTTCGGGTGACTCGAAGAGTCGGGCGGAAGGTCTTGATGTTGGAAATATGCCCTAGAGGCAATAATAAATTGGTTATTATTATATTTCCTTGTTCATGATAATAGTTTATTATCCATGCTAGAATTGTATTGATAGGAAACTCAGATACATTTGTGGAGACATAGACAACACCATGTCCCTAGTAAGCCTCTAGTTGACTAGCTCGTTGATCAATGGATGGTTACAGTTTCCTGACCATGGACATTGGATGTCATTGATAACGGGATCACATCATTAGGAGAATGATGTGATGGACAAGACCCAATCCTAAGCCTAGCACAAGATCATGTAGTTCGTACGCTAAAGCTTTTCTAATGTCAAGTATCATTTCCTTAGACCATGAGATTGTGCAACTCCCGGATACCGTAGGAGTGCTTTGGTTGTGCCAAACGTCACAACGTAACTGGGTGGCTATAAAGGTACACTACAGGTATCTCCGAAAGTGTCTGTTGGGTTAGCACGAATCGAGACTGGGATTTGTCACTCCGTGTAAACGAAGAGGTATATCTGGGCCCACTCGGTAGGACATCATCATAATGTGCACAATGTGACCAAGGAGTTGATCACGGGATGATGTGTTACGGAACGAGTAAAGGGACTTGCCAGTAACGAGATTAAACAAGGTATCGGGATACCGATGATCGAATCTCGGGCAAGTATCGTACCGCTAGACAAAGGGAATTGTATACGGGGTTGATTAAGTCCTTGACATCGTGGTTCATCCGATGAGATCATCGTGGAGCATGTGGGAGCCAACATGGGTATCCAGATCCCGTTGTTGGTTATTGACCGGAGAGTTGTCTCGGCCATGTCTGCATGACTCACGAACCCGTAGGGTCTACACACTTAAGGTTCGATGACGCTAGGGTTATAGGGAAAGTATGTACGCGGTTACCGAATGTTGTTCGGAGTCCCGGATGAGATCTCGGACGTCACAAGGAGTTCCGGAATGGTCCGGAGGTAAAGATTGATATATAGGAAGCATGGTTTTGGCCACCGGAAGTGTTTCGGGCATCACCGGTCGTGTACCGGGACCACCGGAGGGGTCCGGGGGTCCACCAGGTGGGGCCACCAGCCCCGGAGGCATACATGGGCCAATAGTGGGAAGGGACCAGCCCCTAGGTGGGCTGGGGCGCCTCCCACCAAGGCCCAAGGCGTCCTCAAGAGGAGAGGGGGCACACCCTAGGCGCAGATGGGCCCTAAGGCCCACCCTAGGTGCGCCCCCCTCTCTCTCCCCCTTGGCCGCCTCCCAGATGGGATCTGGGGGCTGCCGCCACCCGTAGGGAGGGAACCCTAGGTGGGGGCGCAGCCCCTCCCCTTCCCCTATATATACTTGAGGTTTGGGGCTGCCCAACACATGTGATTTGCTCTCCCTGTTGGCGCAGCCCTACCCCTCTCCCTCCTCGTCTCTCGTAGTGCTTGGCGAAGCCCTGCTGGAGTCCCGCGCTCCTCCACCACCACCACACCATCGTGCTACTACTGGATGGAGTCTTCCCTAACCTCTCCTTCTCCCCTTGCTGGATCAAGGCGTAGGAGACGTCGTCGGGCTGTATGTGTGTTGAACACGGAGGTGCCGTCCGTTCGGCACTAGGATCGTCGGTGATTTGGATCACGACGAGTATGACTCCATCAACCCCGTTCACTTGAACGCTTCCTCTTAGCGATCTACAAGGGTATGTGGATGCACTCTACTTCCCTTTGTTGCTAGATTACTCCATGGATTGATCTTGGTGATGCGTAGAAAATTTTGAATTTCTGCTACGTTCCCTAACAGTGGCATCATGAGCTAGGTTTATGCGTAGTTTCTATGCACGAGTAGAACACAAAGTAGTTGTGGGCGTCGATATTGTCAATTTGCTTGCCGTTACTAGTCTTATCTTGATTCGGCGGCATCGTGGGATGAAGCGGCCCAGACCAACCTTACACGTACGCTTACATGAGACCGGTTCCACCGACTAACATGCACTAGTTGCATAAGGTGGCTGGCGGGTGTCTGTCTCTCCCACTTTAGTCGGATCGGATTTGATGAACAGGGTCCTTATGATGGGTAAATAGAAATTGGCAATTCACGTTGTGGTTTTGGCGTAGGAAAGAAACGTTCTTGCTAGCAACCTATAGCAGCCACGTAAAAACTTGCAACAACAATTAGAGGACGTCTAACTTGTTTTTGCAGCAAGTGTTTTGTGATGTGATATGGCCAAAGGATGTGATGTATGAGATGATCATGTTCTTGTAATAGGAATCACGACTTGCATGTCGATGAGTATGAAAACCGGCAGGAGCCATAGGAGTTGTCTTAACTTATTTATGACCTGCGTGTCAACATAAACGTCATGTAATTACTTTACTGTATTGCTAAAGTGTTAGCCATAGTAGTAGAAGTATTAGATGACGAGACAAGTTCAAGAAGACACGATGATGGAGATCATGGTGTCATGCCGGTGACAACGATGATCATGGAGCCCTAAAGATGGAGATCAAGAGGAGCAAAATGATATTGGCCATATCATGTCACTATTTGATTGCATGTGATGTTTATCATGTTTTACATCTTATTTGCTTAGAACGATGGTAGCTTAAATAAGATGATCCCTCACTAAAATTTCAAGAAAGGTGTTCCCCCTAACTGTCCACCGTTGCGAAGGTTCGTTGTTTCGAAGCACCACGTGATGATCGGGTGTGATAGATTCTAACGTTCGAATACAACGGGTGTTGACGAGCCTAGTATGTACAGACATGGCCTCGGGACACATGCAGAACACTTAGGTTGACTTGATGAGCCTAGCATGTACAGACATGGCCTCGGAACACGGAAGACCGAAAGGTTGAACATGAGTCGTATAGAAGATACGATCAACATGAAGATGTTCACCGATGATGACTAGTCCGTCTCACATGATGATCGGACACGGCCTAGTTGACTCGGATCATGTAATCACTTAGATGACTAGAGGGATGTCTATCTGAGTGGGAGTTCATAAGATGAACTTAATTATCCCGAACATAGTCAAAAGGTCTTCGCAAATTATGTCGTGGCTCGCGCTTTAGTTCTACTGTTTAGATACGTTCCTAGAGAAAATTTAGTTGAAAGTTGATAGTAGCAATTATGCGGACTAGGTCTGTAAACTGAGGATTGTCCTCATTGCTTCATAGAAGGCTTATGTCCTTAATGCACCGCTCAGTGTGCTGAACCTCGAACATCGTCTATGGATGTTGCGAACATCTGACATACACATTTTGATAACTACATGATAGTTCAGTTAAACGGTTTAGAGTTGAGGCACCGAAGACGTTTTGAAACGTCGCGAAACATATGAGATGTTTCGACGGCTGAAATTGGGATTTCGGGCTCGTGCCCACGTCAAGAGGTATAAGACCTCCGACGATTTTCTTAGCCTGCAAACTAAGGGACAAAAGCTCAATTGTTGAGCTTGTGCTCAGATTGTCTGAGTACATCAATCATTTGAATCGAGTGGGAGTTGATCTTCCATATGAGATAGTGATGTTTCTCCAAAGTCATTGCCACCAATCTGCTAGAGCTTTGTGATGAACTATAACATATCAGGGATAGATATGATGATCCTTGAGGTATTCGCGATGTTTGACACCACAAAAGTAGAAATCAAGAAGGAGCATCAATTGTTGATGGTTGGTGAAACCACTAGTTTCAAGAAGGTCAAGGGCAAGAAGGGATACTTCATGAAACGGCAAATCAGCTGCTGCTCTAGTGAAGAAACCCAAGGTTGAACCCAAACCCGAGACTAAGTGCTTCTGTAATAAGGGGAACAGCCACTGGAGCAGAATTACCCTAGATACTTGGTAGATGAGAAGGCTAGCAAGGTCGATAGAAGTATATTGGATATACATTGTGTTAATGTGTACTTTACTAGTACTCCTAGTAGCACCATGGTATTAGATACCGGTTCGGTTGGTAAATGTTAGTAAACTCGAAATAAAAGGCTGCGGAGTAAACGGAGACTAGCTAAAGGTGAGCTGGCGATATGTGTTGGAAGTTTTTCCCAAGCTTGATGTGATCAAGCATCGCACGCTCCCTCTACCATCGAGATTGGTGTTTGCGTTGAGCATAGACATGATTGGATTATGTCTATCACAATACGGTTATTCATTTAAGGAGAATAATGGTTACTCTGTTTATTTGAATAATACCTTCAATGGTCTTGCACCTAAAATGAATGGGTTTTTTGAATCTCGATCGTAGTGATACACATGTTCATGCCAAAAGATATAAGATAGTAATGATAGTACCACCTACTTCTGGCACTGCCACGTAAGTCATATCGGTATAAAACGCATGAAGAAGCTCCATGTTGATGGATCTTTGGGCTCACTCGTTTTTGAAAAGTTTGAGACATGCGAACCATGTCTATTGGTGTATATGCATGAAGAAACTCCATGCAAATGGACCGTTTGGACTCACTTGATTTTGAATCACTTGAGACATGCAAATCATACCACATGGGCAAGATGACTGAAAGCCTCATTTTCAATAAAATGGAACTAGAAAGCAACTTGTTGGAAGTAATACATTTTGATGTGTGCAGTCCAATGAGTGCTGAGGCGTGTAGTGGATATCGTTATGTTCTTACTTCACAGATGATTTGAGTAGATGTTGAGTACATTTACTTGATGAATCACGAGTCTGAATTATTGAAAGGTTCAAGTAATTTCAGGGTGAAGGTGAGAGATCGTCGTGACAAGAGGATAAAATATCTATGATATGATCATAGAGATGAATATCTGAATTACGAGTTTGGCACAGAATTAAGACATTGTGGAAATTGTTTCACAACTAATACAACCTGAAACACCATAGTATGATGGTGTGTCCGAACATCATAACTGCACCCTATTGGATATGATGCATACCATGATGTCTCTTATCGAATTACCACGATAGTTTATGGGTTAGGCATTAGAGACAGCCACATTCACTTTAAATAGGGCACCACGTAATTCCGATGAGATGACACCGTATGAACTATGGTTTAGAGAAACCTAAGCTGTCATTTCTTAAAAGTTTGGGGCTGCGACGCTTATGTGAAAAAGTTTCAAGCTGATAAGCTCGAACCCAAAGCGGATAAATGCATCTTCATAGGAGACCCAAAACAGTTGGGTATACCTCCTGTCTCAGATCCGAAAGCAATAAGGGATTGTTTCTAGAATCGGGTCCTTTCTCGAGGAAAAGTTTCTCTCGAAAGAATTGAGTGGGAGCATGGTGGAGACTTGATGAGGTTATTGAACCGTCTGTTCAACTAGTGTGTGGCAGGGCACAGGGAGTTGTTTCTGTGGCACCTACACCAATTGAAGTGGAAGCTTATGATAGTGATCATGAAACTTCAGATCAAGTCACTACCAAACCTCGTGGGATGACAAGGATGCGTACTACTTCAGAGTGGTACGTAATCCTGTCTTGGAAGTCATGTTGCTAGACAACAATGAACCTACGAGCTATGGAGAAGCGATGGTGGGCCTGGATTCCAAAATGGCTCAAGGCCATATAATCCGAGAGAGGATCCATATATGAAAACAAAGTGTAGACTTTGGAAGAACTACTTGATGGTCGTAAGGCTGTTAGGTACATATGGATTTTTAAAAGGAAGACGGGCAATGATGGTAAGTATCACCATTAAGAAAGCTTGAATTGTCGTTAAGATGTTTTCCGACAAGTTCAAGGAGTTGACTATGATGAGACTTTCTCACTCGTAGCGATGCTAAGAGTCTGTTGGAATTATATTAGCGATTACTGCATTATTTATGAAATCTTGCAGATAGGATATCAAAACATTG
This sequence comes from Triticum aestivum, assembly GCF_018294505.1. Lineage (NCBI taxonomy): Eukaryota > Viridiplantae > Streptophyta > Magnoliopsida > Poales > Poaceae > Triticum > Triticum aestivum. Next base: position 628,185,156 of record NC_057800.1, read on the forward strand.
TTTCCTCGACGATTTTCTTGAGGAAAGGTTGTATGTGATACAACCGGAAGGTTTTGTCAATCCTGAAAGATGCTAACAAGTATGTAAAGCTCCAGCAATCCTTCTAAGGACTGGAGTAAGCATCTCGGAGTTGGAATGTATGCTTTGATGAGATGATCAAAGATTTTGGGTGTATACGAAGTTTATGAGAAACTTGTATTTCCAAAGAAGTGAGTGGGAGCACTATAGAATTTTTGATGAATATATGTTGTTGACATATTGTTGATCAGAAATGACGTAGACTTTCTGGAAAGCATATAGGGTTATTTGGAAAGTGTTTTTCAATGGAAAGCCTGGATTAAGCTACTTGAACATTGAGCATCAAGATCTATAAGGATAGATCAAAACGCTTAATGGTACTTTCAAATGAGCACATACCTTGACATGATCTTGAAGGTGTTCAAGATGGATCAGTCAAAGAAGGAGTTCTTGCCTGAGTTGTAAGGTATGAAGTCTTAAGACTTAAAGCTCGACCACGGCAGAAGAAAGAGGAAGGACGAAGGTCGTCCCCTATGCTTTTGTCATAGGCTCTATACGGTATGCCATGCTGAGTACCGCACCTGATGTGTGCCTTGCCACATATCTGGCAAGAGGGTACAAAGGTGATCTAGGAGTAGATCACCAGATAGCGGTCTAAATTATCCTTAGAGGAATAAGGATATGTTTCTCTCTTATGGAGGTGATAAAGAGTTCGACGTAAAGATTTACGTCGATGCAAGCTTAACGCCTATCCGGATAGCTCTGAGTAGAGATACCGGATACATATAATGGAGCAACAATTTAGAATAGCTCCAAGTAGAACAATTATTTGAAATGGCTCCAAATGTAGCGTAGTAGTTGCATCTACAAGATGACATAGAAATTTGCGAAGTACACACGGATCTGAATGTTGCAGACCCATTGACTACAACCTCTCCCACAAGCATAACATGATCAAACCCAGAACTCTTTGGGTGTTAGTCACATGGGGATGTGACCTTGAGTGTTAATCACATGTTGATGTGAACTGGATTATTGACTCTAGTGCAAGTGGGAGACTGTTGGAAATATGCCCTAGAGGCAATAATAAATTGGTTATTATTATATTTCCTTGTTCATGATAATCGTTTATTATCCATGCTTGAATTGTATTGATAGGAAACTCGGATACATGTGTGGATACATAGACAACACCATGTCCCTAGTAACCCTCTAGTTGACTAGCTCGTTGATCAATGGATGGTTACGGTTTCCTGACCATGGACATTGGATGTCGTTGATAACGGGATCACATCATTAGGAGAATGATGTGATGGACAAGACCCAATCCTAAGCCTAGCACAAGATCATGTAGTTCGTATGCTAAAGCTTTTCTAATGTCAAGTATCATTTCCTTAGACCATGAGATTGTGCAACTCCCGGATACCGTAGGAGTGCTTTGGGTGTGCCAAACGTGACAACGTAACTGGGTGGCTATAAAGGTACACTACAGGTATCTCCGAAAGTGTCTGTTGGGTTGGCACGAATCGAGACTGGGATTTGTCACTCCATGTAAACGGAGAGGTATCTCTGGACCCACTAAGACCGCGACATGCCTAATGGCTAAAGTTGGTGTGAGATGGCTTTGGCATCGCCGTTTAGCCCATGTCAATATGAGATCTTTGCAAAGTCTTCTCAAGGGGGACCATGTCCGTGGACTAACGAATGTTAGTTTTGCTAAAGATCGTGCTTGCAGTGCTTGTATCGAAGGAAAGCTACATGAGAAGGCTCACCCTCCCACGACTATCATTTACTCAAAGAGGCCTTTGGAGCTCCTTCACTTGGATCTCTTTGGGCCTCCATCCTTTGATAGTCTTGGGGGTAGGAAGTATTGCTTGGTGATTGTGGATGACTACTCAATCTATACTTGGGTGTATTTCTTCAAGAGGAAGACCGAGACCCAACAAACCGTCATTGACTTTGCAAATGAAGCACAACGTCAACACAATGCAAAGATCTTGACAATAAGAAGTGACAACGGCACCGAGTTCAAGAACTACACCTTGGATGAGTTTCTTAGTGACGAGGGGATCAAGCATCAATATTCCTCACCCTACACCCCTCAACTAAATGGTGTTGCGGAGAGGAAGAACCCGACATTGAAGGATGCGGCAAGGACCATGATGGCGGAGTTCAAGTCTCCGTACAACTTTTGGGCCGAAGCCATTAACACCGCATGTCATGCATGCAATCGGCTCTACCTCTGCAAGGGCTTGAACAAGACTCCATATGAGATACTCACCGGTAACAAGCCCAACCTCAAGTACTTTCGGGTGTTCGGGTGTAAGTGTTTCATTCTCAAGAAAGGTGTTCTGTCGTGGAATTGTCATGGCAGATGTCCTTAGTGTCAGGACTTAGTCGCGAGGCCAACGCATCTATGTGGTAGCTTGAGAGGGGTTGAGCGAGACGGGAGACGCGATGTTTTACCCAGGTTCGGCCCCTCACGGTGGAGGTAAAAGCCTACATCCTGCTTCATTGATATTGATGATGATGACCACGGTTACAAAAGTGCTCTTATCTCGAGAGCTATTGTCTAAACCTAACTTGTCCAAGGTTGTGGAACTTGTGAATCTTGTCCCCTTTTGGGGAGCCCTGCCCCTCCTTATATATGTTGGAGGGGCGGGTTACATGACTAGTCCTAGTTGGATTCGGACTAGTCTCTTTTCTATTACAAGACGGATAGCAATCTAGGTCTTATTCAAACTGTTTAAGTCGGCCTGCTGGGCCACCTCCCATGATGGGCCGCGGCCTACCTCTATGAGGATACCCGTGTCCCATATCCACGACAGTAGCCCCCGAGCTTTCGGGTGACTCGAAGAGTCGGGCGGAAGGTCTTGATGTTGGAAATATGCCCCAGAGGCAATAATAAATTGGTTATTATTATATTTCCTTGTTCATGATAATAGTTTATTATCCATGCTAGAATTGTATTGATAGGAAACTCAGATACATGTGTGGAGACATAGACAACACCATGTCCCTAGTAAGCCTCTAGTTGACTAGCTCGTTGATCAATGGATGGTTACGGTTTCCTGACCATGGACATTGGATGTCATTGATAACAGGATCACATCATTAGGAGAATGATGTGATGGACAAGACCCAATCCTAAGCCTAGCACAAGATCATGTAGTTCGTATGCTAAAGCTTTTCTAATGTCAAGTATCATTTCCTTAGACCATGAGATTGTGCAACTCCCGGATACTGTAGGAGTGCTTTGGGTGTGCCAAACGTCACAACGTAACTAGGTGGCTATAAAGGTACACTACAGGTATCTCCGAAAGTGTCTGTTGGGTTGGCACGAATCGAGACTGGGATTTGTCACTCCGTGTAAACGAAGAGGTATCTCTAGGCCCACTCGGTAGGACATCATCATAATGTGCACAATGTGACCAAGGAGTTGATCACGGGATGATGTGTTACGGAACGAGTAAAGAGACTTGCCAGTAACGAGATTGAATAAGGTATCGGGATACCGACGATCGAATCTCGGGCAAGTATCGTACCGCTAGACAAAGGGAATTGTATACGGGATTGATTAAGTCCTTGACATCGTGGTTCATCCGATGAGATCATCGTGGAGCATGTGGGAGCCAACATGGGTATCCAGATCCCGCTGTTGGTTATTGACCGGAGAGTTGTCTCGGCCATGTCTGCATGACTCACGAACCCATAGGGTCTACACACTTAAGGTTCGATGACGCTAGGGTTATAGGGAAAGTATGTACGCGGTTACCGAATGTTGTTCGGAGTCCCGGATGAGATCCCGGACGTCACGAGGAGTTCCGTAATGGTCTGGAGGTAAAGATTGATATATAGGAAGTATGGTTTTGGCCACCGGAAGTGTTCCGGGCATCACCGGTAGTGTACCGGGACCACCGGAGGGGTCCGGGGGTCCACCAGGTGGGGCCACCAGCCCCGGAGGCCTACATGGGCCAATAGTGGGAAGGGACCAGCCCCTAGGTGGGCTGGGGTGCCTCCCACCAAGTCCCAAGGCGTCCTCAAGAGGAGAGGGGGCAAACCCTAGGCGCAGATGGGCCCTAAGGCCCACCCTAGGTGCGCGCCCCTCTCTCTCCCCCTTGGCCGCCTCCCAGATGGGATCTGGGGGCTGCCGCCACCCATAGGGAGGGAACCCTAGGTGGGGGCGCAGCCCCTCCCCTTCCCCTATATATACTTGAGGTTTGGGGCTGCCCAACACATGTGATTTGCTCTCCCTGTTGGCGCAGCCCTACCCCTCTCCCTCCTCGTCTCTCGTAGTGCTTGGCGAAGCCCTGCTGGAGTCCCGTGCTCCTCCACCACCACCATGCCGTCGTGCTGCTGCTGGATGGAGTCTTCCCCAACCTCTCCTTGTCCCCTTGCTGGATCATGGCGTAGGAGACGTCACCGGGCTGTACGTGTGTTGAACACGGAGGTGCCGTCCGTTCGGCACTAGGATCATCGGTGATTTGGATCACGACGAGTACGACTCCATCAACCTCGTTCACTTGAATGCTTCTGCTTAACGATCTACAAGGGTATGTAGATGCACTCTCCTTCCCTTCGTTGCTAGATTACTCCATGGATTGATCTCGGTGATGCGTAGAAAACTTTGAATTTCTGCTACGTTCCCTAACACTTGATTTTGTTGATGCTTTTGTCTTCCTTGAACATGGGAACTTTTTTCCGGGTCGTTGACGTAATGGATGCTGAAATGTTGATGAAGAGATTGCCGGGTCATGAAGCGTCGACGTTGATGTTGTCGGGTTGTCCTCCCAGGCTGGATTCTGTCTCCAAGCCGGGTCTTTCTGAATTTTTTCCAACCCCAATAGCATGTATATCATCTGTAGCCCCCGAGCGCCGGGTTTGTTTAGGCCTTTAACAACCCGGAGGTCTGTGAACTTGTGTTTTGGTAACGAACAAAGTCCATTTTTTCACAATTTCTGGCTTGATAGCCCCCGAGGCTTGAGGCGACTCAAGGAGTCGTCTTCAAGCTCTTTGTTCCTGAAATAAAACACATGAATGCATTACACCGTTCGTGATATATAAAACAAAATTAAATAATAATTTTGATGACTTTGTCAACTTGTGTTCAAGTTGTTAATCGTTCGACTCGACTAAGTAGGCTTTCGCGTGGACTTTTTTCATGGAATATGATATGTTCAGGGTCGACAAAGTCCATGATAGGCATCAGAGTCGATTGACAATACCGTACCCACTACTTGGTCGGTTACGAGTTGCATCTGACTTAGTAAAGAACGAACGTAAAATAATTTCGCTGATATGTAGGGCACCCATGTTTGAACTGTGCATCGTGGCAAATAGTCCTCTTTGGTAACCTTACGACTCAACTTTATGAGAAGAAATTATAGCCCCCGAGATTAACTCAAAGGTGCCGGATATATATAATTGACTGGAAAAAATGAAATTTAAATATCAAAGTGACTTAGCTTGTTTTTATGATGTGGCATAAGCCAGCGGACCGTTGGGGTCGACGAGGCAGTGGAAATGGCAGGCTGGCGAAGGCAACTCGACGGAGACGGGCCTAGATGGCGTGGCGATTCACGACAAGCCGTGAGCATCAGTGGAGTTTTCCCGGGCTCATGCTTTCTGCTCTTAATTGCACCTTCAGTCAAGGTAATGGACCTACTCAATAATATGAACTTCATATCTCCAGTACTCATCATGTTGAACGAAACTTATCCTTTGTTTAAGGGTCAAGTCCTTTTGAGGTTTTCTTCGAGGCCTGACTTCGTATGATTCCCTTTTTCAATTTGCTCAAATGCTGGGGCAGCTTGCAGGACACAGAGACGGCGGCGGCGGCCCGCAGTTGGTGATGTGAGGCTGGCCCGATGATAGCGTGTCACAATGGTGCCGCGTGGTGAATGTAGCAAGCCTCTCCTGGGGAACAGCTTGAGGAAGCCCCGGGGAAGCAGAACAAAACGGCCATAACGGCGGCTCTGTCACATCCATACTTTATACTAATTGAAGCCTTGTTATAGTACTTGATACTAGCACCAATACCGTACGCGGCGTTGCCACATCCATGTACTGCTATTGCTGTAGCTTTGTGCTTCGATCTGTCCTGGCGGTCTGGCCTTCCCAGACGTTGCCTCATCTCCGCTTCTCTTTTTTCTATGGAGGAAAACAATAGCAATTCAGCAGCAGATCTGTAGAACTTTTCCATCTTGATTGCCCAGCTTGGAAAGTTAACCTTTTTTTTCAGAACAGACAGGGCATGGTTCTTCACACCAACGAAGAAAGGAAGCCAACGCTGTTGGCCACAGCGTGATGAGGCCATGGCAGCAAAGGCAGTCTGACTCGAGGCGGATACAGGTCGGAAGCAGAGGCGAATCGCCTCGACGGGGCGGTGATGCGGGTTGCCGCACCAGCGCAGCTTGCAGGCGGAGACAGGCGGCTCGGAGGTACACCGGTGTGAGCGGATCGAGGCCGACGTTGGTCTAGTTGCCGGCAGCTTGATGTGTGGGTGCCAGCGTTTTGCAAAGGCAGCGGCGGCTCTCCATGGCCATGTTGGAGGCGGCTTAGAACAGGGTTGAACCGGCGGAAAAGGCCGCTCGACGAAGCAGCTCAGACGCGGACGGCACCGGTGACGGAGGAGATTCGCGTCCGAGACCGAGGCAAGGCAGATTTATCCGCGGCGGGTCACCGCGGTAGATGGGGCAGAAGCAGCCCGTTGGAAAGAGCGGCGGCTCGTCTGCGGGGGAGCGAGGCCGAGGCGCACGTGATGATGGGCCGGGTACCGGCAGCGGAGAAAAACACGTGAGGCCAGGCTGCAGCGGTGGAGCCCGCATCCATCACCACTTCCGAGTCGTGGCCAAATCTGATTCCGTCTCGTTGACTATCCGTGGGCTGTCTCTTCTTCTCTTTCTACTTTTATTTTGCATGCGGATTTGAAGTGACCCTGTATGTTCCCGAATCGTGGTGACGCTTGACAGAAGTCCTGTTGGTTTCGCCGACACGCAAGCGCTCCAAAAGATTTGATCTGACTTTTGATCGCACCGCCTTCGGTCTAGTCAACTTGGCATCCGTATGACGGCCCACCTAATGCAACCCTAACTTTTTGAATCTTTTTCGTCTCATGAATTGCAAACTTCTCGATCCCGAATAGATCTCTTCAAAAACTCAACACCACCGTGCTTCTCGATCCCTCATAGATCCATCCAAGAACTCAACACCACCGTGCTCATGCCCCACGGTGGGCGCCAACTGTCGTGGAATTGTCACGGCAGATGTCCTTAGTGTCAGGACTTAGTCGCGAGGCCAACGCATCTATGTGGTAGCTTGAGAGGGGTTGAGCGGGACGGGAGACGCGATGTTTTACCCAGGTTCGGCCCCTCATGGTGGAGGTAAAAGCCTACATCCTGCTTCATTGATATTGATGATGATGACCACGGTTACAAAAGTGCTCTTATCTTGAGAGCTATTGTCTAAACCTAACTTGTCCAAGGTTGTGGAACTTGTGAATCTTGTCCCCTTTTGGGGAGCCCTACCCCTCCTTATATATGTTGGAGGGGCGGGTTACATGACTAGTCCTAGTTGGATTAGGACTAGTCTCTTTTCTATTAAAAGACGGATAGCAATCCAGGTCTTATTCAAACTGTTTAAGTCGCCCTGCTGGGCCACCTCCCATGATGGGCCGCGGCCTACCTCCATGAGGATACCTGTGTCCCATATCCACGACATGTTCGGTTGTCTAAATTTGAGGCTAGAGCTTATGAGGGCATATTTGTTGGTTATGCTACAAACTCTCATGCTTACCGTGTCCTCAATAAATCCACGGGACTTATTGAGGAGACGTGTAACGTGGAGTTTGATGAGAATAACGGCTCCCAAGTGGAGCAAAGTGGCACTTGTGATGTAGGTGATGAAATTCCTCCTCAAGCCATAAGAAGAATGGGTGTTGGTTTTATCCTACCTGTTGAGGAACCTCTTGTGGCCGAAGGAGAAGGACAATGCTCCACTCAAGTGGAGCCATCACCAACCCAAGGCCCACACGCTTCCGAAGAACAAAGTGAAGGCCCTCATCCTCATGAACAAGACCAAGGGCAAGATCATGCTCAGGACGGTGTTGACACACCAAGTGATGCCCAAGGTCAAGTTCTCTCCTCCGAGCAAGTTCAAGATCAAGAACAAGCTCAAGACGTCGCTCAAGATGATCAAGTGACCGCTCCTCAACTCACCACCGAGGAGGAATTGGAGCGTCATGCCGCCAAGGTTGCTTCCAAGCTCTCCACCAAGGATCATCTCATGATGAATGTGCTTGGAAGCTTAAGAAAGGGGGTAAGCACTCGTAGAATATTAGCAAACTATTGTGAACATCACGCTTTTGTCTCTTGTGTCGAACCCCACAAGGTCTATGAGGCGCTCGAAGATCCGGATTGGCTCAATGCCATGCATGAAGAACTCAACAACTTCGAGCGCAACAAAGTGTGGAGATTGGTGCCAAGGCCGACGGTGAACCACAATGTCATTGGAACCAAGTGGATATTTAAGAACAAGCAAGATGCTCATGGGATTATCATTCGCAACAAGGCTCGTTTGGTAGCACAAGGCTACTCCCAAGTCGAGGGTATCGACTACGGTGAAACCTTCACTCCCGTTTCTCGTCTTGAATCCATTCGCATGTTGATTGCATATGCTTCTCATCATAACTTTAAGTTACAACAAATGGATGTGAAGAGTGCTTTTCTTAATGGTCCTATTAATGAATTGGTTTATGTCAAGCAACCCCCCGGGTTCGAGGATCCCTACTTTCCCGATCATGTGTATCAACTTGATAAGGCACTCTATGGCCTTAAACAAGCCCCACATGTGTGGTATGACCACCTTACCGAGTTGTTACAAGACCGCGGCTTTGAAGTTGGGCTAATCGACCCCACTCTTTTTACTAAGAAGGTCAAAGGGGAGTTGTTCGTGTGCCAATTATATGTTGATGATATTATCTTTGGTTCCCCTAACAAAGCTTTCAACGAGGAAATTGCCGCTCTCATGACCTCAAAGTTCGAGATGTCTTCCATGGGAGAGTTGAAGTTCTTTCCCGGGTTCGAAGTGAAGCAAAGGAGAGAAGGAACCTTCATCAACCAAGACAAATACACTCAAGACATGCTTAAGAGATTCAAGCTAAGTGATGTCAAGCCGACGTCCACTCCCATGCCCACCAAGTGCCAACTTGACATTGATCCCAATGGTAAAGCGGTGTATCAAAAGGTATATCGCTCCATGATTGGCTCCTTGCTTTATCTTTGTGCATCTAGATCAGATATCATGTTGAGTGTGGGAATTTGTGCATGGTTTCAAGCTGCACCTAAGGAAAGTCACTATGTGGCGGTCAAACGAATCTTTTGATATTTGGCTCATACCCCAAACTTTGGCTTATGGTACCCAAGAGGAGCAAACTTCAAGCTTGTAGGTTATTCGGACTCGGATTGGGCGGGGGACAAAGTGGATAGGAAGTCCACTTCCGGAGGGTGCCAATTTCTTGGCTGCTCTTTGGTGAGTTGGTCTTCCAAGAAGCAAAGTTGTGTGTCTCTCTTGTCCACGGAAGCGGAGTATGTGGCTGCCGGTAGTTGTTGTGCTCAACTTTTATGGATGAGGCAAACTTTAAAGGATTACTTTGTCATTTGTGACAAAGTGCCTCTTTGGTGTGACAATGAAAGTGCCATCAAGATTTCTCTCAACCCAGTGCAACACTTCAAGACGAAGCATATTGAGATTCGGTATCACTTCATCCGGGATCACATTAGGCGAGGGGAGATCGAGCTCAACTATGTCAACACTCATGATAACCTTGCAGATATTTTCACGAAGCCGTTGGATGAAGCAAGATTTCGCGAGTTAAGGCATGAGCTAAGTATCATTGATTCGAGCAATGCTGCTTGAACCCTTGCACACCCCACCATACTCAACTTGTTATCTTGTTTAGATGCAGGCATGGACATAGGGGGAGTGGTGTTCTCTCAATGAACTCTTCCTCCCCCCATTATGCATAAATTGATCAACTCTTTCACATTATCTTGTTGAAAGACGAGTTTTGGTCATGGGCCCAAGGATAATTCTTCGCGGTGCCATACCAATTGACTCACACATAGGTGGCTACGGCCTCCGACCCCCTTGTTTGTGTTGTGCCTTGTGTTAGTCCTTCTTGTCCATGCCTTAGTTTGTTTTCTACGGCGCTAGGTGTAGGGGTCTCCAAGTGTGGTTCTCTTTCTTTTTCTTTTTGTTTTTTTCTTGGAGACCCACCTTTTCCCCGTGCCTTCTCTATCCCTAGCCTTCCCTTCCTCAAGCCATCTAGTCTAATTGCACACTCTTGTCCATGGCTTTGGTGATGGTGACCGGGCGGTACAACCAGGGTCACAGGCAGTTCTACCGCTGGTGCTCTCCAGGCGGTCTCCCAGCGGTGGCTGAGCGGTTCCACCGCTCAACCATTGGGGTGCCCGTCTGGCCGGTTCTACCGGTTGGTTACGGCGGTACTACCGCTGCCTCTTGGCGATGGAAGTACCGCCCATAACAACTGGCTCGTACCAGGCAGCGGTACAACCGCTCCCTTGAGCGGTACAACCGCCGCACGACTTTGGGCCTATATATTCCCCTCGGGGCTGGTGGGGGTTTCTTTTCTTTCTTCCCCAGCCCTTCCCATCTTGTGCCCTAGCCACCGGCCGCCATTGCCTCTGCCCCGGAGTGCTTCTCGCGCTTCGGATCCGTGGGGTCTCCGTGGATCCTCTCTAAGGATGCCTCCTCTTTCCCGATTTCTTCCCATGGATGCCGGTAATGCCCCATTGACCTTCGTTCTTCGTTCTAGGGTTTGTTCCCCTTGTTCTAGGGCATTACTTGACATTCCGCGTTTATTGATTAAACTATTGGGTGGAAGAGATCACTTTTTGCCTCCTGCTTAGATTGCACGTCTTTGAGAGTAGAATATGGCTAGTATGATTCATATTTCGCGGTTAAATCTAGTCTCTACCCGTAGTACCACTGTTCAGCGGTTCTACCGCCCCTGCGGGCAGTACAACCGCTGCAGCGGTTCTACCAGTAGGAGAACCGGTTCAACCGGGATATCTACACCATGTAGCTCTGTTTCATTTTCTAAGTTTGTGCAATATATCTTTTCTTCTATTTTGTGTGTGTGTGCAATCCTCTCATCTTTGCTGGGTCTCTTGTGTTCTCCTTGTGCGTGTGTTCAGATGGCTCTAGTTCTCGCTCTGCTCCTCGCAAGACCAAGAAGAGGGCATGACGGACCTTGCGTCCGGTTGTGTCTGATGACGAAGAAGAGGTTGTGATTCCCACCAAGCCCACTCGCCGTGAAAAGTCTGCCGCTGCAAAGCAATGTATGGTAATGTCGTTGCACCGTTGGAAAGCCAAGGATTGGGAAGCCTTCCGCTCGAAGAATCCTTATGAGGTTCCCATTGCTCCTCGTTGGACCATCGTTCAGTTCCGGAATGAGATGCAAGTACGAATTGTTCATGAACTCTTTGAGCACAACAAGAACAGGTATGCCAAGCAGTGGACCATCGATCTTGACCATTGGAGGAACAACTTGGAGTATTTTGGTGAGGCATTGGCTCTATGCGAGGAATTTGATCTTGTCAAGCTCATGTCAGTCAACTGTGACTTTGATGTTCAACTCATCCATTAGTTCTATGCCATGGTTCACTTTGGAGAAGATGACGCACGCACTCTCACTTTTATGTGTCGTGATGAGCTCTTTCAAGTTCCCTGGAGGGCTTTTTGCAATGCTATTGGGTATGATGATAGAAGTCTGGAAGGAAGGGGTGGCATTCGTCCTCATGACCATCCTGAGTCCATGCCTAAGGAGAAGCTTGCCCCTCTGTACATTCGGGGCCGTGGGATTATTGGAGAATCCAAGGATTTGGAGAAGGTCTATGACATCATGCACTGAGTGTTTTGTAATGTGCTCTTGCCCAAGGTGGGCAATCAAGATGAGATTCATGGCTATCTGGTTGACTTGATGGTTGCTATGAAGACCATGGTGGGGACTGGTGCAACGTTTGATATGTCCAATTGGCCGTGGCATGAGATGTACAACATGGTCATCTATCGTAAGGTCCCAATCTATGCTCCATTTGTCATGTGCTTTCTGAACTCCGTGTGGGCTGTTCGTCGTCCTGGAGAGCTCCTCACTTCTCCAGACAATCTCACTGTTCATGAGGTCAAGCTTCTTAAGAAGAAGAAGCACTCCGAGCCTCGCTTCCCTGCCAATGCTCCTGAGGATGTCTATGCCACTTCTGATGATGAGGACTTTGAGATGGAGCCCGGGGCCAAGCCCTCTTGGGTGGTCAAGCTCACTGCCAAGGTGAAGAAGACATTTTGTCTCCAAACTGACATCCAGAAAAAGATGTATGCGGCACATGTCAATGAGAAGCTTGCACGGCGTCGCCAAATTGCAATGATGAAGCACCTCAATATGCCGGTTCAGAGTGGATCTGAGAAGAGCATCACCCCAGAGGAGCGTTGGACATCTACCCACAGCACCTGGACTGATGATGAAGCCCCTCCCCAGCCATCCACCTCTTTTGCTGCAGCTGACAATGCCATGGAGGAATCCGATCACGACGACGATGACGACTCTGCTGATGAGGACCCAGATGCGACCGAGGAGTCAGAGGAGGACGGCTGAGCTTTGGGATGCTAGCTTCGCTCTTTTCCTTTTTGTTGTCTTGATGCCAAAGGGGGAGAGGGTTCTATAGGTCTCGGGATTTGCATGGGTTTCTCGTTTTCTCGTGTTTCTCTTTTGTGTTGAACTTTGTTCGTGGTCTTGCTTCGTTTCTTGCTGTGTGTGAGACTTGTGCTACTCCTTTTTTTATTTCAGTTCATCGGTTATTATTATTATTATTGCTATCTATCCGTTATGTTGTCTGTCATATTATGTGCGTAGAGTGGTGAGTCTATAAAATTTAGGGGGAGTCTAGCCCTGAAAGTGTGTCCATGCTTTCTTACAGCTAGTTCATATTGGGGCACACATCTAGGGGGAGTTCTGACTAGATTTCATAGACTTCTCTCTTCTAAATCGTGTTATTGTCATCATCCACCAAAAAGGGGGAGATTGAAAGGGCATTTCCCTACTTTATGTTTTGGATGATGATGACAACCCTTTGTTGGTCTAATCTTGTGCTAAATGTTTCAGGTTCTCGATGCTTAGGCCGATGCTTAGGCCTACATCGGAAAGCTATTCTCTCTCGTAGGAAAAGATCGAAGACGGAGTCCTCTATGCTTTTTATCTCTTTGGTCGTAGGGAACCCGTACTATCAAGAGGGAATCCTCATTGTAAAGAACTGGGGGAATCTATTCACGTACACCTTCCTCACCCCTCCTTTGTCTTTCTCAGGTGTGAGAGAGAGAGTTTCCCTTATCTTCTTCTGCTCACTGTTACTTCCCAGCGGTTGTACCGCTGGTTCTTGACGCTCACCAGCTTTGATCGAGCGGTTGTACCGCTGCTTCCGGGCGGTGGTACCGCCACCATGCTCTACAAAAGCTAGGGCGGTGGTTCCGTCCATGCACCGCCCAAGTACCGCTCAAGGTTCTGGTTTGATGCGGTTCTCGGGCGGTAGTGGCCCGGTTGGTCCGGTCGTTCCTCGGTGACCGGTACCACCGGTGGTCTGAGCGGTTCTTCCGCTCAGAACTTAGCCGCCCAAGAGCTCAAGGCCATGCGGTTGTTCCGGCCATGCACCGCCCAAGTACCGGTCAAGCTTCTGTTTTGATGCGGTAGTTGTGTGGTGGCTAGGCGGTTAGTCCAGTTATTTTCTTAACCGGTACTACCGCCTGCTGGCCCGGTTGTACCGCTTGGTAGGGTTCTGCAGATACACCGTGAGTCCCGGTTGTACCGGGACAAGAACCGGTTGTACCGCTGCAGTGCTAAAAACGCAGTAACGGCTGGAATTTAGGGTTGCTATATAAAGGTGCTTCTCCCACCTACCTTTCTCACTCCGCCATTAATGCACCTCAATCTCTCTTGCCCGATCTCTCTCTCTCTCTAGCCACTCAAACTTGTTGATTTGCTAGGGATTGAAGGAGGAGACCTAGATCTACACTTCCACCAAAGGATATTTGCTTTCCCCATACTTTCTTGTGTGGATTTTGTTACTCTTCGGTGTTTGAGCACCCTAGACGGTTGAGGTCACCTCGGAGCCATATTCCATTATGATGAAGCTTCGTGGTTTTGTTGGGAGCCTCCAATTAAGTTGTGGAGAGAGCCCCAACCTAGTTTGTAAAGGTTCGGTCGCCGCCTTCAAGGGCACCAATAGTGGAATCATGGCATCTCGCATTGTGTGAGGGCGTGAGAAGAATACGGTGGCCCTAGTGGCTTCTTGGGGAGCATTGTGCCTCCACACCGCTCCAACGGAGACGTATTTCCCTTCAAAAGGAAGGAACTTCGGTAACACATCCTCGTCTTCACCGGCTCCACTTTTGGTCATCTCGTCCCTTTACTTTTGCAAGCTTACTTGTGTTACTTTCCTTGCTTGTGTGCTTGTGTGTGTTGCATCATATAGGTTGCTCACCTGGTTGCATATCTAGACAACCTACATTGATGCAAAGTTTAATTTGATAAAGAAAAGCTAAAAATTGTTAGTTGCCTATTCATCCCCCCTCTAGTCAACTATATCGATTCTTTCATCAGGCATGCTAGGTAGTATAGATTGCATGTACTGAAGGTGGAAGAACTGCTCGGTGTCTTGGGTAGGACAGTACATAGGCCACAAACGCAAACCCTTATGCTTGAAGCCGTGGCCTCACATGATCTGTAGATTTCGCATTGCTACTTTGGTTTGCCGGGGTCTCTGAATGATATCAATGTTTTGCAGTGGTCTCATTTATTTGCTTAGCTAGCTAGTGGCAAAGCTCCGGTTTGCAATTATACCGTTAACGACCATGACTATACCCTAGGGTACTATCTTGCCGATGGTATTTATCCATCATGGTCTACATTTGTCAAGACCATTAGTGATCACAAAATCCAAAAGCACAAATTTTTTGCCGAAGCATAAGAAGCTTGTCGAAAGGATATTGAGAGGGCACTTGGTGTGTTGCAAGCTCGGTTTGCCATTGTTTGAGGTCCTGCTCGCTTCTGGGATAAACGATCCCTTTGAAACATCATGATTGCTTGTGTAACTTTACGCAACATGATCGTCGAGGATGAGATGGATTTGGACTTGGAGTACAACTATGACAATGTTGGTAGCCGTGCGAAGCCGGCCAGGGATAGGGCCGCAAACGAGTCGAACTCGAGCGAGTTGGAGTTGTCTCAGCTCAACTCATATGAAAATTCGAGCGAGCTCAAACTGAGTGAAGCTCATGATCGAGTTGTAGAACATGACTAATGCTCAGCTTGTAACGATCTTGAGTCGATCTCGAGCTAGTTTCGAGCTAAATGAGATGGTAAAAAATATAAATCTATGGATGAAAAACAATAAAATTAAGGTGAATATGTTGGGAACCTTTGCCAAAAATATAGGATATCTAACACATAGTCGACCACGTGCCATAATTAGGCCTAAATCTTATCTGCACTTAATTAAGTTTTCATGTTCGTTGGTAAATAAAATGGAGAAAAATTATGGACAACATATATGGTAATAAATTATCTTATTACCATTTAATATATATGGCATTGTTCATTTAACTTAATGATATTTTGTCGAGCTATCGAGCTAAAATCGAGCGAGCCAACATTGGCTCAAGATCGGCTCGTTTCTCGGCCGAGCTACATAAAGTGTTCAAACTTAGCTCGTTTTTTTTTCGAGTCGATCTCGAGTTGAGTCAAAAAACGAGTCTATCTCGAGCAGCTCAGGAGCCTCGAGCTTTTCTTGCAGCCCTAGCTAGGGATGCAGATGAGATCAATGCATTTCTTGAGACCTACGGAAGATCGAGGACCATGACTCGTACAACCAACTTCAGCATGATCTTATTGAGCATCGGTGGTAGCTCTATGAGGGGATAGATCTCCATTTCTATCCTTGTGAGATTTGAACAATTTGATGTTGTAATAATTATTTGAATTCGAACATTTGTTGTAATGAAGATTACTATTGTATTGTCAGTTGCTTGAGTATTTATATATTCATATGTTGAATTTATTTTAGTGTTCATTCGGTGGACATTATTATGAAATGTGCAATTTGTTTGATGTTTTATGAAAAATTTACGGTGCGACGAGCATTTCGACCAAACAGATGTCACAAACGCGTCCCTCAAAATATTTGCGGGATGTGTTTGCGGAATCTGTCTAGCCCGAGCGTTTGTCGCACTGTAAAAGCAATTTACGAAAGCCCTTATACAATTTTTGTGGGCCGCGCGTTTGGGGAAACTGCTACAGAAAAGAGCGAGATCTAGGACCGCAAGGGCCGCTGGTGGTTTGCTTAGCTTTGGCGAACTGTACCCTATATTGGTTTTCTATTTGTGTTTCATTTCAGGGAGAGTGGTTCCAGAGGTTCTAAAAAGGACTCGCTTTTTAGCACATAAATGTTTTGTTTTAAGAATCAAGGACCTTTTTTTTAGCGGAACAGGTCCTTTATTCGTTCAAAACATTCGACGGAATACACCAAATATCGTGTAAACTACCCAGCCGCACATACCGGCCTGCATCTAAAGCTGCAGCAGCTTTAACTAAGCTATGGCCTCTCCAATTGACTCCGTGCTCTCACCAACTACAGTAACTTCACTAAAAAACTGGAATTATAGTCAATCTCCTGCGATATCATTGAGTAAGAACATGGCGACTTTTTATGTAGATTAGTGATCATCTTTGCGCGTGCTGAGGACCGAGAAGGGCCGGTGTTGGCTTGCTAGCTTTAGTGAATGGTACTTCATTTTGTTTTTTCGCAGCTCCATTTGTGTTTCATTTGTTTTAAGAACCTTTTTTGGCACATTTTTAGCGTCATAATGGTCTTTTATTCATAAACGTTAACAGGCATAACAGAACAGTCTAGCCCCAGTTCTTTTGGCCGATTTTCTCAGAATCTTGAGAATCGACCATGCACCTGGCTTCTCTCAGAATTTTGAACCCATATTTTTTTGACAATCCTAGCTGTTTACATCCTAACTAGCTAGGATTGTAAAAAATATATGAGTTTCAGATTCTAGGAGACGCTAGGGAGAGGTCCGATTCTCAAGATTCTGGGAGAATCGGTCAAAAGAACTGGGCTAACAGCCATACTCCACGACCACTATCAAAAAAAAGAAAATTCCTAACAATATCGACCAACATTTTTCGCCGAGGCAAACTGCCGCAGCTTCGAACAGGAAAGCCATCGAGATGGGCTTTTTGGAAAAGGAATTCCGGTTTTGGAAATATTTTGGAAGGTTCCTGGTCGATTTATATTGATAGCTTTCCTTTTTTTATAGTTTTTATATAGCATTTTCATTTTTCCTTTTCTGATAATATTTGGAAATTCCAAAATTTCTTTGGATTATTCAAAATATGTTCAAAATTTTGAATTTTTTTCGAAAATGTAAATGTTTCAGAATACTTATAATTCATTTGTAGTTTTTTTGTATTTTTTGAAATTTTCAAAAATTGTTTGAAATTACGGAAATTTTTGAAAAATAGAAGATATTTAGAATTTTCAAAAATGGTTGGTAATTTAAAAAAATCAAAATTTCAAAAATCATTCTACTTTTAAAAACTTCCAAAACAAAAAAAAATAAAATTCTGAAATTTGGTTGTAATCATCGCCTCTGTGCGAACGCACAAAGCGTCATATAGGGATTCCCGTCCCAGAGGCGCCCTATGCAGTGCTGGCACTGATCCAAAGCATCGCACAACGGGCTGGACCAGCGCGAGGGGTGGGCACATGCCTCAAGCCACCGGGCTGCAACCATGGCCCCGAAACCATTGGCTCTCGATGAAAAACCAAGGATTTCGCCGTTGGGAAAGCTCGCCGGAGTCTACCATGGCTACCAGAGTGGGGGATTAATTAGAACCATGGCAATGACCGCTGATCGCGAGGGTGAAACTTGGCCCCTGAGCTGCAGAATACAAACACGCAATCGACCACACTTCTAGATGGGGTCCTGGGGCCGCGGGGGCCATATCTCGCTTATAGCGAGATGTATGCTCCCCTTGCCTAAAGCTTTGCCTGCGTGGAATAGTACCGGGCCAACCCAGTTTCTATAGTTCCTTTGTTCGCTTCATTTTTTATACGGTTTATTAGTTTACTATGGTTTTTTGGTTTTTCCAATTTTCTATTTTTATCTATTTTCATTGGTTTTTTTCTTGGTTTTCCCCTTCTTATTTTCTCCAGTTTCCTTTCTTGGGTTTGATTGTTTCTCTTTATTTTTCTTTCTCGGTTTCACTATTTTCCTTTTTTGGCACTAGTTATCTTCGGTTTTCCATTTTCTTTGGTTTCCTTTGTTTTCTTTTTTCTTTTTCGGTTTTATTGTTTATTTTCTTTCTCATTTCGTATAAAACAAGATTTTTTAAAAAATGTTTAACATTTATTCAAATACATGAATTTTATTTCACATACATCTGAAAAACATTGTGTACCCGTTGAACATTTTTTGAAGTACACGATTAACATTTGTTTTCAAACATATATTTTTGATGTCAACTTTTTTTCATACACATTCTAAATTTTCCGCACACATCTGAAACAATTTGTGTGTACATTTTTAAAATTTCTCAAATATATTTTGAACATTATTTAAAATATATTCTTTATTTCTACTATTTTGCACAAACATTTACCTTTTTGTACACTAGAAACATTTTTTGTGTACACTTTAACTTTTTTAAATTATAATTAATATTTTTTCAGACATATATTTTTAATATCTATTTTCGCATACACATTTTACATTTTTTGTTTACATCGGGAACACTTTTGATATACATGTTTAACATTTTTAAAATACAAGGTTAGTATTTTTTTAAAACATATAACTTTTGTGTCTAATTTTTTCATGCATATTGTAATTTTTGTGTATACATCAGCAATATTTTTTATAAATGCTTAATAAATTCTAAATACATGATTAACATTATTGTTATTCCTCACCCCAGCCCAACCACACCCCAGAGGCGCTGAAGAAACAATATCGTAAATTTACCTCACGCATTGCTAGGTAAAGTTATGGCATGGAGGCCTCACGCGCAGGAGAAAAACGTGAGGTAAAATTACGTCTGAACAAATCGGGAGAAAACCAACTCTACAGATCGTGGGAGGGCTCTGCTATTTTCCGCGCCATCTCCGCCAGTCTACCTACACCACCCCGACCTGTTCAACACCCAGCCATGGCGGTTCCTCTTCTCTGCGGGCCAGCAGAGCAGGCCACTCCATCCATGCGGTCACGAGCCGGCTGCCGTGGCTCTGCATAAGGGGAAGATGCCGTCCCACCGGCGGGATTCAGTTGAACTGAAGCAACGGCGCCAAGTTGGATCGCGACTTCGCCGGTGAGACGGTGCTCGGCCGCGGTGACGCGCTCCAGGAGCTGGAGAATTGTTTTGTCTCTCCTTTCCCATCCTCGTATCCCTGATTGACCCTCGCCTACCTGATTAATCTCGGTCGTTTTTCATTGTCTAGGTATGATCGACCTCGTTTTCAAGTTTCGTCACTGTCTCACTTCAGGAGCCCATGAGCTCAAGCTTCGCCCCTTACCTCTTTCTAACCTATCCGCCTCCACCCCTGGTGAAATCCCTACCTATTTTTGATAGACTGAAGTGAGTTTGGCATCCACTCGCCTCTTTCTTTCGTGATTAATTAAATGGTGTATTCTTGCATGTGTTATTGCAGTGGGCAAGTGCAGAATAGTTGTGGCCTATTTGACATGAAGAAGTTGAGGGGAATGTGTTGCAAACCATGATGTTTTCCTAACATCCAATTGATTTGATCACAGGTCTCGATCGCCACTCCACAATTGCATATGGTGTCTACTGAAGCTATATGTTTAATCTTGTTAGATACACTTGCGGAATGCAGAAGTAGCTTCATCATTGTTGTTTTATATTTGGTAGTACTGACATGAACTATTGCATCTACCGAGGTAATTTAGTTGGGAAGCTTGCCAGACTATATGCTAGGCTCTCTAATGCTATGCAACAGTATTTTTGTCAATCTACAATCTAGTAGTTCTTAGCATTCTTCTATGTGGAAATAACAAACATGGCAAGCTTTATTGTTGTTTCTGAAATTGTGTTCTGCAGGTGCATCATATATCACAGGTTCATTGATGGAGTTCTATAAAAAAGGGGGTACTGATTATGTGTGCAACTCTGCGTTATATGGTTTATTTAAAACGTGGTTGCTTATATCAAGAAGATTTTGGTCAACAAAAAATAGAACAGACATAATTGTCAATAGTTCGGGTTTTGTATTGTTTGGAATTAAATGCTTTAGATCTTGGATGCCGCTTTTATCTCTTCTGTTATGTTGAATCAGGTTTTATTAGAGAATCAATTAATCTGTAGTTGCATCTGAAAAAAATGATTTTTAGTTTGACATAGTGTCATCGGACATGACAAGAAACTGCTGTTCAAGGTGTTACTGCTGACTGTAGATGCTCTCTTTGAGGAATTATTGACAGGGAGAAATAATGATCTTCTAACAGTTTTGTATATTAACAGATTTGGTTGTTAAATTCTGGTCAAGTTTCTTTGTGACAGTTACAGTTTAGCACATTTCCAAATTTATTCTCTTGATACGAAAGGCATGCAGGAAAGAGATGAGGAAAGAGATCAAATTATCCTTCTCATTCTCGCGTAACTTTGTTCATAAATGTTGTTTAGTCCATGGTGAAATCTGCAAGCTTTCATTGTAGGTGGTAATTGAATCAAGCAATTCAGTATGAACTAATAGAGTGCAGGGGGTCCTAAGATGCAGCAACATCAAGGACTGTGCCATGAGGAAGCACGTGGAGTGGACTCGCGGAAATGCTGTTATTCTCATTTAACCTATGAGAACGATTGAACGAACACAACCAGAACCACGTCCAGCTGCCCGACCTGTCAATGCTCACCGTGCATTCAGAAGCCTGACTGAAGCTGCCAATGCTACAAGAATAAAGGTCCCTAAATTTTTATGCCATTGATGGAACATGTCATTCAGCTGGTCTTTGGTTATTCAGTTTGGCAATAGATTTGGATGTAAGTGAAATTTGTATCAGGAATGCAAATATTCCATTGCTTGTCTTTTTCATGATGTATAGTGAATGCTTGATTGGGGGTGCAATACATTTACCTTACTCACTCATATGGACTCCATGGAGTCTTTGGTTACTGGGTGCAATCAATGGGAGATGGTAGCTCGGGTTATATTCAACCGGTTCGGATGGTGCTCGCATAACAGGATAGGAGTCTAGGGAGCCTATCCTTCTTGTTACCGTATCGGTTGTCTTTATTACCATGTAATTTTCCTTTTTACTTTTTTCTGCTCCGTTTGCGAGCTGTAAGACTTTTATGACGATACTTTGTGGATTGTTAATAAGATGGCTGCATGCATCATCATGATGTAGAGGCCGGGGCATGCCTCCATTTCCAAAAAAAAATTGAATTACTCTGTCGATAAAATCGTGCTTGTCAAATTTTCTTGTATAAGTATCACTTGAAGTTTGTTCTTCTATTGTGTGGGTTTTCAGAAGATTGTGATAGGCTTGTCAATAGGTGTCATGTTGAGTGTATCTGCGAAAAATCATGTTGATTCCTAGTTTTGGATTCCTACTCTGCATGTTCCTCCAATGTATTGCACAACACTTGTCTACCAGATCATCATGACGTGTGTTCATCTCATTAGCTCTAGAACACGTGCACAAAGATCTCACACACAGAAAGATTCATCATTAGCTCTAGATCACACACAAAAAGATTCCTTAGCGTTGTTGCCAAGACATCTGGATTACTAGAATGGTGCATTACACCACATCAGAACTACTTGAAAAGGGTAGGTTTCCAATGAAAAAAGACGATGTGAGTTCATCACACATAAATCATAAAAACAATAAATTCAATATGCTGGTTGACATAGTAGCATCTAAAAAGATCAATATCTACAGAAAAAATATATCTTTCTGTAACGGAAAACTCTCCCGTTGATCTCGAGATGGGCACTGGTCTTTTTGTGGCGAAAATTCTGGACATTTATATTTCAAATTAGAGGCTGCAAAATCCCCATCTGGATGACTTTACAGTTTCTGCAAAGATGTATTTCCAGTTAGCCTTGGCAACATCCTCGTCTGGACGACAGTTTCAGCAACGATTACTGAAAAAGTTCCAGATCCTGGACAATTTATTACATGTATACATATCATTGCAGCTCCTCATGACTCCTCTGTCCTGTTTCTTTGTCGGTGTTGCATGGGCAAGGAAAACTGTAACCTGAAAGACGAACATTAGTTTGAAAGGTACTTCGCATAATCCATCAGCCACATATTATAAGGAACTAAATAAATATGACAATGACCTATATAAACACTTGTCTATGGCAGTGCTAAGAACTCCCCCAGCAAGAAGACATTAGTCATATTTGGATAGATATCTCTGCAAGGTAGAAAGATGGGTTAAAAAATGAGCAAAACCAACACTTCACGGTACATAAGAATCTGAAGCAAAATCCAAGGAAGAGAAAAATAGATTTGTTGCAAAAAAAGTAAATATTAAATCTGCAAGCTCCAATATAAAGTAGAAACTGGGCAATTGGAATCTCGTTTCAGTAATAGATGGCTGATTTATGCCTTACCGCACCACCCACGTTCAACAGCTCGTCATTTTACCGAAAAAGGCTTTTGCTTCGCTTTATAAATAAAGCAAACCACCATAGCCAAACGGTACACAAAAGTTCACCCACACACCCACACAGTCACACGAACATAGAGTACAAATAGGTGCAGCTGAGGGCACATCTCAACAAGCCCTAACAAGAGAAGCAAAAAAGAGAAAAAAAAGGGGGCGGGACATCCGCGGCATCCAGGACGGAGCTAATCCGGCTCGGTTGGTGGTGGTGGGGGGGAGGGGGGGTAGCAGCGGTGCCAAGCAAAGAGCCATCGAGCGCAGGTCGGAGATGATGGCGGTGATGGCGTCCTGGTCCTGGTGACGGCTAAGCGGCCGCCAGAGCTGCAAGTAACCACAAAATTTGAACACGGCGTCAGTCGCGCGACGGAGGGGCACCCGCTGAATAACAAGCTTACTACGCACAGTCCAGAGAGTCCACGAAAGCACCCCAATGAGCAACCACCTAATGTGACGACCCGTCAAGGGGGAGGCCTGAAGCTCGGCAAGTAGATCAGGGAAGTTGGTGTTACACCAAACGCCACCAATCGCCTCGCGGAGACAACCCCAGAGGAACTGGGCGGAGACACATGAGAAAAAGATGTGGTTCGAGGTCTTCTTCGTCCCACATAGGGGGCAGTTACCATCACCCGGGCCATGGCGCTTGATCACTTCGACACCAGAAGGAAGCCGGCCGCGGATCCATTGCCACATGAAGATTCTGATCTTAAGTGGTAGGCCGATGGTCCAAATATACTCGAACACAGGTGGGCAAGGGGAGGGCGCAATGGCGCGGTATAGGGACTTCGTATAGAAACGGCCGGAGGGCTCAAGGCGCCAGGACAGGCGGTCGAGGGCTGAGCAAGGTCAGGCTCGTGCAGGGCCACAGAATCATGGAGATCGTGCCAAGCGGCAACCTCCGGGGGCCCAAAGGGCTGGCGGAACGCGAGCCGCCCTAAGTCAATAAGGGCCGCCTCGACGGATATCCTAGGCTCAACTGCGATGGAGAAGAGGTCGGGAAACCTCGCCGCGAAGGGGGGGTCCGCGGCCCAGCGGTCAAGCCAGAACAACGTGGAAGTCTCCGTCCCGATCGAGATGGAGGTCCCAATGCGGAGGACCGGAAGGAGCTGAATGACCGACCTAACACAGAAGGCGAGGGGCTGTCCGCGAAGGTATTTACGGCGCATGATCTGCAACCACAATCCGCCATCGCCATTAGCAATTATGAGGATATTTCTGAACAAAAACAGAAGGTAATGACATGGTTTTATAGTTTAGAAAAGAAAGAAGCTACATACATGTTAGTCATTTGGACTAATGTTCAGCCGCATAGAGTATGTATTTTGGAGTTGGACAAAGGGTCCTAATTTATAATTTGTAAGGAAGTATATGAATTATACACATACTAAACCTGGCCAGGTTTAGTTTATCTGGGTTTTTTGACTTTTTTCTATCAGTAAAATCAGACCAATGGGCTTGTGACACGCTAATTTGTGGGGGATATGGCTGGGTACGGTTGTTGGTTCATCCAGCGATTTCGTAGGAGATTTGGCACATTCCTTTTGCAGCGTCGGTTTATGCATGCGCTGTATAAATTTGATTTGACTACATACATGATTTGGCCGTTTCCTTTTAGAGCTTTACATGCGGTGGCCCTGGTGCTACCGGTTGTGATCTGCATGCATGCGCGTGGCGTTCGACCGGTGATCGTGGTCCGTTAGAATTTGCATGCATGGGCCATGTTTTCTGGTAATTTTTTTATGGCTTTCCTTTCCGTCTCTTTCGGATGCGGCGGCCGCCTACAATGGTGTTCTGTGGAAGCCTCTCTGTCTCTCTTAGATGCGGCTACCGCCTTTGAAGATACGTCTAGAAGTCTCCCGTTCGATCACTCCACCGCCCTAAGTGGCTATAAAAATCATCTTTGCCGTGTGTTTTCCCAATCCTGATTGTGCCCACGTCCGTTCCCCCACCTCGCCGGCGGCACTCGCTGGAGCCCCACTGCTGGGCCTCGCGCCTCTCCTTCACCGGCATCGGCCCTCCTTTGTCCGCTCCGTCGAGGTGGAGTCACATCCATGAGAAGGCGTACGGGATGCGCATGGAGGCCACAACAAGCAGTCCACGGACTGCCCAAAAAAATTGACGGTGGCCGCCGTCGCCGTCGAGCGGTAGGGCGCCGGCTGCTACGTCCTCGCCTCGCTTAGCTCCTCGCTTAGCGACCGTCATATGGGAGTCAGCTGCTACATCGTCACCATGATCCACCCTCGCCGTAGCCGTCGCGTTGGCTGCTCCAAGCACGTCAGAATTCAGGAAGGCCGCAGGGGCGCAGCCACTGCTGATGGCGCCTCCCATCGAAGGATCTGGCTTCCCTGGCCGGCGTCGGGTCCATCCACCAGAGCCTCCACGGTGTTGTTCAACCGGTGCGACTGCGAGCCGCAGTTCCGGGAGCTTCAGCGGCAGCACGAGACGTACATAATTTGAGTGGATACGTAAATACCTACTACCGCGGCTACTCGACAACCCATCGGTGATGCTTTGGTCAGCCTGCTCCGACTGCTATACAGCCGTTGTGACGGACATGGGCGAGCCGCTGGTCCACTGGTGTGTGCGCGACGTGGTCACCGTTGGTTTCCGATCCCCGGTCGGCCACCCGTCCAAGTGGTTCCCTCCCCGTCGCCGCATATGCTGAGGTCCGGAAGCCGCTTGCCATCCATCTTTGTTTGCTATTAGCTGTGTAAATTACTCCCTCCGTTCCTAAATACTTGTCTTTCTAGGCATTTCAACAAGTGACTACATACGGAGCAAATGAGTGAATCTACACTCTAAAATATATCTATATACATCCGTATGTAGTAGTCATTTGAAATGTCTAGAAAGACAAATATTTAGGAACGGAGGGAGTAGATGAAATGTCGAAGGGGGATTGGACACTGCCGGCTGTTGTCGCGTGCACGATTCGTGCACCGGAAGAGGAGGATATTAAGAGCAGAAGACAAGCAAAGGCGACGACTTTAGATGCGTGACGTGACCTTGCATTCACTGTCTTGCGTTCGTTCTCCCAGTGGCGATGTCTCCGGGCGATACACCATGGGTGACGACTCTGATCTGGGATGGCCGTACATGGTGCTCGGTGGCCAGCGCACCTCTGTTCTATTCAGTTTCAGGTTTGGTCGTGTTCTGCATGATGAGGATGGAATTAGTGCATGCTTGCTATAATAATGGATGTATACTCGTTATGGTTGGATTCTAGATTGATGCGTTTTGGACTAATGACCCAATGTGCCTATTTGAACAGAATCCAGAGTTGGACACAACATGCATACACGGAAACACCAACATGCATCCTTGAACTAATTATTTTCCTTCTTCACGTATTAGTAACTTCTCTATTCCCGCATGAAAAACCATTGTGCCATGGGACATGACATAAGTTTAAATGAACTATGTGCAGATTTGTTTCACTCTTACTGTAGGCTGTAGCAATACTCTTCACAGTAAAATAGTACCGATATTGTCATCTGAACAATTTCCCTAATATCATCCTATGAGTTTCAGAGAATAACTTCTTTACGGTCAAAGTATAATACTGTCGTGCAACATAATAAATCATTTCAGCGAGCTGTATTTTTCAAACCGAACAGGTCTGATTCAGTTTTAGTTTCTTTGGCCTTGCGAGGTGTGTAAACCATGACAACCAAATTAGAAGATCCTCGAGCTGAACTGGAACTGCTACTCTGTTTTGAGTTCCCTTTTGTGAAGTAGGCTGTACAAAAAATTGTACTTGCATTTTTTTGCATGCACATTAGTTGTTTGTGATAATTCAAGTGAGGGGAAATCAAATTCCTGGTCATTACTTTCTTAGGTACTCTGACTTTTCTTATTAGCCGTTCGTGGTTTTCACTGCAAAATCATGTTTTCTAGTGAGAAATTTACATTTAACATGGAGAGACTTTATGTGAACCAAACACTCTCAGCTTAGTATGTACTAGCATATAATTAGTTCAAGATCATGGGAGAAATGTACAGTGTAAAATGGTATTTTTGAATATTTGAATGCAACTAAGAGTGTAACCTTTGGCGACATCTAAGCTTTCACCTATTCATTATTTAAAATTCAGTTTCATTGAAATTTAGGGCATGTTTATTTTTGGGTGGGTGAAGCAAGCTTCCTTTGCATATTCACGTGAAATATAACATGCATTTGGTCGGTTAACCATCTCTTGCTACAAACAATTACTTCAGGATCTTGCACAAACACTCTCACGGTACAGACGAAACATTGACTACTATATTTTTCTTTCCCAAGACAAATATAAGCTATAAATGATTGTAACGTGTGCGACCTATAATGCGTCCTATCTTAATAGGAATGCAGCAATGTGTACTTCCTACTTCTTGAAATATATCAATTATTTGATGAATAAATCTATATATGTTTCCAAATCTGCCTTTTATGCATTGCTTGACTTATTGGAATCCTCAAATTGCACAACAACACTCTTTGTCTTAAGTCCAATTTAGACACAAAAAGTTAGCAACTTTCGTATCGACGCATCAACGGGGCGCGGCGTGCCGCGGCGCGGGTATGGCTAGTAGTAACTAAAATGGAAAATTAAAACAGAGACGGGGCAGTTCTTCTTTTGCCGAATGAGATGTGAGTTGAAGCATCCATTCTTCACTGGATGGTGAAGCTTTAGTAATATGGACGCCCATCAGTTTCAAACAAGAAATCAAAACACATATAATTGCAGTAAGAAAACTAAATTGTGGGACCTACCATTAAAATTTCCCTAAGTCACAACATTCTGTAGAAAAAAGATATTCTGAACACACCAAACCAGCTAGAAAACAAGGCAACTAAGTACCAAATTTACTAGGTTGAAAAGAATAGTAACACTCAAGATAAATACTACTAGTACTGATATACACATAGATTTCTTTTATCTGTATAGGACAAGTAGTATTATCATGAAGATCAAATCTGAAGACGTACTCAAAACTCTATTTTTAAGAAAACACAGCTAATAACCATATGGAAGGATATCCAGGGTAGAACTTGATCAAAACTTGGATACAATCTAGACCATATCAGGTCAACGTCATGTTTGGTGTTTCTTTACCCTTTCTATTGTTTGTTTTTGCAGCTTACTGAAATTTTGGCTAGAAGAGGCATGAATCCTATAATGATCAAGCAATCTGCCTGGATCTTGTAGCCAAGTCGAGATGCATCATTGCTGCTGAGACGAACTTCGTGGCCCTCCCAGCACACACACAAACAGCCATCAAATCAAAAAATAGTTCCAGAAGCATAGGTGCATATCCCCTCCATTGTTTTCTCCTTGTCCCCCAAAACTATTCTAAAACTCTGTCTTTGTTGGTCCTATGAACGCTTGCAAAATAAAAAACACATCATCACCTCCCAGGTAACAATCACATCACAAAAAATCTAGTAATTAATTGAACCCTTCGTAATGGTGTTAGACTATACTTGTAGCCTGCACCATACGTGCTCCTGATGTATGTGTACAAGCATGTACGGTCAGCTGTAATGCCCGATCGTGCAGCCAGTTCTCTCCCTGTAGTGGCGCACGATTGCAGGACGTGGGACTCCCCATGATCTCTCTCGGCAGCTCATCCAACTGTATATATCCCTGCCAAGAGCATAATCAAAGTGTGTGAGTTTCCCCCCCTAGTTTCTCTGTTCAACAAATGGAAATTTGGAACATAACTTACTGGAATTGGAGATGCTCACCTCCTCCCGTGCACTCCCACAACCAACCAAAATTCAACCAGAACGCAAACAATGATGTCATGAAGTAGACCATGCACGACCACCCCCTGTAGTTTCGCTGCGATCACAACCCAAAGCTCGACGTCGACCGCAATCACCAACCACAGCGCTGCAAAACAGGAGCCGCCGGACATCACGCCATCCCACCTTCCCATCGACCAAAACAACGTCGAGCCCACCAGCGACTCACCACCCCTCCGATCAGCACACTGCCCCCCAGTCAGCCAACTGGTGACTTGCCTTCAAGCGAACCCGCTGAGCACCACGCCGCCGTTCGCCGTCGCTACTCTCGAAATCGTTCAGAGCTTCTGTTTCCAAAAAAAAAAAAACCGTCCCCTACAGATTAGAAAAGGTGGAGAGATGGGCATGCTTGGAGCGTCGTAAAAATACCTCAACACTGTTGTAATTTTACAGCGTGGATGGTGGGCTTTTTTTCCAATCGGCAGAACGGTGGCTTCGCTGGATGCACAACGACACACGGTCTGACTCGGTCGGTCGGCCAGGGTGAGGAATAAGTTATTCTTCACCCTGGGTCTTAAATAGACTTTCTATATATATATATATTCCGCACACATTGTACATTATTTGCATACATCAGAAACATTTTTTGTACACATTTTGTAATTTTTAAATACATGATTAACATTTTTTTCATATAATTGTTTTGATGTTTAATTTTCTTCATGCAAATTGTACAGTTTTCATATACATTAGAAACATTTTTGTATACACATTTAACATTTTTATTTAAATGCGTTATTAAAAAATTGCAATTGAGTATGTAAAGTTATTTTTATAATAGATATATTTAGAATATTTTGGAATATAAATGTGAAATAAACACTGAAGGCATGTGGTCCTGCAGGGCCCACCCATTCTGGTAGCTGCAACGCGAGGCAGTGCTACGTCTGGCTGTAAGCGAGACATAGTCGTGCCCGACCGGGGTGAGGCTTTTTTGTTAAAATGCCACTTAGGGCAAGTTTTTTTTTTCAAACTGTCGATCTATTTATTTTAAATCATGGTAGTATAATGAACACAAAAAATAATAAAAATTACATCTAGATTTGTAGATTATCTAGCGACGACTACAAGCACTGAAGCGACTCGAAGACGCGTCGCCGTCATCGCCTCTTCCTCGTCGGAGGCAACCACAACTGGTTGAAGTAGGCAGTCTGAAAATCATCGTGCTAAGGCCCCATAGGAACAACACACTAGAACAACAACTATCGACGATGAAGAGAAGCTTATATCGGAATGATCCAACCTGAAGACACATGAACAAAGACTAGATCCGAGCGGATCCATCAAAGACAACCACCGACCGAATCCCGGGAGATTCACAAAAGACACACCTCCACACGCCCTCCGACGATGGTAGACACACCACCGGGACGAGGACTAGGCGGGGAGAATCTTATTTCATCTTCAAGAAGCCGCCGACGTCTCATCTTTCTGAGCAGGACACAGATTCCGACAAAACTTGAATAAGCACCTAAAAACAGAGCGGTCTCGCCAGTAAAGGCCGGGATCCACCGCGCACCCATGACCCTAAGGAACACAGGAGACCTGGCAGATCGGCAGCGCCACCGTCGTCAGGAGGGAGAAACCCTAGCCGCAGATTACAAAAGGGGCTGCTGCTCTGTTGCTCCTTCCGCTTAGGGCGAGTTCATTGTTCGTCCACGTGAATCTGGCACCAGATGGGATTTATCCCTAGCCCCTCGCAGCAGGTTAAAATCCCCTCCTACCAGCACCCATTCCTTGTACTTATTCGAGTAGTTTTAGAAGAAAAAAAAAGGGACATGATGGTGTCCATTCCGTCCCCATTCCTTGTGCCGCCGTTGATCGTTCAACGGAACCCCAGGGAATATTAAGCGTACGTACGTCGGTACGTGTACAAATCAGAACGCGGCGGAGCGGCGCTAGAAGCAACCTCGCACGTCACCGGCAGCGAGCAACGACGACCTGGCACTTCTCGGCGCGCACGCGTGCTACGCTACCACATGCATATATACCACCTACCTCAGATGGACGCCAAGCGAGAGACCAAGCCGCGGTTTCCATCGCAGCCCTACCGGTTGATAATTCAGCAGCGGCGATGTCAGTACGCAAGAAGCCGTCGCCGTCGACGTCGCGGCACGACGCGGAGGAGGCCGTCCAAGAAGTAGAGAGAGGAGACAACAGCGGCGGGGACGTCGCCGTGATGCAGCGGACCGAGAGCAGCAGCAGAAGCGGCGGGAAGAAGGCGGCCGATCAGCGGCGGTACAGCCGGTGCTTCTCGGGGCTGGAGATCAGCATCGGTTCGGGCCCGCTCAAGGACGTCGACGCCGGGAAGCTCAAAGGCCAGATCAGGAAGTGGGCCAGGGCCGTCGTGGGCTACGCGCGCCAGCTCAGCTTCGGCTCGCCGAGGTCCTCCCCTCGCAAGTCCGGCGACGGCGCCACGCCGAAGTCGGCGGCCGTCCGGTCCAAGTCTGGCCTCGGCGGCGCCAGGGGCGGCCCTCCCTCGGCCGAGCTGCCACCGTGAAAGCTTTGGTAGCTTACAAGAGTACTCCTTGACCGGTCGGTTGCGTGTGACCATGTAGAGTTATGCAGCTTCTTCCTTTCTTCCTCCTATCTTATAACAGTAAAAATTTATTTGATTTGTTTTCCCATGCTTGGCTTGATTGTCTCTTTCGGTTGAGTAAGATTCTTAGATTTAGGTGGAGTTTGATTCTCTAGTCCTAAAACTTTTTCTAGTCCTTAGGACTTTCTAAAAAAGACTCTCAAGAAGGTGCTTCTAAGGACTTTTAGCAAAAAGTTTCAAAAAAGTTACACCATGTTTAATTTGTTAGGGACTTTTTCTAATCTCAACACAAAAAAGTCTATGGAACCAAACACTCCCTTAACTGTTCGTGCGTAGATACCAGATATCATGGATGCTTCAATTGCAGCGTAACTATATCCATATGGAGCAGTCTCGATCGTTTTGTAAACTTAATTATTTGTCTACCATTGATGGTGTGGTGATATTCTACCACCTTTCACCGTGAGGAGTATCATGAACTAGTATTGTGTGTATGGTATTATTTAGTTATATGCACAATATAATCTATGATAAGAACTGTTTGGGAAACGTAGCAGAAATTTAAAATTTTCCTACGTACCATCAAGATCTATCTATGGAGAAACCAGCAACGAGGGGAAGGAGAGTGCATCTACATACCCTTGTAGATCGCTATGCGGAAGCGTTCAAGAGAACGGGGTTGAAGGAGTCGTACTCGTCGTGATCCAAATCACCGGAGATCCTAGTGCCGAACGGACGGCACCTCTGCGTTCAACACACGTACAGCCCGGTGACGTCTCCCATGCCTTGATCCAGCAAGAAGAGAGGGAGAGGTTGAGGAAAACTTCATCCAGCAGCAGCACAACGGCGTGGTGGTGGTGGAGGAGCGTGGTACTCCAGTAGGGCTTCGCCAAGCACCGCAAGAAACGAGGAGGAGAGAGGTAGGGCCGCGCCAGGAAGAGATCAAATCGTGTGTCTTGGACAGCCCAAAACCCCCACTATTTATAGGAGAAGGGGAGGAGGGTGTTGTTGGGAAACGTAGCAGAAATTCAAAATTTTCCTACGTGTCACCAAGATCTATCTATGGAGAAACCAGCAACGAGGGGAAGGAGAGTGCATCTACATACCCTTGTAGATCGCTAAGCGGAAGCATTCAAGTGAACGGGGTTGATGGAGTCGTACTCGTCGTGATTCAGATCACCGATGATCCTAGTGCCGAACGGACAGCACATCCGCGTTCAACACACGTACAGCTCGACGATGTCTCCCACGCCTTGATCCAGCAAGGAGAGAGGGAGAGGTTGAGGAAGACTCCATCCAGCAGCAGCACAACGGCGTGGTGATGATGGAGGAGCGTGGCAATCCTGCAGGGCTTCGCCAAGCACCTACGGAAGAGGAGGAGGTGTCACGGGAGGGAGGGAGGCGCCAAGGGCTCAGGTATGGATGCCCTCCCTCCCCTCCACTATATATAGGGGCAGGGGAGAGGGGGGAGGCGCAGCCTTGCCCCTTCCTCCAAGAAAGGGGTGCGGCTAAGAGGGGGGGAGGAGTCCATCCTCCCCAAGGCACCTCGGAGGTGGTTTCCCCCTTTAGGACTCTCCCCTTTTTCCTATATCTTGGCGCATGGGCCTCTAGGGGCTGGTGCCCTTGGCCCATGTAGGCCAAGGCGCACCCCCTACAGCCCATGTGGCCCCCCGGGGCAGGTGGCCCCACCCGGTGGGCCCCCGGGACCCTTCCGGTGGTCCCGGTACAATATCGATGACCCC
The DNA here is from genome assembly GCF_018294505.1 of Triticum aestivum. NCBI lineage: Eukaryota > Viridiplantae > Streptophyta > Magnoliopsida > Poales > Poaceae > Triticum > Triticum aestivum. The sequence goes on from NC_057800.1 coordinate 628,218,011, forward strand.
GAAACTTGTCCCGATGGCCGAAACAGGACTTCCTATATATAAATCTTTACCTCCGGACCATTCCAGAACTCCTCGTGACGTCCGGGATCTCATCCGGGACTCCGAACAACATTCGGTAACCACATACAAACTTCCTTTATAACCCTAGCGTCATCGAACCTTAAGTGTGTAGACCCTACGGGTTCGGGAGACATGCAGACATGACCGAGACGTTCTCCGGTCAATAACCAACAGCGGGATCTGGATACCCATGTTGGCTCCCACATGTTCCACGATGATCTCATCGGATGAACCACGATGTCAAGGACTCAATCAATCCCGTATACAATTCCCTTTGTCTAGCGGTATTTTACTTGCCCGAGATTCGATCGTCGGTATACCGATACCTTGTTCAATCTCGTTACCGGCAAGTCTCTTTACTCGTTCCGTAACACATCATCCCGTGATCAACCCCTTGGTCACATTGTGCACATTATGATGATGTCCTACCGAGTGGGCCCAGAGATACCTCTCCGTTTACACGGAGTGACAAATCCCAATCTCGATTCATGCCAACCCAACAGACACTTTCAGAGATACCCGTAGTGTACCTTTATAGCCACCCAGTTACGTTGTGACGTTTGGCACACCCAAAGCACTCCTACGGTATCCGGGAGTTGCACAATCTCATGGTCTAAGGAAATGATACTTGACATTAGAAAAGCTTTAGCATACGAACTACATGATCTTGTGCTAGGCTTAGGATTGGGTCTTGTCCATCACATCATTCTCCTAATGATGTGATCCCTTTATCAACGACATCCAATGTCCATGGTCAGGAAACCGTAACCATCTATTGATTAACGAGCTAGTCAACTAGACGCTTACTAGGGACATGGTGTTGTCTATGTATCCACACATGTATCTGAGTTTCCTATCAATACAATTCTAGCATGGATAATAAACGATTATCATGAACAAGGAAATATAATAATAATCAATTTATTATTGCCTCTAGGGCATATTTCCAACAGTCTCCCACTTGCACTAGAGTCAATAATCTAGTTCACATCGATATGTGATTAACACTCAAGGTCACATCCCCATGTGACTAACACCCAAAGAGTTTACTAGAGTCAATAATCTAGTTCACATTTACCATGTGATTAACACTCGATGAGTTCTGGGTTTGATCATGTTATGCTTGTGAGAGAGGTTATAGTCAACGGGTCTGAACCTTTCAGATCCGTGTGTGCTTTACAAATCTCTATGTCATCTCCTAGATGCAGCTACCACGTTCTATTTGGAGCTATTCCAAATAACTGTTCTACTTGGAGCTATTCTAAATTGTTGCTCCATTATACGTATCCGGTATCTCTACTCAGAGCTATCCGGATAGGTGTTGAGCTTGCATCGACGTAACCCTTTACGACGAACTCTTTTACCACCTCCATAATTGAGAAAATTCCTTAGTCCACTAGTTACTAAGGATAACTTTGACCGCTGTCCTGTGATCCATTCTTGGATCACTCTTGTACCCCTTGACTGACTCATGGTAAAGCACACTTCAGGTGCGGTACATAGCATAGCATACTGTAGAGCCTATGTCTTAAGCATAGGGGACGACCTTCGTTCCTTTCTCTCTATTCTGCCATGGTCGAGCTTTAGGTCTTAACTTCATACCTTACAACTCAGGCAAGAACTCCTTCTTTGACTGATCCATCTTGAACACCTTCAAGATCACGTCAAGGCATGTGCTCATTTGAAAGTACTATTAAGCGTTTTGATCTATCCTTATAGATCTTGATGCTCAATGTTCAAGTAGCTTAATCCAGGTTTTCCATTGAAAAACACTTTCCAAATAACCCTATATGCTTTCCAGAAATTCTACGTCATTTCCGATCATTAATATGTCAACAACATATACCCATCAGAAATTCTATAGTGCTCCCACTCACTTCTTTGGAAATACAAGTTTCTCATAAACTTTGTATACACCCAAAATCTTTGATCATCATCAAAGCATACATTCCAACTCCGAGATGCTCACTCCAGTCCTCAGAAGGATTGCTGGAGCTTTGCATACTTATTAGCATATTTCAGGATAGACAAAACCTTCCGGATGTATCACATACAACCTTTCCTCAAGAATCGTCGAGGAAACAATGTTTTAACATCCTATCTGCAAGATTTCATAAATAATGCAGTAATTGCTAATATAATTCCAACAGACTCTTAGCATCGCTACGAGTGAGAAAGTCTCATCGTAGTCAACTCCTTGAACTTGTCGAAAAACATCTTAACGACAAGTCGAGCTTTCTCAATGGTGACACTTACCATCATTGTCTGTCTTCCTTTCAAAATCCATCTGCACTCAACAGCCTTACGACCATCGAGTTGTTCTGCCAAAGTTTACACTTTGTTTTCATACATGGATCCTATCTCGGATTTTATGGCCTTGAGCCATTTATCGGAATCCGGGCCCACCATCGCTTCTCCATAGCTCGTAGGTTCATTGTTGTCTAGCAACAGACTTCCAAGACAGGATTACGTACCACTCTGAAGTAGTACGCATCCTTGTCATCCCACGAGGTTTGGTAGTGACTTGATCCGAAACTTCATGATCACTATCATAAGCTTCCACTTCAATTGGTGTAGGTGCCACAGGAACAACTTCCTGTGCCCTGCTACACACTTGTTGAAGTGATGGTTCAATAACCTCATCAAGTCTCCACCATCCTCCCACTCAATTCTTTCGAGAGAAACTTTTCCTCGAGAAAGGACCCGATTCTAGAAACAATCCCTTATTGATTTCGAATCTGAGGCAGGAGGTATACCCAACTGTTTTGGGTGTCCTATGAAGATGCATTTATCCGCTTTGGGTTCGAGCTTATCAGCCTGAAACCTTTCCACATAAGCATCGCAGCCCCAAACTTCTAAGAAATGACAGCTTAGATTTCTCTAAACCATAATTCATACGGTGTCATCTCAACGGAATTACGTGGTGCCCTATTTAAAGTGAATGTGGTTGTCTCTAATGCCTAACCCATAAACTATAGTGGTACTTCGATAAGAGACATCATGGTATGCATCATATCCAATAGGGTGCAGTTATGATGTTCGGACTCACCATCACACTATGGTGTTCCAGGCTGTATTAGTTGTGAAACTATTTCCACAATGTCTTAATTCTGTGCCAAACTCGTAATTCAGATATTCATCTCTATGATCATATCATAGATATTTTATCCTCTTGTCACGACGATCTTTCAACTTCACCCTAAAATCACTTGAACCTTTCAATAATTCAGACTCATGATTCATCAAGTAAATGTACTCAACATCCACTCAAATTATCTGTGAAGTAAGAACATAACGATATTCACTGCATGCCTCAGCACTCATTGGACTGCACACATCAAAATGTGTTACTTCCAACAAGTTGCTATCTTGTTCCATCTTACTGAAAACGAGGCTTTTCAGTCATCTTGCCCATGTGGTATGATTTGCATGTCCCAAGTGATTCAAAATCAAGTGAGTCAAAACGGTCCATTTGCATGGAGTTTCTTCATGCATATACACCAATAGACATGGTTCGCATGTCTCAAACTTTTCAAAAACGAGTGAGCCCAAAGATCCATCAATATGGAGCTTCTTCATGCGTTTTATACCGATATGACTTACGTGGCAGTGCCACAAGTAGGTGGTACTATCATTACTATCTTTTGGCATGAACATGTGTATCACTACGATCGAGATTTAATAAACTATTCATTTTAGGTGCAAGACCATTGAAGGTATTATTCAAATAAACAGAGTAACCATTATTCTCCTTAAATGAATAACCGTATTGCGATAGACATAATCCAATCATGTCTATGCTCAACGCAAACACCAAATAACAATTATTTAGGTTTAACACCAATCTCTTTGGTAGAGGGAGCGTGCGATGCTTGATCATATCAAGCTTGGAAAAACTTCCAACACATATCGTCAGCTCACCTTTAGCTAGTCTCCGTTTATTCCGTAGCCTTTTGTTTCGAGTTACTAACACTTAGCAACCGAACCGGTATCTAATACCCTGGTGCTACTAGGAGTACTAGCAAAGTACACATTAACACAATGTATATCCAATATACTTCTATCGACCTTGCCAGCCTTCTTATCTACCAAGTATCTAGGGTAATTCTGCTCTAGTGGTTGTTCCCCTTATTACAGAAGCACTTAGTCTCGGGTTTGGGTTTTACCTTGGGTTTCTTCACTAGAGCAGCAGCTGATTTGCCGTTTCATGAAGTATCCCTTCTTGCCCTTGCCCTTCTTGAAACTAGTGGTTTCACCAACCATCAACAATTGATGCTCCTTCTTGATTTCTACTTTCGCGGTGTCAAACATCGCGAATACCTCAAGGATCATCATATCTATCCCTGATATGTTATAGTTCATCACGAAGCTCTAACAGCTTGGTGGCAATGACTTTGGAGAACCATCACTGTCTTATCTGGAAGATCAACTCCCACTCGATTCAAATGATTGTTGTACTCAGACAATCTGAGCACAAGCTCAACAATTGAGCTTTTCTCCTTAGTTTGCAGGTTAAGAAAGTCATCGGAGGTCTTATACCTCTTGACATGGGCACGAGCCTGAAATCCCAATTTCAGCCCTCAAAACATCTCATATGTTTCGCGATGTTTCAAAAACGTCTTTGGTGCCTCAACTCTAAACCGTTTAACTGAACTATCACATAGTTATCAAAACGTGTATGTCAGATGTTCGCAACAACCACAGACAATGTTCGAGGTTCAGCACACTGAGCGGTGCATTAAGGACATAAGCCTTCTATGAAGCAATGAGGACAATCCTCAGTTTACGGACCTAGTCCGCATAATTGCTACTATCAACTTTCAACTAATTTTTCTCTAGGAACATATCTAAACAGTAGAACTATAGTGTGAGCTACGACATAATTTGCAAAAACCTTTTGACTATGTTCAGGATAATTAAGTTCATCTTATGAACTCCCACTCAGATAGACATCCCTCTAGTCATCTAAGTGATTACATGATCCGAGTCAAACTAGGCCGTGTCCGATCATCACGTGAGACGGACTAGTCATCATCGGTGAACATCTTCATGTTGATCGTATCTTCTATACGACTCATGTTCGACCTTTCGGTCTCCGTGTTCCGAGGCCATGTCTGTACATGCTAGGCTCGTCAAGTTAACCCTAAGTGTTTCGCGTGTGTAAATCTGTCTTACACCCGTTGTATGTGAAGTTAGAATCTAACACCCGATCATCACGTGGTGCTTCGAAACACGAACTGTCGCAACGGTGCACAGTTAGGGGAGAACACTTCTTGAAATTGTTGTAAGGGATCATCTTATTTACTACCGTCGTTCTAAGCAAATAAGATGTATAAACATGATAAACATCACATGCAATCAAATAGTGACATGATATGGCCATCATCACTTTGCTCCTTTTGATCTCCATCTTCGTGGCTCCATGATCATCATCGTCACCGGCATGACACCATGATCTCCATCATCATGATCTCCATCATCGTGTCTTCATGAAGTTGCCTCGCCAACTATTACTTCTACTACTATGGCTAACGGTTAGCAATAAAGTAAAGTAATTACATGACGTTTAAGTTGACACGCAGGTCACAAATAAATAAATACAACTCCTATGGCTCCTGCCGGTTGTCATACTCATCGACATGCAAGTCGTGATTCCTATTACAAGAACATGATCAATCTCATACATCACATATATCATTCATCACATCCTTTTGGCCATATCACATCACATAGCATACCCTGCAAAAACAAGTTAGACGCCCTCTAATTGTTGTTTGCATGTTTTACGTGGCTGCTATGGGTTTCTAGCAAGAACGTTTCTTACCTACGCATGAACCACAACGTGATATGCCAATTGCTATTTACCCTTCATAAGGACCCTTTTCATCGAATCCGATCCGACTAAAGTGGGAGAGACAGACACCCGCCAGCCACCTTATGCAACTAGTGCATGTTTGTCGGTGGAACCGGTCTCACGTAAGCGTGCGTGTAAGGTTGGTCCGGGCCGCTTCATCCCACGATGCCGCCGAATCAAGATAAGACTAGTAACGGCAAGCATATTGAACAATATCGACGCCCACAACTACTTTGTGTTCTACTCGTGCAAAGAATCTATGCAATAGACCTAGCTCATGATGCCACTGTTGGGGAACGTAGCAGAAATTCAAAATTTTCCTACGTGTCACCAAGATCTATCTATGGAGAAACCAGCAACGAGGGGAAGGAGAGTGCATCTACATACCCTTGTAGATCGCTGAGCGGAAGCGTTCAAGTGAACGGGGTTGATGGAGTCGTACTCGTCGTGATTCAGATCACCGATGATCCTAGTGCCGAACGGACAGCACCTCCGCGTTCAACACACGTACAGCTCGACGATGTCTCCCACGCCTTGATCCAGCAAGGAGAGAGGGAGAGGTTGAGGAAGACTCCATCCAGCAGCAGCACAACGGCGTGGTGGTGATGGAGGAGCGTGGCAATCCAGCAGGGCTTCGCCAAGCACCTACGGGAGAGGAGGAGGTGTCACGGGAGGGAGGGAGGCGCCAAGGGCTCTGGTATGGATGCCCTCCCTCCCCTCCACTATATATAGGGGCAGGGGAGAGGGGGGAGGCGCAGCCTTGCCCCTTCCTCCAAGAAAGGGGTGCGGCTAAGAGGGGGGGAGGAGTCCATCCTCCCCAAGGCACCTCGGAGGTGCCTTCCCCCTTTAGGACTCTCCCCTTTTTCCTATATCTTGGCGCATGGGCCTCTAGGGGCTGGTGCCCTTGGCCCATGTAGGCCAAGGCGCACCCCCTACAGCCCATGTGGCCCCCCGGGGCAGGTGGCCCCACCCGGTGGGCCCCCGGGACCCTTCCGGTGGGCCCGGTACAATACCGATGACCCCGAAACTTGTCCCGATGGCCGAAACAGGACTTCCTATATATAAATCTTTACCTCCGGACCATTCCGGAACTCCTCGTGACGTCCGGGATCTCATCCGGGACTCCGAACAACATTCGGTAACCACATACAAACTTCCTTTATAACCCTAGCGTCATCGAACCTTAAGTGTGTAGACCCTACGGGTTCGGGAGACATGCAGACATGACCGAGACGTTCTCCAGTCAATAACCAACAGCGGGATCTGGATACCCATGTTGGCTCCCACATGTTCCACGATGATCTCATCGGATGAACCACGACGTCAAGGACTCAATCGATCCCGTATACAATTCCCTTTGTCTAGCGGTATTTTACTTGCCCGAGATTCGATCGTCGGTATACCGATACCTTGTTCAATCTTGTTACCGGCAAGTCTCTTTACTCGTTCCGTAACACATCATCCCGTGATCAACCCCTTGGTCACATTGTGCACATTATGATGATGTCCTACCGAGTGGGCCCAGAGATACCTCTCCGTTTACACGGAGTGACAAATCCCAATCTCGATTCGTGCCAACCCAACAGACACTTTCAGAGATACCCGTAGTGTACCTTTATAGCCACCCAGTTACGTTGTGACGTTTGGCACACCCAAAGCACTCCTACGGTATCCGGGAGTTGCACAATATCATGGTCTAAGGAAATGATACTTGACATTAGAAAAGCTTTAGCATATGAACTACATGATCTTGTGCTAGGCTTAGGATTGGGTCTTGTCCATCACATCATTCTCCTAATGATGTGATCCCTTTATCAACGACATCGAATGTCCATGGTCAGGAAACCGTAGCCATCTATTGATTAACGAGCTAGTCAACTAGAGGCTTACTAGGGACATGGTGTTGTCTATGTATCCACACATGTATCTGAGTTTCCTATCAATACAATTCTAGCATGGATAATAAACGATTATCATGAACAAGGAAATATAATAATAATAAATTTATTATTGCCTCTAGGGCATATTTCCAACAGGTGTGCCCCCTCTAGGGTTCCCACCCCTAGGGGGGCGGCAGCCCTAGATGGGATGGAGGGGCGGCCAAGAGGGGGAGAGGGGGGCGCGCCCTAGGGTGGGCCTTAGGCCCATCTGCGCCTAGGGTTTCCCCCTTCTCCTCCTAGCTGCGTCTTGGGCCTTGTGGGAGGCGCACCAGCCCACTCAGGGGCTGGTCCCTTCCCACTCTTGGCCCATGCAAGCCTCCGAGGCTGGTGGCCCCATTTGGTGGACCCCCGGGACCCTTCCGGTGGTCCCGGTACGTTATCGATAAACCCTGAAACTTTTCCGATGATCAAAACAGGACTTCCCATATATAAATCTTTACCTCCGGACCATTTCGGAACTCCTCGAGACGTCCGGGATCTCATCCGGGACTCCGAACAACATTCGATTACCACATACAAACTTCCTTTATAACCCTAGCGTCATCGAACCTTAAGTGTGTAGACCCTACGGGTTCGGGAACCATACAGACATGACCGAGACGTTCTCCGGTCAATAACTAACAGCGGGATCTGAATACCCATGTTGGTTCCCACATGTTCCACGATGATCTCATCGGATGAACCACGATGTCGAGGATTCGATCAATCCCGTATTCAATTCCCTTTGTCTAGCGATATTGTACTTGCCCGAGATTCGATCGTCGGTATCCCGATACCTTATTCAATCTCGTTACCGGCAAGTCTCTTTACTCGTTCCGTAACACATCATCCCGTGATCAACTCCTTGATCACATTGTGCACATTATGATGATGTCCTACCGAGTGGGCCCAGAGATACCTCTCTGTCACACGGAGTGACAAATCCCAGTCTCGATTCGTGCCAACCCAACAGACACTTTCGGAGATACCTGTAGTGTATCTTTATAGCCACCCAGTTACGTTGTGACGTTTGGCACACCCAAAGTATTCCTACGGTATCCGGGAGTTGTACAATCTCATGGTCTAAGGAAATGATACTTGACATTAAAAAAGCTTTAGCATACGAACTACACGATCTTTGTGATCCCGTTATCAACGACATCCAATGTCCATGGTCAGGAAACCGTAACCATCTATTGATCAATGAGCTAGTCAACTAGAGGCTTACTAGGGACATGGTGTTGTCTATGTATCGACACATGTATCTGAGTTTCCTATCAATACAATTCTAGCATAGATAATAAACGATTATCATGAACTAGGAAATATAATAATAACTAATTTATTATTGCCTCTAGGGCATATTTCCAACAGTCTCCCACTTGCACTAGAGTCAATAATATAGTTCACATCGCCATGTGATTAACACTCACAGGTCACATCGCCATGTGACCAACATCCAAAGAGTTTACTAGTGTCACTAAACTAGTTCACATCATCATGTGATTAAGACTCAATGAGTTCTGGGGTTTGATCATGTTTTGCTTGTGAGAGAGGTTTTAGTCAACGTGTCTGCAACAATCAGATCCGTATGGACTTTGCAAATCTCTAGGTCATATTATAAATGCTGCTTCCACGCTCCACTTGGAGCTATTCCAAATGGTTGCTTCACTATACGTATTCAGTATCTCTACTCAGAGCTATCCGGATAGGTGTTAAGCTTGCATCGACGTAACTCTTTACGTCGAACTCTTTATCACCTCCATAACCGAGAAACATATCCTTATTCCTCTAAGGATAATTTAGACCGCTATCTGGTGATCTACTCCTAGATTACCTTTGTACCCTCTTGCCAGATATGTGGCAAGGCACACATCAGGTGCGGTACTTAGCATGGCATACCGTATAGAGCCTATGACAAAAGCATAGGGGACGACCTTCGTCCTTCCTCTTTCTTCTGCCGTGGTTGAGCTTTAAGTCTTAACTTCACACCTTACAACTCAGGCAAGAACTCCTTCTTTGGCTGATCCATCTTGAACACCTTCAACATCATGTCAAGGTATGTGCTCATTTGAAAGTACCATTAAGCGTTTTTGATCTATCCTTATAGATCTTGATGCTTAATGTTCAAGTAGCTTCATCCAGGTTTTCCATTGAAAAACACCTTTCAAATGACCCTATATGCTTTCCAGAAATTCTACGTCATTTCTGATCAACAATATGTCAACAACATATATTCATCAGAAATTCTATAGTGCTCCCACTCACTTCTTTGGAAATACAAGTTTCTCATAAACTTTGTATACACTCAAAATCTTTGATCATCTCATCAAAGCATACATTCCAACTCCGAGATGCTTACTCCAGTCCTTAGAAGGATTGCTGGAGCTTTGCATACTTATTAGCATCTTTCAGGATTGACAAAACCTTCCGGTTGTATCACATGCAACCTTTTCTTAAGAAAATCGTCGAGAAAACAATGTTTTGACATCCTATCTGCAAGATTTCATAAATAATGCAGTAACCGCTAATATAATTCCAACAGACTCTTAGCATCGCTACGAGTGAGAAAGTCTCATCATAGTCAACTCCTTGAACTTGTCGGAAAAAAAAATTAACGACAAGTCGACCTTTCTTAATGGTGATACTTACCATCATTGTCCGTCTTTCTTTTAAAATCCATCTGTACTCAATAGCCTTACGACCATCGAGCCGTTCTGCCAGTCTACACTTTGTTTTCATACATGGATCCTCTCTCGGATTTTATGGCCTCGAGCCATTTATCGGAATCCGGGCCCACCATCGCTTCTCCATAGCTCGTAGGTTCATTGTTGTCTAGCAACATGACTTCCAAGACAGGATTAGGTACCACTTTGAAGTAGTACGCATCCTTGTCATCCTACGAGGTTTGGGAGTGACTTGATCCGAAGTCTCATGAACAATATCATAAGCTTCCACTTCAGTTGGTGTAGGTGCCACAGGAACAACTTCCTGTGCCCTGCCACACACTAGTTGAAGAGACGGTTCAATAACCTCATCAAGTCTCCACCATCCTCCCACTCAATTCTTTCGAGAGAAACTTTTCCTCGAGAAAGGACCCGATTCTAGAAACAATCCCTTATTGCTTTCAGATCTGAGACAGGAGGTATACCCAACTGTTTTGGGTGTCCTATGAAGATGCATTTATCCGCTTTGGGTTCGAGCTTATCAGCCTGAAACTTTTTCACATAAGCGTCGCAGCCTCAAACTTTTAAGAAATGACAGCTTAGGTTTCTCTAAACCATAGTTCATATGGTGTCATCTCATCGGAATCATGTGGTGCCCTATTTAAAGTGAATGTGGTTGTCTCTAATGCCTAACCCATAAACTATCGTGGTAATTCGATAAGATACATCATGGTATGCATCATATCCAATAGGGTGCAGTTATGATGTTCGGACACACCATCACACTATGGTGTTCCAGACTGTATTAATTGTGAAACAATTTCCACAATGTCTTAATTTTGTGCCAAACTCGTAATTCAGATATTCTTCTCTATGATCATATCATAGATATTTTATCCTTTTGTCACGACGATCTTTCAACTTCATCCTGAAATTACTTGAACCTTTCAATAATTCAGACTCGTGATTCATCAAGTAAATGTACTCAACATCTACTCAAATCATCTGTGAAGTAAGAACATAACGATATCCACTACACGCCTCAGCACTCATTGGACTGCACACATCAAAATGTATTACTTCCAACAAGTTGCTTTCTAGTTCCATTTTACTTAAAACGAGGCTTTCAGTCATCTTGCCCATGTGGTATGATTTGCATGTCTCAAGTGATTCAAAATCAAGTGAGTCCAAACGGTCCATTTGCATGGAGTTTCTTCATGCATATACACCAATAGACATGGTTCGCATGTCTCAAACCTTTTAAAACGAGTGAGTCCAAAGATCCATCAACATGGAGCTTCTTCATGCATTTTATACCGATATGACTTACGTGGCAGTGCCACAAGTAGGTGGTACTATCATTACTATCTTATATATTTTGGCATGAACATGTGTATCACTACGATCGAGATTCAATAAATCATTCATTTTAGGTGCAAGACCATTGAAGGTATTATTCAAATAAACAGAGTAACCATTATTCTCCTTAAATGAATAACCGTATTGCGATAGACATAATCCAATCATGTCTATGCTCAACGCAAACACCAATCTTGATGGTAGAGGGAGCGTACGATATTTGATCAACCTTGGAAATACTTCCAACACATATCGTCATCTCACTTTTAGCTAGTCTCCGTTTATTCCGTAGCTTTTATTTCGAGTTACTAACACTTAGCAACCGAACTGGTATCTTATACCCTGGTACTACTAGGAGTACTACTAAAGTACACATTAACACAATGTATATCCAATATACTTCTACCGACCTTGCCAGCCTTCTCATCTACCAAGTATCTAGGGTAATTCTGCTCCAGTGGTTGTTCCCCTTATTACAGAAGCACTTAGTCTCAGGTTTGGGTTCAACTTTGGGTTTCTTCACTAGAGCAGCAGCTGATTTGCCGTTTCATGAAGTATCCCTTCTTGCCCTTGCCCTTCTTGAAACTAGTGGTTTCACCAACCATCAACAATTGATGCTCCTTCTTGATTTCTACTTTTGTGGTGTCAAACATCGCGAATATCTCAAGGATCATCATATATGTCCCCGATACATTATAGTTCATCACGGAGCTCTAGCAGCTTGGTGGAAATGACTTCGGAGAAACATCACTATCTCATCTGGAAGATCAACTTCCACTCGATTCAAATGATTGTTGTACTCAGACAATCTGAGCACAAGCTCAACAATTGAGCTTTTCTCCTTAGTTTGCAGGCTAAGAAAATTATCGGAGGTCTCATACCTCTTGACGTGGGCACGAGCCTGAAATCCCAATTTCAGCCCTCCAAACATCTCATATGTTTTGCGATGTTTCAAAACGTCTTTGGTGCCTCAACTCTAAACCGTTTAACTGAACTATCACGTAGTTATCAAAATGTGTATGTCAGATGTTCGCAACATCCACAGACGACGTTCGAGGTTCAGCACACTGAGCGGTGCATTAAGGACATAAGCCTTCTATGAAGCAATGAGGACAATCCTCAGTTTACGGACCTAGTCCGCATAATTGCTATTATCATCTTTCAACTAAATTTTCTCTAGGAACATATCTAAACAGTAGAACTATAGCGTGAGCTACGACATAATTTGCAAAAACCTTTTGACTATGTTCAGGATAATTAAGTTCATCTTATGAACTCCCACTCAGATAGACATCCCTCTAGTCATCTAAGTGATTACATGATCCGAGTCAACTAGGTCGTGTCCGATCATCACGTGAGACGGACTAGTCATCATCGGTGAACATCTTCATGTTGATCGTATCTACCATATGACTCATGCTCGACCTTTCGGTCTCTTGTGTTCCGAGGCCATGTCTGTACATGCTAGGCTCGTCAAGTCAACCTAAGTGTTTCGCGTGTGTAAATCTGTCTTACACCCGTTGTATGTGAACGTTAGAATCTATCACACCCGATCATCACGTGGTGCTTCAAAACAACGAACTGTCGCAACGGTGCACAGTTAGGGGGAACACTTTCTTGAAATTTTAATGAGAGATCATCTTATTTACTACTGTTGTTCTAAGCAAATAAGATGCATAAACATGATAAACATCACATGCAATCAAATAATAGTGACATGATATGGCCAATATCATATAGCTCCTTTGATCTCCATCTTGGGGCTCCATGATCATCTTGTCACCGGCATGACACCATGATCTCCATCATCATGATCTCCATCATCGTGTCTCCATGAAGTTGTCTCGCCAACTTATTACTTCTACTACTATGGCTACCGGTTAGCAATAAAGTAAAGTAATTACATGGCGTTGTTCAATGACACGCAGGTCATACAATAAATAAAGACAACTCCTATGGCTCCTGTCGGTTGTCATACTCATCGACATGCAAGTCGTGATTCCTATTACAAGAACATGATCAATCTCATACATCACATATCATTCATCACATTCTTCTTGGCCATATCACATCACATAGCATACCCTGCAAAAACAAGTTAGACGTCCTCTAATTGTTGTTTGCATGTTTTATGTGGCTGCTATGGGTTTCTAGCAAGAACGTTTCTTACCTACGCAAAAACCACAACGTGATATGCCAATTGCTATTTACCCTTCATAAGGACCCTTTTCATCGAATCCGATCCGACTAAAGTGGGAGAGACAGACACCCGCTAAGCACCTTATGCAACTAGTGCATGTCAGTCGGTGGAACCAGTCTCACGTAAGAGTACGTGTAAGGTCGGTCCGGGCCGCTTCATCCCACAATGCCGCCGAATCAAGATTGGACTAGTAACGGTAAGCATATTGAACAAAATCAACGCCCACAACTACTTTGTGTTCTACTCATGCATAGAATCTACGCAATAGACCTAGCTCTAATACCATTGTTTGGGGAACGTAGTAGAAATTCAAAATTTTCCTACGTGCCACCAAGATCTATCTATGGAGAAATCAGCAACGAGGGGAAGGAGAGTGCATCTATATACCCTTGTACATCGCTATGCGGAAGCGTTCAAGAGAATGGGGTTGAAGGAGTCGTACTCGTCGTGATCCAAATCACCGGAGATCCTAGTGCCGAACGGACGGCACCTCCGCGTTCAACACACGTACAGCCCGGTGACGTCTCCCATGCCTTGATCCAGCAAGGAGAGAGGGAGAGGTTAAGGAAGACTCCATCCAGCAGCAGCACAACGGCGTGGTGGTGGTGGAGGAGCGTGGTACTCCAGCAGGACTTCGCCAAGCACCACAAGAGACGAGGAGGAGAGAGGTAGGGCTGCGCCAGGGAGAGATCAAATCGTGTGTCTTGGGCAGCCCAAAAACCCCACTATTTATAGGAGAAGGGGAGGAGGGTGCGCCCCCTCTAGGGTTCCCACCCCTAGGGGGGCGGCAGCCCTAGATGGGATGGAGGGGGGCAGCCAAGAGGGGGAGAGGGGGGCGCGCCCTAGGGTGGGCCTTAGGCCCATCTGCGCCTAGGGTTTCCCCCTTCTCCTCCTAGCTGCGCCTTGGGCCTTGTGGGAGGCGCACCAGTCCACTCAGGGGCTGGTCCCTTCCCACTCTTGGCCCATGCAAGCCTCCGGGGCTGGTGGCCCCACTTGGTGGACCCCCCGGACCCTCCCGGTGGTCCCGGTACGTTACCGATAAACCCTGAAACTTTTCCGGTGACCAAAACAGGACTTCCCATATATAAATCTTTACCTCCGGACCATTTCGGAACTCCTCGTGATGTCCGGGATCTCATCCGGGACTCCGAACAACATTCGGTAACCACATACAAACTTCCTTTATAACCCTAGCGTCATCGAACCTTAAGTGTGTAGACCCTACGGGTTCGGGAACCATGCAGACATGACCGAGACATTCTCTGGTCAATAACTAACAACGGGATCTGGATACCCATGTTGGTTCCCACATGTTCCACGATGATCTCATCGGATGAACCACGATGTCGAGGATTCGATCAATCCTGTATTCAATTCCCTTTGTCTAGCAGTATTGTACTTGCCCGAGATTCGATCGTCGGTATCCCGATACCTTGTTCAATCTTGTTACCGGCAAGTCTCTTTACTCGTTCCGTAACACATCATCCCGTGATCAACTCCTTGATCACATTGTGCACATTATGATGATGTCCTACCGAGTGGGCCCAGAGATACCTCTCCATCACACGGAGTGACAAATCCCAGTCTCGGTTCGTGCCAACCCAACAGACACTTTCGGAGATACCTGTAGTGTACCTTTATAGCCACCCAGTTACGTTGTGACGTTTGGCACACCCAAAGTATTCCTACGGTATCCGGGAGTTGCACAATCTCATGGTCTAAGGAAATGATACTTGACATTAGAAAAGCTTTAGCATACGAACTACACGATCTTTGTGCTAGGCTTAGGATTGGGTCTTGTCCATCACATCATTCTCCCAATGATGTGATCCCGTTATTAACGACATCCAATGTCCATGGTCAGGAAACCGTAACCATCTATTGATCAACGAGCTAGTCAACTAGAGGCTTACTAGGGACATGGTGTTGTCTATGTATCCACACATGTATCTGAGTTTCCTATCAATACAATTCTAGCATGGATAATAAACGATTATCATGAACTAGGAAATATAATAATAACTAATTTATTATTGCCTCTGGGGCATATTTCCAACAAGAACTCCCCAATGTATAGTATATACACTATAACCATATTATCATTATTTTATCATTTATAGAACTATAATATAAAGTTGTGGTTACGATTTAGTTTTTAATATTTTTTCTTATTTATTGTATTATGATATTGCATTATAATGCAATATTACAATCATCTTTCACATTATTAAATGCAGTGTCATGTCATATTTTTCACTTAGATGCCAATGCTTATGATACTCTCATTGATGCTCTATCCATTCCTTTTTTTCTTTGTTTGTAACTTTAATCACTTAGACCAAGAAAAGCAAAAGATAACTTAGAATCAAATTGGATGGACAGTTATATCCCTCAGTTCTCAATCGATCTCTCTTCTCGACGGCCTTCAGCAATAACTGTTTGTTGCATGAGCGGGCAGCCCTCGAGGCTCGGAATATTTTTGTTGCATACCATCTCCAAACCCCCATCCGTGCATACCCGATGTCGTCAGCCGCCACGTGTCTAATTGAATCATCGTACAACCTGCTTTCCTAAGAGCAAGTATAATAAAGTGATGTAAGCAAGTTATAAGGATCAAAATATTATAGTTTCACTGAGTTGAATGAGAGAGAATGAAAGCGAGTTGTAGAATACTCCCTCCATCCGGTGAAGAGTGTACATCTAGCTTTAAAATTTGTCCACAAAAGAGTGTACATCTATCTTCCCAATGCACTTTAAAGTAGGAAAAAATATTTCTCTCTCATCGCACGGTAATCAAGACCAATAGCAATCTACACATGCTCTTCTTAATTTCTACATGCACTTAGCTCATTGGGGGTTGGCTTATTAAAGAGAAAAGAGATGGTGGCTTGCATCTTTTCAATGCATTTTTTTACTCAACTCCATAATTTGTCCTAAAAAATTTAAATGTATACTCTTCACCGAACGGAGGGAGTAAGAGCCAACTCCATCACGGACTCCAAGAAACATTATGAGAGTGTAAGATGAGTCATGTGCTAATAAAGTAGTACTTCATTGTATCCAACTACCATACATGTTGGCTATTAGGTTGACTATAGATGACATCGCAATGAGATATGGCTGTAACTTGGCTCTACTATTAACCAATGCTCTAAGCTCATGACACTTCTCCCTTTGGATCATATCGAATCGCTCCTAACCTTCTCATAGCTCCGTCCAATGCAGTATCGACGTAGGAAGGCCACTCCTACCTCCTACAAGAAAGGAGTGATGCAACTGGCTGAGGCGCAGTCGAACAACAACCATGGCCGAGCGTCACTTCGCCGAACAGATGTTAGCAGCGACACTCTTCTCCATCCTCCATGCCTACACCCGTGACTCGTGGCCTCCATTATCGAAGCGGCATCCTCGCTGAAGTGCAGTCAAGATTGGCGCCAACCTTGTGCAACATAGTCGGATCAAACATATTAATATCCGTCATCTCACCTGTCGATGGTGGTGGCAAGGTGGGGTCTGGGAGGTCGTTGCGGAGGGGCCGACGAAATCGCCAGCGGTGGAGACGATGGCCTACAGTGCGGTTGGTTGAGACGAGGCCGGCTGAGCGGCTAGATATGGCCGATGTCGGACCGGCGAGGAGTGGCCAGTGGGCTTGCCCAATAGCTATGAACCAGTTTTTATGATTTAATTCTTGTTATAAAATGGCAGCTCACGGTTAATGAATAAATCGGGGTATCAAATATCCTTCAAAAAATATTTTAAAAATTATGCAGCCTCTATGGTCCATGACAAAGCCCCATAGAAATATTCAATATTTTTGGAATTATATTTATATTTTATATAGAAATAAATCCATTTAAATTATCAAATGAGTTTGAACTATAAATGTGTTATGGATAATTCAAAAAATCTTGGAATAATTATTGTAACCCCCTAAATATGAGTTTCCAAGAGAATTCACCAGTGAAATCCCTCAATTTAAATAGATAAGAAATATATTCAATTTATTAAATATTAACATCAAAGCCTTTGTCTCTCCCACCTCAAGAGCACCCGCCGCAGCCAACGGAACTCGCATTCATCGATAGCACTCTCTAGACCGGTATAGCGCCAAACTCCACAACAACAAACTCTAAACCTAATATACTATGTTTGGAAGTTGCCCGCGCTTTTCTCCCATACCTCCTCCGGATGATGACGCCGTCAAAGGAGGGGAGGGGATGAGCCGTGATCTCAACACTCAACTCTCAAGAACTGGTGTCAAGGGTGAGGGAAGAAACTACATGAAGGAGAGTTATAAGTTTCCAGTTTCTTTTTTTTTGAGATCACATTCAGAAACAACTTTATGACTTGTGACGACTTACAAACCCCACACACATCGTCGTACAAAGCCCCGACCTCAACGGAGCCGCGCATCACGCCTATACCTGGGCATATCTCAGGCTCGGGCGGGCCAAAAAAAGCCCGGTGCTAAAAACCCAAGCCCGAGCCCGGCCCGACCCAACCATGGGGCCTACTAAATCGGGCTTGAGCTCGAGAAAGCCCGACACAGCCCGATCGGCCTGGCCCGACTACGGCTAAAATCACGTTTTCTGCAAGCCCAAGCCCGGCCTGATCTGTTCATTGGGCTCAATTTTCAGGCCCGAGCCTAGACCAATGGCACACTTGGGCTCAGCCCGGCCCGAGATTTTTGGGTTGGGTCGGGCCGTCCGGGCCGGGCTGCCCATGGCGAGGTATAATAGTCACGCTGAGTCGCCCACCCGTGCACAGACAGGTACCTACCCAATCCCCCTGCCGCGCCTGCTCTCCTCTTCCCTTCCCCGTGGGGGCAAAAGAGGGATAATTTCACATATTTGACCTGAGGCCTAAATCAATTCACAAACTGACCTGCTTTCAAAAAAAATTCACTCTGCTGACCCTTTCGTGTGGCGCCCGACAGCTGGGCGCCGCACCCTACTATGCAGCGCCCATCACTTAGGCGTTGCACATCCTGCCAGCGTGGTAGCCCTGGCCCCACAGACAGCACTGCAGCGCCTAAGACTTAGGCGCCGCACTGTGTATATTGTAGCGCCCGTGTCTTAGGCACTGCACGTTGACTTAGCCCGCATCGGGCCAGACCCTCCCAGGCAGTTCTTCCAGTTGCTCTGTTGTCACAGAGAGCGGCGGCGGCGGCGCCCCCTTCGGATCCCCCCCACACCCCTCTCAGATTTGAAGTTTTGAGGCTTGGATTCGATCTCCAATCCTTCCTAGTACGTAAACTCCTCCGTTCCCTTTCTTTTCCTCCGTAAAATCATTCGGTGTTCCAGATTAAGTTTTTTGATGTAATATTGCAATTGGAGATGATAAGTCATCCATCTCAGGAGCCATTTCCTGGTCTGACCTTCAAATGTGGAATCCTTTTCTCATCAATGGCAAGTACTTTGAAAACAACTATCAAAATTTTATTTAGTTTTACAAGTATGCAGAGAGCCGACAAGGCAGCAATGCTATTGTTCAAATGTGGTCAAGGCAGGCTTTCGGTGTTTCAGAATGAGCACACATTCATTGCAACCAAAAGAATTGGTAGTCATATCCGGTAGTATATGATTCTTGTTGTGATGGAGGATGTGTAGTCATATCCGGTGTTCATATCCGGTGTTCATTCGTTAGGTGGAAACTCTTTCGGTGTTGTGATGGAGGATGTGTAGTCATATCCGGTAGTATATGATTCTTGTTAGTTAAACCTAGATTGTTTATTTTTTTAGATATATATGAGATGCCTAGTTTTGTAGATAATTATGAGATGTTGAGTTTTGTAGCTATATGTGAGATGTTGAGTTTTTTTAGATATATATTAGATGTTGAGTGTTTTCCGATATTTGAGATGAACTCATGTATGTTTATTGTTTGAAATTGTAAGGATGGTTTGGCTTCTGGACGATGTCTACGACGTGCAACACCGGTCCTACATGATGCGCGAGAAGGATAAGGTAATAATGAGTACTCTAAATCTTTTGCAAATTTGCCTTTAGTTGAAATTTACATGCCCTAAGATTTGTCATTACTTGTTTTTTGCAGAAGCTTGAACCTCTGAAGATTCGGTATCACGGGGTCTCTGGTCCTGCCATGCCTTACGATGAGCGGTACACACCGTACATCAAGCAGGCAGGACTACTCCCGTGGATTCTGTTGGTCAGCCGGTCCACGCCGAATCTGAACGCTCCACTGGTGTCCGCTCTTGTTGATCGGTGGAGGCCAGAGACCCACAGTTTCCATCTTCGGACCGGGGAGATGACCGTGACGCTCGAGGATGTCTCGTTGATCACCGGTCTTGCTATCGACGGGAGGCCTCTATGTATGAGCACCGATTCTGATGGGTGGCGCGAGCAGATGATTGCTCTTATCGGTATGGCTCCTACCGAGGCTGAGGATGATGTAGAGGAGGGAGAAGAGAAGAAGAAGAGGGAAAGGAAGGCAGCTGGAGCTGCTTTCACGTGGATTCAAAATAACTTTGCGACGTGCCCTCCGGATGCAACTGATGATGTGATCCAGACACATGCTCGTGTGTATATGTGGTACATTGTGTCGAGGACTTTGTTTCCTGACTCCACTGGCAAGAACGCTCCATGGATGTGGCTGAAGGCGTTGACCGTCTTCGATAGCAAATGGAGCTGGGGTTCAGCGACTCTTGCCTACTTGTACCGACAGGTAGTTGGTCTGTTTTGTGATCAACTCATTTATTCATTAGCAATGCAAGCTTGCTGTCAAGTTAACATTGTTTTTCTTTCATATGTAGCTGGATGATGCGTGTTGCAGGATCACACCTAGTGCAGGCATTGGTGGTAATCTGCTTCTACTTTCTGTATGGAGCTGGGAGCGTCTGCCTGTTGGACGCCCGAAGAGCGTCAGGTTTGATCCTTGGTATGCAGATGAACATGACGAATTACGACGCCCCACGTGGGCTTACAAGTGGGATATCGTTTCCGAGATGACGAACGATGTCAATCTCATGTACCAAAAGTACATTGCCGAGTTGGACACGATTACGCCTGAGCAGGTAAGGAGGTCATTACTTTAGTCCTTTCTCATGCTTGCTTGAAAAATAGTTATCAAATTTGCATTGTTGCCCTGTTTCATAGGTGGAATGGCAGCCATATGGCGCGGGTGAGAGCTTGGGGTACACCGCGGAGTTCCGCCTCAACCCGATGTTCTTGCGGGATAAGGATCTCTGGCTTATGCGGTGCCCATTGATATGCAACTGGGCGGTTGAGTTTCATTTGCCGCATCGCGTGTATCGTCAGTTTGGTCTTTTCCAGCCTCACCCACCGGATTGGGTGGACACGGATAAAGCACTTCATAGGTAAGAGAGCATGTGTGCGTATTGTCTAATCATCGGGACTCCTTTTGATTGTGCTAATGTTTGGTTTTATACCACGCAGGTTGGACAGGAGAAGGCAACGGAAGATAAAGGACTGGGCCAAGCATCATTCTGCGTATGTTACCCGCTTCCAGCTTTGTGTGGAGCAAGCTCGTAGCACTGCACGCGCCCCGCTTCGTGAGCACAACTCACTTGCTTTTGATAACTACGTACGATGGTTTATTGGAACTACTCGAGTTGAGATATGCCCGCCGGCATATAATGAGGATATTCTTGAAGAACCCGTAAACTTTGAGGATCTAGCAAAGGGGAAGTACAACAGAGATGTCAGGCTAGGGCAAGGAGTGCCTGCTGTTCCGGTGATTAACTATGTGGTAAAGTGTTCCCCTCTTTACTTTCCTGTTGACCGTATTACACATGTTTGAATGGCTAACGCATTCATTTTTTCTCATCCGCAGCGCACCGAGATCAAGAAAGCAGCTGATGAGAGCCAGTCTATTCTGGAGAAGACACCGGTTGGAACTGGCAATGATGATGGTTCACTACGAGCATTCCTCAAGGTACATATCGCATTCACTATGAGAGCCAGTCTATGTTGCGAAGTTTGATATCTTACACACTTGTTCATGTTACAGCGTCAGGCCAAGAAGTTAAGGCGGTTATCGAACCTTCTCGGTTGCCGTGATCCTGAATATGATGAACCATCTGCCTCTAGGTCTGGTACACCATCAGACCCCGCACCTCACCATGAGGGGGACGATGTGAGTTCCTCATATGCTTATGTGGATGATGAGGGTGGGATCACCCAAGAGGTATGACTAATCATTTAGATGTGATTCTCACTTGATTACGACATCGGCCTTCACCATATTGTTTCGTTGTGTGATAGGGCGATGAGCTTGATGATGACATGACTTTGGCGGACGCTCAAGCTCGGTCCGCATATGTGTTCAAGCCTAGGCAGCCCAGACGCCGGTACACGCCCAACGACTATGACAACAGAGGCAACCCAAAGGTGGTCGTAGGGACCTCGCGGATGGCTAGATTGGATGATGAGGCGGAGGAGGAGGCGGAGGCGGAGCCGCAGGCGGAGGAGGAAGTGCACGAAGAGGAGCCTCATGCTCCTAAAAAGAAGAAGATTACCTGCAGACGTGGCACCAGGAACACGCGTGGAAGGCATTAGTGCTTTGTGTTAGGTTGATGAACTTGTGAGGTTATGTTATATGATGAACTTGTGAACTTGTGAGGTTGATTAACTTGTGAGGTTATGTTATGGTATTTGTGGTTGCAAACTTGAAGCAAACTTGAATTGTCTTAAATGATGTGATGTTCAAGTTATTAGTTCTCTTTGCTTAGCATGTCCAGTTTATAGTACTTTTATTGATGTTTTAGTTATTTGAGTGCTGCTGCACCCCACCCAAAATGGCATCTGTT
Organism: Triticum aestivum; assembly: GCF_018294505.1. Classification (NCBI taxonomy): domain Eukaryota; kingdom Viridiplantae; phylum Streptophyta; class Magnoliopsida; order Poales; family Poaceae; genus Triticum; species Triticum aestivum. The sequence continues at coordinate 628,240,857 of NC_057800.1, forward strand.
TCTGCAGTTTTGCTTATAGCAACACTGCAGCGCCCAACATTTAGGCGCTGCACTATACTGTGTGGCGCCCAACTGTTAGGCGCTGCACTGTACAGTGCAGCGCCCTACCCTTAGGCGCTGCACTACTGCCATGGCTATCCAGAAAGCCAACAGTTACTCCCATGGCTACTCCCACTACATCCATAATACTTACAATGACTGCAGCATCACAACAATATGAACAAACACAAATTTTATGCCGACGATGTTCATAACATAAGATAATTCAAACATTAGTACGACATGCTTCACGACACATTCATTACAAATGACAAATGGCAGCTTGCCCTAGAAGATAGTTCACCAACATCTCACATGCCCTCACAACTTCACAACACATTCATTAGAAGATAGTTGACGAGGAGTGCACCGAAGCGAAGTCCCTACTGAGTAGAGCGAGGCCATTTCCCCTTCTTGTCACGTGCCGAGTCCTCCTCTTGCGCCTCGCGAGCCTTTGCAAGCTTTCTTGCCCTCTCCTCCTCACGAGCAAGTTTCGCTTGGCGTGCCCTCTCCTCCTCTCGTTTCTTCCGCTCCATCCTCTCCTTCTGACGACGCTCTTCCTCCAAGCCCCTTCGAAACGATTCTTCGAACCTCCGTTGCCGCCTAAGACAATCTGCGTATTGGTCCTCTTTCACATCTTCTGGCACTTCAAGATCTATCCACGTGAAGTACTTGCATAGAGGAGGCGGTGACTGCATAAAAATTTGTTGTTAGTGTTGACACACATTTCAGAGTAACATTTTACTTCTCGAGCTTACCGGTGGTTGGTCATAGGCGTTAGTTGGAAGTGCACGATCATAAGCATAGTTCGGGCATACAAAATATCTCTGCCCTTCCGTCCATGCTTTCTTTCGGTCGGTGGACACCTTCACCTTGCAAACATCTGCACACCAACATTGCGGGATGTTGACATCTTTCTCCTTCACCTTGTCCAAAGATGCGTCCTCCCACTTGTTCGGCATGTCTTCTTGGTTAGCACACGGTGGCCTCGTCATGGAACCGGATGAAGCCATGCCTACAAAACAGAGAATTATTGGTCAACCCTAACCCCCACTTAACAATGAACACAACCCTAAGACCAACATAACCCTAACACCAACATCAAACACACATAACCCTAACCCTAGCATACTATGAAAGCCTAACCATACCAAATTAGCAAAGAAACAAAAATTTTCAAATCCTATCAAAAACTAGGGTTTCCCCCACACTAGCAAGATCTGAGCAAATGTGACAATTCCTATGGATGGAAACGAGGGCATCGGAGGAGATTACCTTAAGGGAGGGGATTGGCTTCGAAATCCACGGTCAAATACTCCGGATCTGAGAAGGATTTGAGAGGGGGAGAGAGGAGGGCAGAGGGGAGGCACTGAGCTTCGGGTTTGTGTTGAGGGTGGGGGTGTGTGGGGTGAGGATGGGTGGGAGGGAGTTGATGCAGCCTAATAAATGTCTAGATGTGCAGCGCCCAAGGGAAAGACGCCACACTACACAGTGCAGCGCCTTGCCCTTAGGCGCTGCACACCTGGACATGCCAGTCCAGAGAGCACCAGGAGCGTTCCAGTAGCTTTACCACCCCAAAAACTGCTAAGTCAGTGTGCAGCGCCCAAAGGCTAGGCGCTGCACCTAACAGTGCAGCGCCTAAGGCCAAGGCGCTGCACTGTGTAGTGTGGCGCCCTGACCTTCGGCGCTGCACACGGACTTAGCAGTTTTTGGGGGTGCAAAACCTACTGGAATGGTCCTGATGCTCTCTGGACTGGCATGTCCATGTGTGCAGCGCCTAAGGGCAAGGCGCTGCATTGTGTAGTGTGGCGCCTTGACCTTAGCCGCTGCACGCCTGGACATGCCAGTCCAGAGAGCACCAGGAGCGTTCCAGTAGCTTTTCCACCACAAAAACTGCTAAGTCAGTGTGCAGCGCCTACCCGTTGGGCGCCACACTACACAGTGCAGCGCCTTGCCCTTCGGCGCTGCACTAACTGATGTTTTCAAATACCTACTGTTTTTTTTGTTTTGTGATTCATAAAGATGCCACATAATCACATCCAAAACACAGAAATACTAGTCCAAATCACATACTCATACACACATAGCACATATACTTGTCCAAATCACATAGGGTCTCACATAATCATACACGGAAATATTAGTCCCCTCACATAGTCATACACACATAGTCATACACACATAGGGTCTCCATGTAGTTTCTTCTTCTTCCTCTCTTCTTCTTCTTATTCTTCTCCCTCCTCGCACCACCAAGGGGTCTCACCTTCCCCCTCCGTGTCCTCCACCCCTTCATTGTTTCCATACCTACGAAAATGGCAATATAATAGTTAGTCACACAATACAAAATGACAACACAAGCATTGAGCCAAAAGAACAAGATCATAGTAAGACACATACGGCAATGGTCCATTGAGCCAAGAGAACATTCCTCCACTACGGCCGCCGCCAAGGCCAAGATCACCACCACGGCCTCCACCAGCACCACGGCCTACACCACCACCACCGCGGCCTCTACCACCACCACCATGGCCTCTACCACCACCACCACCATGACCTCTACCGGCACCACGGCCAAGACCATCACCACGGCCAAGACCATCACCACGGCCTCTACCACCACCACGGCCAGAACCATCACCACGGCCAAGACCTTCACCACGGCCAAGACCTTCACCACGGCCTCTACCACCACCACGACCTCTTTTAAGACCAAGTTGACTCCCTCTTTGTTGCCTAGTTCCTCGTTGACTTGTTTGATTTGAGTGGTTTGGCACTCCACCACTTGTTTGACTTGGTTGGCTACCCCTTGGTTCACTTGGTTGGCTATCATTTGCTTGGCTTGTGCTTGAACCATTTTTCTTTGATCTCTTTCTTGGTTTGGGACAAGTTCTTGTGTTGTGTCCCCCATTACTGCAGCCCCCACAACGGGATTCCTCACGAGGCTCTTGGAATTGGCCGGTGCCGTATTCTCCACCGCCACCACGGCCCCATCCGTCCATGTCACCTCTAAGACGCTTAGTCTTACGTCTTCCCCGGCTAACGACCTTCAATTCCGGGTCCGGCCATAGTTGAACTCCATGATACTCCGGCCATTGTGATTGGTCCAAGTATGGCTGGAACCGTGGAGTCCATGTCTTCTTTACCGTCATGATTGAGAACTCGGACTCCCTCACGGTTAGAGGGTGATTGACGTCCACATTCCTAACCCGGGATGCATTTAACGAGTGCGAGCATGGGAGATGAAGCAAAGACGGCCTCATGCAACTGCAATCACACCGTGTTAGGGAGACCTTGAAAGCCCGGCCTCCGTGCTGGCGGCCATCATTTGTGGTTCCTCCGGGCTCTTTCACCTCATACTTCCACTCGTTGTCGTCATATAGAACAGCTTCTTCGGAGTCTGCCTTTCGTGATTGAAATTCCAACCATTCTTCAACCTTTGGTGGGAAATTGTACTTGTGCTTATCCTTGTTCTCACCAGCAATCTGTTTATCAGTCTCCATTGAGTGCTTCAAAAAGTATTCATTCATCTTGTCAAATGTGTATTGAACTATTGTCGTCACGGGTAATGCACGTACACCCTTGAGCACCTTATTGAAGAATTCTGCCATATTGCTTGTCATTTGACCGTACCTCCGGCCATCTTCATCGAAAGCACGTGCCCACATATTCCTTTCGGCAATGTTCTTATTGAGAAACTCCTGACCGCCGGGGTCAAGTTTCTTGTGTCTGAGCAATGCATTGAACAATGTGGAAAACCGCTTGTTGGTGAAAGCGAGACAACAATCCTGAAGATCATCGGCCAACTCCTTGATACCACATGCCCTATAGAAGTTTGCACAAAAGTGCCTCATGCACCATCGATGATGCAACTTTCTATGTCCGGGAATGTCAATCACCACCGCATTTAGAATTCCAGCATGGCGATCCGATATGACACAAATTTCCCTTTCAGCCGGTAATACCCTTGTTCTCAGTTGACGCAAGAACCACTCCCAGTTATCATTGTTCTCCACCTCAACCAAAGCGAAAGCCAAAGGCAACACCCGGTTATTGGCATCACTTGCTATTGCAACCAATAAAGTGCCCTTGTATTGTCCGGTCAAGAACATGCCATCAATGACGATGACGGGCCGACAATGCTCAAAAGCCCTCACACATTGCTCAAAGGCCCAAAATGCACGGCCAAATACTCGGACGGTCCTCCCGCTATGAATCAAAGTTTGGTGCCCATGAGGCTCAACCACGTGAACCATGCCTGGGTTTGTGGCGGCCATAGCTAACAACAACCTAGGGAGTCGGTTGTATGCTTCCTCCCAATTGCCATACAACATCTTGAATGCGGCTTGCTTCGCCTTCCATGCCTTGCCGTACTTCACCTTGTAATGAAAGATGGCTTTCACAAGGTCAATGACACTCTTGATGCTCATTATTGGAAGTGTGGATATTTGGTTGGACAGCCTGTAAGCAATGAACTCGGACGTGAGTTGTCTGTGTTGTTGGTGCACAAGCTTGCCATCCGCATTCTTGTGCCGGCACATGTGAGTTGGTAGACAACTCACTATGCGCCAAGTGGGACCTCCTTTCCATGGCCTTGCACGCACAATCCATGGACATGTTGGCACTTCACATTTGACCGTGTAACGCACATTAACATCCGAGTTGGCCACTTTATGTGGACGATAATGTGTAACCGAGTAGTTGTCGAGCCACATCTTCAATTCCAAGAAGGATTGAAACTCACAACCGGGATATATCCCGTTCTTGCCGTCTTCCAAATCACGGTGAGAACTTGGCCTAGCTCCAAGAGATATGCATTTGCCACCATCCACAACGGCTTCATCCGCGAGACTAAGATCCTTGAACAATGGTGTCTTGTGATCCCGCCCGAATACCTTCTTGAATGCTTCGGCCTCCTTCGGCGTGAACCCCTCCTCATCAACTTCTTCATCGGGACCATCGTCATCCGAGTCCGATGCATATGCACGGGAAAAAGGGATGGATTGGTCCATTGTCTCTTGCACATGATATTGGTCGAGATCACCCACATTGTTGTCATGGAGGTCAACTTCGTTGTCATCCTCCCCATACTCATCATTCTCCTCTTCAAAACCTTCATTTTGGTTGTTTGGAGTCGGGCTCAATGTTGGCCAATCTTGTTGCGTGAATTGAGGTTCACTCATTTGATCTTGGTTCATGGGTGGGGGAGTGCTAGCAACCAACGGGGAGGGGTTCCGGTTCAAGTCTAAATTCAAAGTAGACTCAACCTTCTTGGAGACAAATAACTCAAGAGCCTTGTCTAGAGATTCGGCAACCGTCTCCTTGTATGCAACCCAACGTTGCTCGGAGTTCACACGCATTGTCTTCCAACGGATGTGCATTCCAAAACCAACATTATGCCTTCCCTCGAACTCAACAACGTCACTTGGGTCCGTCCAATTCAAATCTTTCCTCACTTGTTCCAAAAGCTCCGCATAGCTAGGACTACTCTCAAACACCATGTCAAGCTCATTCGGGTCCGTCTCAACATTGCCTTTCAAAAAGGCCTCTCTATCCACATGATGAACATAAACACATGTTCTCCCCATCCCTACAATAATCAAAAACACACATATATCAAGTAAATACTTAAGAAAAATATTTGCACACATATGCCCTAACATATAAAACAACCATAACCATAGCATAACCCTAACACCAACATCAAACACACATAACCCTAATCCTAGCATACTATGAAAGCTTAACCAACCCAAGTTAGCAAAGAAACATAACATCATTCAACACAAATTTGCAAATCCAAGTCAAAAAGGGTTTCCCCCAAACTAGCAAGATTTGAGCAAATGTGACAATTCCTATGGATGAAAACGAGGGGATGGGAGGAGATTACCTTAAGGGAGGGGTTGGCTTCGAAATCCACGGTCAAATACTCCGGATTTGCAAGATTTGAGAAGGATTTGAGAGGGGGGGGAGGGGAAGAGAGGAGGGCCGCAAGCCTTAGGGTTTGGGTGGGGTGGGGGTGTGTGGGGTGGGGGTGGGAGGGGAGAGAGGGTGGGGCCAGCCCAAGTGGAACACAGACTGTGCAGCGCCCACGAGCTAGGCGCTGCACATTACATGTGTGTCGCCTAAGACTTAGGCGCTGCACAGGTGCGTGTGGGGCCGCAGCTGGACCAGGGCTGCCACGCTGGCAGGAAGTGTGGCGCCTAAGTGATGGGCGCTGCACAGTACGGTGCGACGCCCAGCTATCGGGCGCCACACAAAAGGGTCAGCAGAGTGAATTTTTTTTAAAAGCAGGTCAGTTTGTAAATTGATTTCTGCCTCAGGTCAAATATGTGATTTCTACCGCAAAAGAGGGTCAGCAGCAAGCGGAGCAAAGGCTCGCGTATCTCGCCTGCGGAAAGAGGGGAGATAGGGAGACACACGCGGCCGCCGGCGATGCTGTCGGCGCGGAGCCTGCGGAAGGCGTCCGTCCCGCCGTCCCTTCTCTCCGACCCCTCGCCCGGCTGCCTCCAGCCCACGCGCCTCGCCGTCCACGTGCGTACGCCGCCGCCGCACAGTATCTGTTGCGCACACCTCTCCTCGCGCACGCCTCCAGAACCCTAAACCCTCGGCTCTAATCCCTCCCCTCTCCTGCCCCCTGTCCCAGGTCAATGGCGACGGCGGATCCTGCTCCGCGTACTTCGCCTCCGGTTGCCGCGTCTACAAGCTCGAGGTCCCCCCCTCTCTCCCCTCCCCTCCCCCGGAACTGTAGCGCGGAACCGCACTGTGTTCCTATGTTCTATTACCATCACAACTTCAGAAGGTTAATTAGTGGGTTGGATAGATTTAATTAGTTGCTTGAGTGCTTCGAAGAATTTCAGAAGTCCTGTAGCTCATTTGAATCATGAATCCTGCTTTCGAACCGGGCAGCAGCACACAAGCTGTTGCTCTTGCTGGTCAGAGTGCATTTTAGTAATCAGGAACGCGGCTATGTAAGCACATAGTGCTCTAGTTCTTTTCGGTTCTGCCATTGCCCATTAGCTATGCTCCATGAAAATAGTACAATTTGTCACATGTGAGGTCAAAATTGTTTGTAACTTTGTATTTCGGTGGTGTCATATCTGCGATGCATGGGTTCTTAAGTTGATATCCCTTTTTATTCACTTGGAGCTTAAAGATATCCATGGAAGAAGAGATGCTGTCCAGAGGAAAAGAGAGCCTGTTGATTCCTATCAGTGCGCAGGTAATGCTCTTGCTTTTCTAGAGCTTATCAATTTTGGGTGCTTATTTACCACGAAGTCCATTCTTATTAAAGGTCATAAGCTCGTCGGTTGTGGACGATTCAGAGTGTAGTTCTGGCTGAAGGTGAAGGTGCGATCTTCAACATTTCATAATAATGTGGTGACACATAGTATTTCCCAGAAAAAAACATGCTGTAGTTGGGCTCTTGACATATCATAGGCTGAAATAGCCATCAAGTTTATAACCAGTATATTACAATCTGCTACTCCTTCGAGTTGGTGTATCCAGCTTTTTTTGGATAAAAGGGGCCACGCAGCCCCCATTTTTATTACGGAAATGGCGTATCCAGCTTTATCTTCTGTAACTATAGCATATACTGGGAGCATGCATGACCATACCGTATTGTACGTGAAGGACACTATCTTAGACATTATCTCTGCTTCAACATTTTGCTTGACCACCACTAGTCATAATTCCCACCATCGCCCGCAGGTGCACTTTGATTTTCAGCAATGCACTTTAAGACTTGGCTATTTAGTTGTTTTTACCTTAGGTTTGTAAGCTGAGCTCACAGTTACAGGGTATTTAAGAGGTTAGTTGTTTTTACCTTAGGTTTGTAAGCTGAGCTCACAGTTACAGGGTATTTAAGAGGTTCGAAGCATATGCAGAATGCTAGGTTACTAAGCGGTGGTACTAACAATATATGTTTCTGTTGTATTCTTGTTTCTTCTTAAAATACAACCATGCTTATCCTAGAATATATTTCATATTCAATGTTTTGTGACCTTCCAGGTGATAGCTGCTTGATTTTGGGAACTGTCGACGCTTACAGTCACCTCATTGTATCCCGTTTGGACACTGTGGCAGAGGGTAACTTTACTACCTTGTATTTTGAGTTGATAACATTGTTTAAATCTGTAAGCATATGTGAACTTTTTCAGTTTTATTTATATATGCCATTCTTAATGCAATAAGCTTCTTGAAACTGCTTCAGATTTGCATAATACAATCCATTTTATGCCATGCTGTAGCTTCCTTATTCCATCTGATCCTGGTGGATAATACCATAAACTGTAAACCGTGACGCACAAGCTTCATGAAGGGAAGCTTAATGAGTCATTTCTCTGACAATAGCTTTTCAGGCAATTGAGTGATTCCATTTTTAAGATGATCTTATTCTTGAATTATCAACACCTACAAAAAGTCATTGATAGTTTAAAAACTGAGGTGCAACATATGAATACGTCATTACTAAACTTGCTCAGACATCGACAGGGCGTCCTATTCAGTACCACCTCGTGATAGTGGCGTCGGAGAAGGAAGTTGGGCTGGGTTGTGTTTTAGTCCAACACACCAATCCACGGTATATTTGTCGACTTTGACATTACCAACAAAATTCACTCATCGTCCTTGTTCAAACTTAATGTGGTGCATTTCCCACTGACTTCTTATATTTAGTGTAGCATAAAAATCAATACCATTGCACTTTGCATGCCACACAATCCAAACAATCAGATATTCTTTTCAGGTAGCTGTTGCCCGTGAATTGTGTAAGAGCATTGATATCTATGATCAAGATATTCATATTCGGAGTTTACGTGCGTAAGTTTTCCTTTGACTAGAATATTACCTTCATGATAATTTTTGTTGTCCGAGTGATCTGTTTTGCTCTAAAAGTTAGATTCCCTCTACATGTGCTGCTACAGTAACATGTGTCTTTCCACATGATTCTGTTTTCCCATTTATGCTTTCTTCTCGTACGACCTTTACATAATTAGGTTAAGGAGGCCTTGTGGTTGAAACGCAAAAACCCACTTTAGCATCCAAGTTATGATCATTTATAATGTCCATTAGAATATCTGAGCTGAACTTTATTTTGTAAAACTAAAACTGCAGGTTATGGTGCCCATCTTCAGTAAGGTTTGCTCAAGGGAGTGAAAGTAGTTCGATATTGACAATTACTGAAGGTCCTCAGGTTAGACACCAGGCAGCCCCCCCCCCCTCCCCCTCCCCCCTTGTGGTTACATTTACATTCCTCTACGCTCTTTTCACATGGTGGTTAATTGCAGCTGAGCATCTGGGACTTCAGAATGCATAACAACGGTGGATGTGTACAACGCATTTCTGGTCCTACTGGAGGCATATTATACTCAGTCTGTACCTCTCCTTCAGGACTGATTGCTGTCGGTGGAACTGATCGTGCTGTCACAGTCTATGATCCTCGCAGGTTGGGTTGCTTGTTTTCTTCTTTTAGTTCAAGGATCTGACATGCAGTTGCATGTTTACTGCAGTACCAGAGTGATTGAAAGTTCAGTTTGTTTTGTGTATAGGTGGTCAGCCTTATCAAGATGGGTGGGCTGCTCCAAGTATGAGGTTGGTGTACCTTCTTCTGATGTTACTTTCTGTAGCTGGTACAGTGAATTAAAATCAAACTACCTGAACATTTATTATTAAATGTATCATAAAGTGCGAAATGAAGATTCCATGTTTCATGAAGCAATGGAGTTCTCAGCTAGTGTATTTGCCTTCCAGATTACTGGTCTTTCGTTTTCGTCAGTGGACCAATCCTTCATATACGTCCAAGGTGTTGATTATGAGGTGTGCATCCAACTAATTTCCCTTGGACCTTGCTTTGTGTATCTCATACTTCTCTAGCTACAAGTGCTGCTTAGTACTTTTTGCCTGTCTGTTACATATGGTGTGATTTTTTGTTTATGGTTGCCTAATTATGATGATAGAAACTCAGCTTATTTTGTGACATCTTTGCTACTCCCTCCGTTCCTAAATATAAGTCTTTTTAGAGATTTCTATATGAACTACATACAGATGTATATAGACGTATTTTAGAGTGTAGATTCACTCATTTTGCTCCGTATGTAGTCCATATTGGAATCTCTACAAAGACTTATATATAGGAACGAATGGAGTATTTTCTAGAATTTCGGTAGCTCAGGCAATTGTAGCAAATTCTTCTTTTGGAGATGACATTATTGATTTGTATTTTCTGGAAAAAGATGGAAATGGCAGCAGTGAACTTCTCTTCCTGGATAGTTGTAATCTAGTGGAGAACTTCATCATGGTTCAGCTTAAGCAATGAGCTCTTATGATACTTTTGCACGTCCGCTGAAATTGTAGCTACTCTAACATGTAATATCACTGCAGATTACTTGTGGACGCTGGAGAGAAAGTAAGTGCGCATTCTCATTTCGAGGTGATTCGAACTGGCTGGGCTTTTCAAAGGTACCCCTTGGCCCCCACCCCAGTGGGAGGAAAAATAGCCTCAGACAAAAAATTATATATGCATACAAGCGCAACAAATGCACTGTCAAAGTCCCTAATGCGGGAATGTGTTTCTGATCTGCAGTGTGCGAATACAGATGTGGTTGCTGGGTGGTGCGAGTCTGGAAGTATCTTCGTTGCCGATGTTAGGCAGGATCTTCTCTCGGTAATTGGGGTTTAAGGCGTTGAGAGTGCACGAGCATCCTTTGATCATACATCCAAGAACCATTGTGTATTCTCCCCCATTCTTACCGACCATGTTGAGCACTATGAATGATGTCGGTACTCTAATTTCCAGGCACAACCTGTATCATGTAGCGGTTATCCTTGGGGGCGGAAGTTTCTTGTTGGTTCTTGTATCATCAGAGTTATGCTGATAAGCTTTGCTGGCTTACAATACGAATGCTACATTTGAGCGTTCCTATGGTTCGCTTACTTATTGTGTTTCATGCCTTGCGGCGTTATTCTGTTCGCTATATGTCTCTAGCATTATGTTTGCACACCATTTTGATGCTCTGTATGTATTGTGCTCTATCATGGCTGTGTGCATCATGGTGATGCAGAGGCCGGGGGTAATCCTCCTTTTCGGGAAAAAATGTGCTCTACATTGCCATACATACTGGCTGCAATGCAAATAAAAAGAGAAGGCAGATCAGACAGAATATAAGCTGCTGATGAGACTCCTTTTTGCTCAAATGCAGCCTTCCGCTCTACACATTATGATTCCATTTAAGTTGTTTATGCTATTTCTACTAAGTTACAACAACTGAGTTAAGTCCAGTAAACAGAAGAATGGCAGGCAAACAAATCAAAATCTATATAGTTGTAAGGGGATGGCTGTTGGCTCATGTCTACCACTCCATTGAGTTTGTTCTTCTAAGATCTTGCGACGGCGTTTTTGCAATGATGACTGGAGTCACTTTTTCCTTGAGCTGCATGAAGTAAATAGATTTCTTCAGACAAGCATCTAAAATGAACTGAAAACCACTAAGTCAGGGGATTTTTTTCTTTCTGGAATACGAGTTATGGGGGCACATACTAACTCGAAATATATATACAAGTTATGGGAATACGAGTTATGGCGCCTAAAAGAAATTTCCTTTATGAAGGCAACCAGTCTGCAAAATCAACTGGAGGTGAACTATTTCCAAGATGAGATGCAGACCATTGATCATTGTGTGATACATAGGACGCACACATGACTCAGTTTAACAAATGTGTGATGTCACAGTAAAGTGCTAGGCAAACCTGCAGGCTGTGATAACTATTTTAATCCCGTGACCTATGAAATGTAGCCATGTTGAGTTGGAAAGGGTCCAAGCTCCAAAGTAAAGAAAATGGCATGGAACTATAGATGACCTCACGCTTGGCATGTGGCTCGTGATGTGTGGACGCGGCCGAACGCTGTCGACATCGCATCTTACTTAATTGACAAGCCACTTAGTGGGCAGCCAGTTAGGGGCCTTGAGCACGTTAGCTCATTGAAGTGACAAATTGCCGATGCACAGCACATCATACAGTCCAGAGTAGAGAGACCATAGAGCGTGCTTATCTGATGTATTAATGGGCATACAGTGAGCGTGGATATGTTCTGGAACGTGTATTCCCGCACAAGATCAAAGCACTGTTATGAATTAATTTAAGTATACTGATTACTGAAGAATGTTGGCAGACTAAAGATGGTAGCTGACTTGTGCTTTCTGAAAGTATTTGATGGAACATCGCGAATAACTGACCCACCAAGTGGTGGAATATCTTCAAATGTTCAGAAGGTTGAAATTTCTAGAGTAAAGGAGGTCATGGGATCCAAAACCAGGGCTATTGAGCTTCATGCTGCCATTAGTCCGCTCAAAATCCTAGCTATTGATATTGAGGGAAGAAGGGCAGTCTAGCTACTTCAACAAGGTAGATTATGTTTTGTTTCAGCAAATGAAATCGTAATCACTTTTGAATTGTGTGGCATGTTATTATGTGGGAAAGTAGAGGTGCTTTCTACACTTACAAACATGATACAGAATTAAAAGCAACATATCATGAACATACCTCTTTAAGCCGCCTCTGGTTTGTCTCCTCCTAGAAAACACCAAAGACATATTACCATGAGAGTTTGCTAAAACTGTAGCTAATGGAACACAGATGCACTGAAAAAAACATGCAATGCAAGATCTAACCATGGAAACCCGACTTATTTTCTCTTAAAAAGGAAAGAAGAAAGGGCACAACCACATTCTATACCTGCTCTTTGGACAGGTGGGCGTTCTCCTCTTCGAGCTGCGTGACCAAAGACTCGAGCTCGGCTATGTAGGCCTGAACGAACCAAAATATTACCGCCAAACCACTCAGTCAAATTCGCATGATCAGGAGGAGTTTTTGATCGGTGTTTGTAAAAGTAAAAGCAGTACGTAACGAGTTTCTACCGCCCACCTGCTTCCTCTCTCGCGACCTCGCCGCGGACTCGCGGTTCTTGATCATCCGCTTCTGCCGCTGCATCGCGGCGCGGTCCATGGGGTCCATGAGCTGCCGCTTCCTCCCCCTCCCGCCGCCCCGCGCGCCCTCCGCCCCGCCGAGAAGCGCCATCGTCGGCATCGCCGCCTGCTCCTCCGGCGCCGCGGAAGGGCCGGGGCCCCTGACGGCGGCGCCCTCCTCCCTCGCCAGGAAGTCCTCCAGCGTCATCTCCCCGGCCCCGCCAGCCGTGGCCGGGGCCGCCTCCTCCTCCCCGCCGCTGCCGCCGGTGATCTCCCTCCACACCTCGTCCGCCGTCCGCCGCGGGGCCGCCTGCTGCCGCGGCGCCGCCACGGGCGGGATAACGGGCGACGCCGGCCGGTCGGGCGCCGACGTGGGGGCGTCACCGTAGATGCCGCGGAGCAGCTCCTCCACGTTCATGGACCCCATCCCGCTGCCGCCCCCGCCGCCGGGCCTCCCCGCGGCCTGCGCGAAGCGCGCGAGATCCGACGCCGTGTGCGACGGCGGCTTAGACGACGACGACGACGACGCCATCACCCTCGACGACGCCATGCGCTCGCCGCTCCCCCGCCTAGGCCGTCCTCCCGGCCATCGCCGCTCCGTCCCCGTCGGGAGGTTCCTGAACCAGCGCGGGGCGGTGGTTGGTTTGGCTGGCAGGCCAGAGCAGAGGGGGCCGGCCGGCCGGGCGAGAGCCCTGGAAACGTGGGGGAGGCGCGTCGGTTGGCGTCGCGTGCGCGCGCGCGTGCTCTCGGCTTCTCGTGGCTTCCGCGCCTCGCACGAGTGTTACGGAGGGCGTGTGTGATTACGGCGCGAGTGACCACTGACCGGCGCGATGTGATGTGAGGGTGATCGGCGGGGAAGATGGGGCGGGGGGTTTATAGCCGTCGATTGGCCAATGATTGACCGTGCTTTCGCGCGGGTTCGGCGTTTGATTTGATCTCCCGTCGGATCGGGCGCGCCGGCAGCCCGTTGGATTGCTTCCTCTTGCCTTTTTCTGACCTGGCCCCGCTGGGCAGGTGACGTATACTGTGGGTGCCAGGGTAAACAGGGTGAAGATAAGATGGGATCGGCTGCGGCCTCGTCTCACCCGTGCTCTGCTGTGGCTCATTTGTGTAATTGGCGCCTTTAGGATATGAGATTCCAGTAAAAAAAATCGATGGTATGAGATTGTAGTGTTTGTGTTCATATTGTAAACCCCTCCCACGTCCCCGCCCATCACTCCACCGCCGAAATGATTTCTCGCATTTTGTTCTCTATATGGTAGGGTCTTTTTGGTTAACTTTTGTTGTCTTGATGATGGTAATGAAGGTGATGTGTCGAATAAAAGTTCTCCGACTTAGATCCCATCTCGGTGTTGGTTGATCCGGCATTGCTGAGAGGAGCTTGAGAGTTTTCGTCCCGTTGGTGTGGTTCCATCGACTCGACGACAACATCATCTTCTTCACTAGTCCCTTCTTTCAGGCCTTTACGAACATGTCATCATTCTATTATGACGATATTGGTGGGTTGGCATATGTAGATCAGGATGGTGATCCACTGATATGCTTCATATGATTATCATCCGCCATCATACACGACAGTCTGTTATGGTGATTAACGAGATTTGGTCATTTACAAGTCTTTATGTGGTCCATCGTGATGAGAGAAATGGTGGTGCAATGACTTTCAACTTCATTTTGCTTTCGGAGCATGTCATCAACATGTTCTTGCAAATATTGGTGCGGTGGCCTGTCTAGCGCATGTCGTCAATCGCCATCATACACCTCAACCCGTTGTTGCGTCGAATCAACGAGGTTTGATCCATAAGTCTCTGCATAAACTTGGGTGGTTAAATCTCTCGATGGTATCCATTGTTGGCGAGAGCAATGGTAGCACAAGGCTTTGAACTTCAGGTGTCACTTTGACAAGAAGTTTGAGGCATACAGTCTTAATTGAAACCTCTCATTCATTTAATGTCCTTTTTTGTGTCTACTACTACGGGTTAGTTTTGAGAAAAAACATATTGTAGAATTTGTTGTGTTTCTTTTATGATTTGTTGTGTCAACTACAGGTAGTGCTTCATTTTCACATGTTGATATGTTCAGATGGTTAGGTTTCTTGTGGTGGAATCAACCCATTAGGGTTCATATCCTAGACTTGGCACTAGTGCTCGCATTTCTCTGAATTTATTTCAGTGTTTTCGATGATGTTCGTTCAGTGGCGCCCATAAGGATAAATACAAACACTCATTTTAATCCTGGATGCACATAGCGTATGACTCACAAGTGAGGCACGCCTCATTTTCTTACTTCCATTAGATATAGGTGATACTCATAGATCAATAAATAATATTAAAGTGAAAAATAATAACAATATTTATGTTGCTTCCCGAATTATTGTATTTATTCGAAATTCATTTCTCGATGAAACTGAGAATACAAATCAGCATTGACCGTTCCCGGGACTGTTCCAATAGTTCCAAGCCACACGCCACACAACATGTTTATGTCATCATGCAGCCTAACTTACATAGATTCAAAAAAAGAAAAAGAAATGCAGCCTACCTTACTGTGCGGTACACGTTGGGCGGTTTCTCTCGCCACATCATCATACATGATATATTCCCAATTCCATCAAGAGATTTTATGCTGTACGATAGCGCTTGTCTTCTTCCGCTGGATACTTAATCTAAAAGATCAGTAGCATCGCAGCATCGGTGTCAGTCTACCCCGAGGCCTGGTTGCCGGCGAGTGCCGCACTAGCCAGACGCGGTCGCTGTGCCGGCGGCCAGCCACACACGATCCGGCCTCCCACTGGCTGGCCCGACCGGTACGGCGAGGGGGCGAGGTCGTGGTCGCCGCGCGCACCTGGACGGCCGCTAGAAGCGTCGCTCGCTCGCCCGCTCCACGCGGCGCGCGCTCCTCCGGCCCGTGCGCGCCGTGACCTGGCGCCGGACACCCGGCAGCTTTTCCCGCCGGTATCGCCTCGCGGCAGCGGCCGTCGCTGTCGTGACGGATGGACGCTTGCCTGTGGCTGTGTGCCGTGCCTGCTCGGGAGTGGGGGATCCCTGAATTTTCTTTCGTAAACAGAGCGTCTCCAGGTGTAAACCGAGCTGTTTATACGAACGAAGACATCTGTTTTTTTATGTTGTTTTATATATTTATTTTTAGAGAGAAGGCGTTTGCCTGTCTTTTTTCAAAAAACTTTCAATCTATTCATCTTCAATCATGACAGTACAACGAATATCAAAAATGAAAATTACATTCAAATCCGTAGACCATCTAACGACGACTGACAAACTGAATCCCTTAAAACATTTACAACCAGAATAGCGAAATGAGAATAAAAAAAGGGTTCGATACAAGCCACACATGGGTAAGCCACAAGGCCGGGCGAAAACGAAAATATGAGGATAACGGAGGATCAGTCTCCAGGCATAACAGAATCCTCCCTGTGCCGCCGAAGCCTTGCTGCGAGCGTTCTCAAAGCGTGTATCAGCTCCTCAATGGTGGACGCATCCGTCGACTTACTCAAGAGCAACCATAACTGCAAGAAAATTATCATTTTGTACATGGCATCAGCAGGTTGTTTGATGAATTTCCCCTCAATTAAAGCTTTGTTTCTATTTTTTAAAGGGACGCTTTATTACTTAAAAGATTTAAGCGTTACACACGGCCTCTGTATAAGTAAGATGCACATAGCTAAACAATGTCCTCTCATCGAAATAAAAAAAATATAAACAGACGAAATACAAGGAAAGCATGTAGTATCCGTATAACGGCTGAAGCGGAGGGGGCCAATCCTGCTGCCACCCATGTTGGGTAAAAGTATCCATCGCCGTAGCCTCCAATCATGTACTCCCTCCATTCCAAATTACTCGTCGCAGAAATGGATGTATCTTACTCGTCGCAGAAATGGATGTATTTAGAACTAAAATACATATAGATACATCCATACCTGCGACAAGTAATTCGGAACGGAGGGAGTACACACCTCCATAAACACATCTCGATTCTCCACGCGTTGTGGAGAGGATCATAAACAAAGAGTCCCGTTACATCTGTAGATGACCTGCATAAGAGAAATACTTTTATCGTTAAAAACCTTATCATTTCTACACAATCAAAGTGACCAAATAACAACAATCGCTCCCACCCTGAGAAGGGTTCTAAACCTGTGACCAATCCCATGTAGTTAGTTGCCAAATACATTAGTAACATTACAAGGAGGATACACGACAGAAGCTATTTGGATGACTGACTATACAGAACGAGCCAATTTGCATTGAAAGAATAAATGTTTTATTGTCTCATCATGGTAACAAAAGACACATTGTGAACTTTCATGCCAATTTCTCTTAATAAGGTTATCTTTAGTAAGAATGACTCCGCGACGAAGATACCATGCGAAGATTTTATTCTTAAGCGGTATCTTCATCTTCCAGATCTTCTTGTTATTATCAACTGACACATCAGACTGGATTAACACTCTATACATAGAGTCCACTAGAATTGTCCATTCTCATGTAGGTTCCATCGGAATACATCGGACCCATGTGACAATTGCACCGTGGGCAACCGCTGGAGCAGGATGTTCTATGTTTGTAGTCTGGGTCCAAATAAATCCCTTTTGAATGTCACATTTGACGGAAATGATTCCATTACCGTGGCGATAGTATCACTCTTGTGACGCACAATATTGTGTAAAGCCGGATATTGTTCCCGGAGAGTGGCATTTCTGTTGGGGAACGTAGTAATTTTAAAAAAATCCTACGCACATACACAGGATCATGGTGATGCATAGCAACGAGAGGGGAGAGTGTGTCTACGTATCCTCGTAGACCGAAAGCGGAAGCGTTAGCACAACGCGGTTGATGTAGTCGTACGTCTTCATGATCCGACCGATCCAAGTACCGAACGCACGGCACCTCCGGGTTCAGCACACGTTCAGCTCGATGACGTCCCACAAATTCCGATCCAGCAGAGCTTCACGGAAGAGTTTCATCAGCACGACGGCGTGATGACGGTGATGATGATGCTACCCACGCAGGGCTTCGCGTAAGCACCGCTACGATATAATCGAGGTGGATTATGGTGGAGGGGGGCACCGCACACGGCTGATACCTTGATTCTTAAAAACTGAGGGAAATACTTACGCTACTTTGCTGCATCACCCTTTCCTCTTCAAGGGAAAACCAACGCATGCTCACGAGGTAGTAAGAAGGATTTCTGGCGCCGTTGTCGGGGAGGTTGCACCAAGTCAAGTCAAGATTTGGTCTCCCAGCAACTAGCCATTTCTGGCGCCGTTGTCGGGGAGATCTACGCACAATTCAAGACATATCAAGTACCCGTCACAAACTCTTATCCCTCGCATTACATTATTTTCCATTTGCCTCTTGTTTTTCTCTCCCCCACTTCACCATTGCCGTTGTATTCGCCTTCTTTTCCGCTCGCCTCTTTTCCGTTCGTCTCTTTTTGCTTGCTTCTTGTGTGCTCATGTGTTAGATCGTTGGTTTTGCTATTATGGCTAGACCTTCTATCATCGTTAGTACTCCCGATCATGAAGTCCTTAATTTTAAACAAAGGAAGGGAGAACATTTAAAAGATGACTGGTATAGAATTTGCAATGCTCAGAATAGATCCACTAGGAAGCAATCCACTTTCGTTCTTCTTCGCAATTTTTATGTATGCATCACCCCTTGGAATAGATATATTCTTGATACCATTACCGGAGGGAATTTCTTGGGTAGCCATACTTTTGATTCTTATAATGCTATGATAGATTTGTTTGGGTCACCACCTCTCTTGGTTAATGGAACTATTTTAACTTTGGAACATGTGATGCAAAGGCTTAAAATTATTGAAAATAAATTTGCCACTGTAGAGTTGATTGAGAATTTGGATAAAAGATTCACAACCAGATTACCCAATATGGATCTAAGGTAGGAGTTACTCTGAATTTTTTTAAAGAAAAAGAACCCATAGTTAACGAAAAGATAGATCAAGATTCCACAAGAATTGATAAACTTGAGGATATTATTACCAACTTATGGTCTGCCTTTTCTTCCGTGAAAAATACTCCAAATCCTCCTACTACTAGAGTTACCAAGTTTATGTATGTGCCTAAAAATAAAAAGGGTGAATATCCTAGTACGGAAAATGCGGATCTCAAAGCAATAAGTGTTCACCCCATTTTTTCGCTATCATTAAGGAACCTTTTGCTACAAATGAATTTCTTGATTTCTTGCCTAGGAGTTTGATCGTTAATAAAAATAAGAAAACTCCTAAGGGTTATAAGTGTTCTATTGAAGAATTGCCTACCAAAGATGACAATACCTAGATCTATTCTTGTTTTTATGCCTAGCTAGCGGCGTTAAACGATATCGCTTATTGGGAGGCAACCCAATTTTATTTTTGTTTCTTGTTTTCTGTTCCTATTTAGTAATAAATAATTCATCTAGCCTCTGTTTAGATGTTGTTTTATGTCTTTAATTAGTGTTTGTGCCAAGTAGAGCCTTTGGGAAGACTTGGGGGAAGTCTTTGCGATCTTGCTGTAAAAAACAGAAAGTTTAGCGCTCACGAGATTTGCTGCCAATTTTTATTGGAGAAACTAGTTTGATTCTTTTTGCAGATGATTAATAGACAAATTCCTCACGTTCACCAATTTATTTCAGAATTTTTGGGGCTACAGAAGTATTTTCAACCTACTGATTACTATAGACTGTTCTGTTTTTGATAGATTTTGTTTTTAGTGTGTTGTTTGCTTATTTTAATGAATCTATGGCTACTATCGGGGGTATGAACCATAAAGAAGTTGGAATACAGTAGATTTAACACCAATATAAATGAAGAATGAGTTCATTATAGTATCTTAAAGTGGTGATTTGTTTTCTTATACTAACGAAGCTCATGAGATTTTCTGTTGAGTTTTGTGTTGTGAAGTTTTCAAGTTTTGGGTAAAGATTTGATGGATTTTGGAATAAGAAGTGGCAAGAGCCTAAGCTTGGGATGCCCAAGGCACCCCAAGGTAAAATTTAAGGACAACCAAAAGCCTAAGCTTGGGGATGCCCTGGAAGGCATCCCCTCTTTCGTCTTCGTCTATCGGTAACTTTACTTGAGGCTATATTTTTATTTACCACATGATATGTGTTTTGCTTGGAGCGTTTTGTATGATTTGAGTCTTTGCTTTTTAGTTTACCACAATAATACTTGCTGTACACACCTTTTGGAGAGACACACATGAATCGGAATTTATTAGAATACTCTATGTGCTTCACTTATATCTTTTGAGCTAGATAATTTTTCTCTAGTGCTTCACTTATATCTTTTTAGAGCACGGTGGTGGTTTTATTTTATAAAAATTATTGATCTCTCATGCTTCACTTATACCATTTTAAGAGTCTTATAGAACATCAGGGTAATTTGCTTTGGCTATAAAATTAGTCCTAATATGATAGGCATCCAAGTTGGGTATAATAAAAACTATCATAAAAAGTGCATTGAATACTATGAGAAGTTTGATACTTGATGATTGTTTTGAGATATGAAGATGGTGATATTAGAGTCATGCTAGTTGAGTAGTTGTGAATTTGAGAGATACTTGTGTTAAATTTTGTGATTCCCGTAGCATGCACGTATGGTGAACCGTTATGTGATGAAGTCGAATCATTATTTATTTATTGATTGTCTTCCTTATGAGTGGCGGTCGGGGACGAGCGATGGTCTTTTCCTACCAATCTATCCCCTAGGATCATGCGCGTAGTACTTTGTTTCGATAACTAATAGATTTTTGCAATAAGTATGTGAGTTCTTTATGACTAATGTTGAGTCCATGGATTATACGCACTCTCACCCTTCCACCATTGCTAGCCTCTCTAATACCGCGCACCTTTCGCTGGTATCATACACCCACCATATATCTTCCTCAAAACAGCCACCATACCTACCTATTATAGCATTTCCATAGCTATTTCGTGATATATTGCCATGCAACTTTCCACCGTTCCGTTTGTTATGACACGCTTTATCATTGTCATATTGCTTTGCATGATCATGTAGTTGACATCGTATTTGTGGCAAAGCCACCATTCATAATTCTTTCATACATGTCACTCTTGATTCATTGCACATCCCGGTACAACGCCGGAGGCATTCACATAAAGTCATATTTTGTTCTAGTATCGAGTTGTATTTTTTTGAGTTGTAAGTAAATAAAAGTGTGATGATCATCATTATTAGAGCATTGTCCCATGTAAGGAAAGGATGATCGAGACTATGATTCCCCCACAAGTCGGGATGAGACTCCGGACGAAAAAAGGGGGGCATAAAAAAAGAGAAAAGGCACAAATAAAAAAGAGAGAAAAAATGAGAGAAAAAGAGAGAAGGGACAATGCTACTATCCTTTTACCACACTTGTGCTTCAAAGTAGGACCATGATCTTTATGATAGAGAGTCTCCTATGTTGTCACTTTCATATACTAGTGGTAATTTTACATTATAGAATTTGGCTTGTATATTCCAATGATGGACTTCCTCAAAATGCCCTAGGTCTTCGTGAGCAAGCGAGTTGGATGCACACCCACTTAGTTTCTTTTTGAACTTTCATACACTTATAGCTCTAGTGCATCCGTTGCATGGCAATCCCTACTCAGTCACATTGATATCTATTGATGGGTATATCCATAGCCCGTTGATACGCTTAATTGATGTGAGACTATCTTCTCATTTTTGTCTTCTCTACAACCACCATTCTATTCCACATATAGTGCTATGTCCATGGCTCACGCTCATATACTACGTGAAGATTGAAAAAGTTTGAGAACGTCAAAAATATGAAACAATTGCTTGGATTGTCATCGGGGTTGTGCATGATTTAAATATTTTGTGTGGTGAAGATAGAGCATAGCCAGACTATATGGTTTTGTAGGGATGACTTTCTTTGGCCATGTTATTTTGAGAAGACACGATTGCTTTGTTAGTATGCTTGAAGTATTATTATTTTTATGTCAATATTAAACTTTTGTCTTGAATCTTTCGGATCTGAACATTCATGCCACAATAAAGAAAATTACATCGAGAATTATGCTAGGTAACATTCCACATCAAAAAATTCTGTTTTTATTATTTATCTACTCGAGGACGAGCAGGAATTAAGCTTGAAGATGCTTGATACGTCTCCAATGTATCTATAATTTTTGATTGTTCCATGCTATTATATTATCTGTTTTGGATGTTTAATGGGCTTTAATATACCTTTTTATATTATTTTTGGGACTAACCTACTAACCAAAGCCCCAGTGCAAATTGCTGTTTTTTTTCCTATTTCAGTGTTTCGCAGAAAAGGAATATCAAACAGAATCCAAACGGAATGAAACCTTCGGGAGAGTTATTTTTGGAACAAACGTGATCCAGGAGACTTGGAGTGGACGTCAAGAAAGAAGCAAGGAGGCCACGAGGCAGGAGGGTGCGCCCAGGGGGTAGGTGCGCCCCCACCTCGCGGGCCCCTCGCAACTCCATGATACGTCTCCAACGTATCTATAATTTTTGATTGCTCCATGCTATATTATCTACTGTTTTGGGCAATATTGGACTTTATTTTCCACTTTTATATTATTTTTGGGACTAAACTATTAACCGGAGACCCAGCCCAGATTTGCTGTTTTATGCCTATTTCAGTGTTTCGAAGAAAAGGAATATCAAACGAAGTCGAAACGGAACGAAATCAACTGGAGAAGTTATTTTTGGAAGGAAAGCAACCCAGAGAACTTAGAGTGCACGTCAGGAGAGACACGGGCTGCCCACGAGGGTGGGGGGCGCGCCCACCCCCTAGGGCGCGCCCCCTGCCTCGTGGGGCCCCCGTGGCTCCTCCGACGTACTTCCTGCACCCATATATATCGTCGTACCCTAAAACTTCCAGAACATACAATAGATCGGGAGTTACGCCGCCAGAAGCCTCTGTAGCCACCGAAAACCAATCTAGACCCGTTCCGGCACCCTGCCGGAGGGGGTAATCCCTCTCCGGTGGCCATCTTCATCATCCCCGTGCTCTCCATGATGAGGAGGGAGTAGTTCTCCCTCGGGGCCGAGGGTATGTACCAGTAGCTATGTGTTTGATCGCTCTCTCTCTCTCTCTCTCTCGTGTTCTTGAGGTGATACGATCTTGATATATTGCGAGCTTTGCTATTATAATGGATCTTATGTTTCTCCTCCCCCTCTTCTCTCTTGTAATGAATTGAGTTTCCCCTTTGAAGTTATCTTATCGGATTGAGTCTTTAAAGATTTGAGAAAACTTGATGTATGTCTTGCTGTGCGTATCTGTGGTGACAATGGGATACCACGTGATTCACTTGATGTATGTTTTGGTGATCAACTTGCGGGCAGGGGCGGAGCCAGTGTACAGCTGTTGGGTTCAGCTGAACCCAACGAATTTTTCTTGCCACGTATCTGTGTGTACATAATCCTTTGGTATGAACCTAGTAAAATGTGAAGCCTGAACCCATCGAATGTCATGCACAAGCACGAAGCCTTTCAGTTCGTATAAAATATTCTAGCATAATTAAGCCAAACAAAGGCCCACGAGTAAATTGACCGGATTGGATCTATTTTGATCGATGGATTCCATGTCTCGTACGCGCATAATGCATGGCGCACACAACGATTTGACTCAATCGCTTGATTTGCTTCCTAACTCGGCGACTCCCTACAACTGTCTCATCTCCCTAATCCTCGAAAAAATGTCTCGTCTCCCTCGTTCAGTTGTTCACTCAGGGCTCGGCCGCCGGAGACAAGGCGTTAATGGCAGATTCCCAGTCCGAATTCAAGGTATTGAGATCACATCACCACATCTTCTCCGGGTCCCTCTTGTGCATGTTCAATCTAGTATGCCTAGAAGTAGAGTTTCTAATCATCTTTGCCCTAGATTTCTCATTGCCTTTTCCCAAACTTTGATTGATCTAGGTTATCAAATAACTTTCTAGAAAGAAATCAATCATCAGGCCACGAGGTTCAGATAATGGTGCTGCCACTTCCAGGTTCAAAAATAATGATAGATGTTGACAAAAGATCAAATATCGTTGTTGCAAGTAGTATCCCTGAGCCATATATTAGAGAGAAAATAATTTAGATGGTCTGCCTTATGATTGGATTGATCGGAAGAGAATGTCAAAGTACATAAGAAATCCTATAAGAAGCAAGATGAGATTAGGCAAAGATATTTAACCAGAACATTACACCAGGGCCTGATTTTAATTATCCACCAAGGGTCATTGTCTAATTTTTAGTGTGGAGCAATATATGTTTACTATCACTTATAATGATGATGTGTTTGATTTTTTTTGCTTGATGGTACTTATTTTGAACTTGTCAAACTAACTTGTATCTTTATTTAATGTTTTTAGAAAGATGCATGAAAAATGCAATTAATTTCATCCAACTGGTACGTATTGCACTCTTTGGTTTTTAAAATATAGCAATTACATGCCAATGGTGATATGATTGTAACAATTATATTCTTTATGTTGCCTCTGAGTGCTATAGTCTTTGTAAGACGGTGTGAAATTGGACTACGTACTAATGAACTCATATCATATCCCTATAGTTGGCTATGCGCATCAACTGACACAGAGGCCATGGGTGGTAATCTCCACCCCCACCCCCCCAAAAAACTTCTTGCGGCAAGCCAATGAATGAACCCATTGGCTAAATTTTCTGTCTCCGCCCCTGCTTGCGGGTTCCGCCCATGAACCTATGCATAGGGGTTGGCACACGTTTTCGTCGTGACTCTCCGGTAGAAACTTTGGGGCACTCTTTGAGGTCCTTTGTGTTGGTTGAATAGATGAATCTGAGATTGTGTGACGCATATCGTATAATCATACCCACGGATACTTGAGGTGACATTGGAGTATCTAGGTGACATTAGGGTTTTGGTTGATTTGTGTCTTAAGGTGTTATTCTAGTACGAACTCTAGGGCTGTTTGTGACACTTATAGGAATAGCCCAACAGATTGATTGGAAAGAATAACTTTGAGGTGGTTTCGTACCCTACCATAATCTCTTCGTTCGTTCTCCGCTATTAGTGACTTTGGAGTGACTCTTTGTTGCATGTTGAGGGATAGTTATGTGATCCAATTATGATATTATTGTTGAGGGAACTTACACTAGCAAAAGTATGAACCCTAGGCCTTATTTCCTATCATTGCAATACCGCTTACGCTCACTTTTATCATTCGTTACCTTGCTGTTTTTATATTTTCAGATTACAAATACCTTTATCTACTATCCATATACCACTTGTATCACCATCTCTTCGCCGAACTAGTGCACCTATACAATTTACCATTGTATTGGGTGTGTTGGGGACACAAGAAACTCTTTGTTATTTGGTTGCAGGGTTGCTTGAGAGAGACCATCTTCATCCTACGCCTCCTATAGATTGATAAACCTTAGGTCATCCACTTGAGGTTGTGTAGTAGACATCACTCCACCAACGTACTTCCTCCTCCTATATATACCCATATACCCCGAAAACATCCAGGAGCACCACAAAACCCTATTTTCACCGTCGCAACCTTCTATACCCGTGAGATCCCATCTTGGGGCCTTTTCCGGCGCTCCGTCGGAGGAGGAATCGATCACAGAGGGCTTCTACATCAACAACATAGCCTCTTCGATGATGTGTGGGTAGTTTACCACAGACCTTCGGGTCCATAGTTATTAGCTAGATGGCTTCTTCTCTCTTTTTGGATCTCAATACAAAGTTCTCCTCGATTCTCTTGGAGATCTATTCGATGTAATTCTTTTTGCGGTGTGTTTGTCGAGATCCGATGAATTGTGGGTTTATGATCAAGATTATCTATGAACAATATTTGATTCTTATCTGAAATCTTTTATGCATGATTTAATATCTTTGGATGTCTCTTCGAATTATTAGTTTGGTTTGGCCTACTAGATTGATCTTTCTTGCAATGGGAGAAGTGCTTAGCTTTGGGTTCAATCTTGCGGTGTCCTTTCCCAGTGATAGCAGGGGCAGTAAGGCACGTATTGAATTGTTGCCATCGAGGATAAAAAGATGAGGTTTATATAATATTGCTTGATTTTATCCCTCTACATCATGTCATCTTGCCTAATGCGTTACTCTATTCTTATGAACTTAATACTCTAGATGCATGCTGGATAGCGGTCGATATGTGGAGTAATAGTAGTAGATGTAGAATCATTTCGGTCTACTTGTCACAGACGTGATGCCTATATACATGATCATGCCTAGATATTCTCATAATTATTCGTTTTTCTATCAATTGCTTGACAGTAATTTGTTCACCCATCGTAGAATTTGCTATCTTGAGAGAAGCCACTAGTGAAACCTATGGCCCCCGGGTCTATTCTCCATTATATTAATCTCCCGTCAACTAGCTATTTCTGGCGCCGTTTATTTTGCAATCTTTATTTTCCAATCTATATCATAAAAATACCAAAAATATTTATCTTATTATCTCTATCAGATCTCATTTTCGTAAGTGACCGTGAAGGGATTGACAACCCCTTCATCGCGTTGGTTGCGAGGTTCTTGTTAGTTTGTGCAGGTACTAGACGACTTGCGTGTAATCTCCTACTAGATTGATACCTTGGTTCTCAAAAATTGAGGGAAATACATACGCTACTTTGCTGCATCACCCTTTCCTCTTCAAGGCAAAACCAACACATGCTCAAGAGGTAGCGAGGTATTTGTTTCGGATTATATCTAGCCACAGATTACCTTGGCCTATACGCATTTTCCACGCCCACTTGGCCATCAAGCATCAATTCATATGTTTGGTATTCCTACGGCAGCAATTTATTTGTTTATTTAGCGCAACAAATGTGTCATGGCTCCGTTTTCTTTCCTCCGGCACCGGGGGTGGATGTACAATGAGTAGAGAGTATGGTATGTCTGTATTCAAGCTAGATATGCACATACGTGTGATCTTAAGAGTAAAAAAATTGTTGCTTACTCCATACCGGTATTCACAGTGACAGTAATCAAAGCCCCAAAAATATATTATTAAGGGGACCACAAATGCTATTGCAGGTTATTTTTGGGGAGATGATCAAAATGATACGAAGATGCATTGCATGGGATTTAGAAATTTAGAATTTCCTAACCTTGTTGTGTTAGCAAACAGTGTTGGAGGTTACTGCAGGAACCAGACTCACTTTGTGCCACTGTTTTAAGAGCAAAATACCATCCACTTGGTGCAAGGGATGATTTATGGTTTGTTGAGCCTATGGGCCATCATAGAGTCAATCTAAAATAACACAACATGAGGTTTTGCAGCTGCAAGAAGCTTCAATAATGAAAATGTGATCATTCAGTTGACGTATTCAATTCTGGATTTGATTCACAATTTTGACTAGGTCAACGATTTCTCAAATTAATCGGCAGCAACCATCCTGTAAAAACATATCAGTTCCGTAAACCTCTCACCACATCAAATAAGAAGAGTCAACATGCGACATTGTAGTATCAATATAGTACATGTAGCTAGCAACACAAGAAACTTTCCCACATAGTATGGGTTAATGAGCAGATAACACATAACCACACCGCCAAAATAGCCCACCGAAACACCATTTCATAAGAAAAGAAAATTACACTTTTTATCTTCCCCATGTGCCAAGCCAAATTTTATCTTTACAAAATCCCAACAACGCGCCCATGCCTTCTAGTGTTTCTTTCAATCCCGAAGCTTGTACTTGGGTCGATTAACCTCCTAGTTTCCTCTTGCTTCTCATTTTGTGCTATGTATCCATATTTAATAATTAATTAAGTGCACCACGTGGCTTCCCTCACAAAATGAAAGTGAAAGAGTTGAGGAGGCTCCTGTACAATAGGTTTGTTCTGCCTGTAATGGTCCCATATACTTGTGTGTTCTAGATCCGTACATCTATACAATATGCACAGTAAATAGACATGGTAGTACTACTACCGTTCATCATTTAAAATTATACGTGTTTGTAGCGAATCACCTTCCTATATACTATAATGTTACTTCGGGGAATTGCCCTTAAAATGTTATTGATGGGAACTTAGAAACTTCTAAACACAATTCCAATGTGGTTTACATTTGCTTTTTAGCGCCAGGTAAACTAATTAGCATGATAAGTAGAAAATGAAAAGATGTTGACATTCATGTCATTCTATATGCATAGAAATTCCAAAATTGAGGAGATCGAGTGGCTGGTAGAATTTATGATTTTTTCTGTACAACAAAGATAAGAGGAAAGAAACATTGAAATACCAAGCATACATGCACATGACACATATACTAAAGAATGAAGATAATCTGACTTGGCAGAGGATTAAGTAAAAAAATGCACCTCTCTATTCCTTTCTGCCCTTCCTTCGTTTGTGAATCTAGTGATCACACACACACTAAAGAGCCACCCAACCCCCTCCTCCCTTCTGGAGAACTTAAAATAGTAAAGCTCAGCCACCTATGCACACCCACAACGATTTGTTGTCCTGTGCCGTCCGATAGCATCTACCAATGGTCCAGATCTCTCAAACCATTCTACCACTCGCGTCTACACATTTTTCAAGCGTCACCCACACTCGGCCGACCATGGGTGGGTTGCTGCTCCGTGGGCTGATTTGGGCGCTCTTTCCTTGATATGGTCGACCAACCAAGAAAACTATAGATATGCCCAAAAATGGTAAACGAGGCGAGTCCCATGATCTCTCTCTCTCTCTCTCTCAATTTTCTCCTGATGTTTTGTGTGCTCATCCATACTGCAGCAGCAAAGGTGCTATAATGGTGAGGTATATTGGTCGACTCTCCGTTACTGTTGCTTGGAGTGGAGGTGTGTTAGTATTGCTTGCAATGCTGGTGCGTTACTCCCTGTTTACCTCTGTTTTTTGCTTCATTACTCTATATATGGGTTAGGGTTCCATTTTCTTTTCTCCTTGCATCTCCCAAGGTCGGCTCTTCATTCTTACAAATATCCAAATTTTGTTTCCTCGTCCTGGATAACAGCTTGTCCCTAGTGCAATTTTGGTCATTGTTGTAGAAATTGTTTGGAAATTGTTGGATGCAAAACTACCTAGACAGGTGTAGGGTGGTGATGGCGTTCCTTCTTCTCATCGCCTAATCGTAAGTGGGCAAATCATGTATAGATTTACACCACTCTCCCCTTGTGATTGTTCTAACTTGTTCTACATTTTCTTCAACATAATCATTTTTATTGATGAAACTTGATGGAATAATGAGTTCAGTTTTAAATCCCCTGTGAGAAGATCCTTGTGAGGAAGGCCAAGAACAGGCATTGAAATTATAAATATGCGTAGCTATGTGGTTTTTTGTTGGATTCGTGGAAATTTTATGCATTTTTTTATCTCATGTTACCTTGAAATTGTGCAAGTGAGAATGGGATTTGATTTTGGCTGTGGGATTTAAATTTAGGCAATCTTGGCATGAATATTGCGTTGATCAAGTATGGTTGCGCCAGGGCTTTGGTATGGTTGCCCTCCCTTCCCCCACTATATATAGGTCCAAGGGAGAGGGGGAGGGCGCAGCCTTGCCCCTTCCTCCAAGGAAGGGTGCGGCCAAGGGGGGGGGGAGGAGTCCATCCTCCCCAAGGCACCTCGGAGGTGCCTTCCCCCTTTAGGACTCTCCCCTTTCCCTCTCTCTTGGCGCATGGGCCTCTTGGGGATGGTGCCCTTGGCCCATGTAGGCCAAGGCGCACCCCCTACAGCCCATGTGGCCCCCCGGGGCAGGTGGCCCCATCCGGTGGACCCCCGGAACCCTTCCGGTGGTCCTGGTACAATACCGGTGACCCCGAAACTTGTCCCGATGGCCGAAATAGCACTTCCTATATATAATTCTTTACCTCCGGACCATTCCGGAACTCCTCGTGATGTCCGGGCTCCGAACAACTTTCGGGTTACCGCATACTAATATCTCTATAACCCTAGCGTCACCGAACCTTAAGTGTGTAGACCCTACGGGTTTGGGAGACATGCAGACATGACCGAGATGACTCTCCCGCCAATAACCAACAGCGGGATCTGGATACCCATGTTGGCTCCCACATGTTCCACGATGATCTCATCGGATGAACCACGATGTCGAGGACTTAATCAATCCCGTATACAATTCTCTTTGTCTATCGGTACGATACTTGCCCGATATTCGATCGTCGGTATCCCGATACCTTTTTCAATCTCGTTACCGGCAAGTCTATTTACTCGTTCCGTAACACATCATCCCGTGATCAACTCCTTGATCACATTGTGCACATTATGATGATGTCCTACCGAGTGGGCCCAGAGATACCTCTCCGTCACACGGAGTGACAAATCCCAGTCTCGATTCGTGCCAACCCAACAGACACTTTCGGAGATACCTATAGTGTACCTTTATAGCCACCCAGTTACGTTGTGACGTTTGGCACACCCAAAGCACTCCTATGGTATCCGGGAGTTGCACAATCTCATGGTCTAAGGAAACGATACTTGACATTAGAAAAGCTTTAGCATACGAACTACATGATCTTTGTGCTAGGCTTAGGATTGGGTCTTGTCCATCACATCATTCTCCTAATGATGTGATCCCGTTATCAACGACATCCAATGTCCATGGTCAGGAAACCGTAACCATCTATTGATCAACGAGCTAGTCAACTAGAGGCTTACTAGGGACATGGTGTTGTCTATGTATCCACACATGTATCTGAGTTTCCTATCAATACAATTCTAGCATGGATAATAAACGATTATCATGAACAAGGAAATATAATAATAACTAATTTATTATTGCCTCTAGGGCATATTTCCAACAGTCTCCCACTTGCACTAGAGTCAATAATCCAGTTCACATCGATATGTGATTAACACTCAAGGTCACATCCCCATGTGACTAACACCCAAAGAGTTTACTAGAGTCAATAATCTAGTTCACATTACCATGTGATTAACTCTCGATGAGTTCTGGGTTTGATCATGTTATGCTTGTGAGAGATGTTATAGTCAACGGGTCTGAATCTTTCAGATCCGTATGTACTTCGCAAATCTCTATGTCATCTTGTAGATGCAGCTACTACGCTATATTTGGAGCCATTTCAAATAACTGTTCTACTTGGAGCTATTCTAAATTGTTGCTCCATTATACATATCCGTTATCTCTACTCAGAGCTATCCGGATAGGTGTTAAGCTTGCATCGACGTAACTCTTTACGTCGAACTCTTTATCACCTCCATAACTGAGAAAATTCCTTAGTCCACAAGTTACTAAGGATAACTTTGACCGCTTCTTGTGATCCATTCTTGGATTACTCTTGTACCCCTTGACTGAATCATGGCAAGGCACATTTCAGGTGCGGTACACAGCATAACATACTGTAGAGCCTACGTCTAAAGCATAGGGGACGACCTTCGTCCTTCCTCTTTCTTCTGCCGTGGTCGAGCTTTAAGTCTTAACTTCATACCTTACAACTCAGGCAAGAACTCCTTCTTTGACTGATCCATCTTGAACACCTTCAAGATCATGTCAAGGTATGTGCTCATTTGGAAGTACCATTAAGCGTTTTGATCTATCCTTATAGATCTTGATGCTCAATGTACAAGTAGCTTAATCCAGGTTTTCTATTGAAAAACACTTTCAAAATAACCCTATATGCTTTCCAGAAATTCTACATCATTTCTGATCCATAACAACATATACTCATCAGAAATTCTATAGTGCTCCCACTCACTTCTTTGGAAATATAAGTTTCTCATAAACTTTGTATAAACCCAAAATCTTTGATCATCTCATCAAAGTGTACATTCCAACTCCGAGATGCTTACTCCAGTCCTTAGAAGGATTGCTGGAGCTTTGCATACTTATTAGCATCTTTCAGGATTGACAAAACCTTCCGGTTGTATCACATACAACCTTTCCTCAAGAAAATCGTCGAGGAAACAATGTTTTGACATCCTATCTGCAAGATTTCATAAATAATGCAGTAATCGCTAATATAATTCCAACAGACTCTTAGCATCGCTACGAGTGAGAAAGTCTCATCATAGTCAACTCCTTGAACTTGTCAGAAAAAATCTTAACGAGAAGTCGAGCTTTCTTAATGGTGATACTTACCATCATTGTCCGTCTTCCTTTTAAAATCCATCTGTACTCAATAGCCTTACGACCATCGAGCCGTTCTGCCAAAGTCTACACTTTGTTTTCATACATGGATCCTCTCTCGGATTTTATGGCCTCGAGCTATTTATCGGAATCCGGGCCCACCATCGCTTCTCCATAGCTCGTAGGCTCATTGTTGTCTAGCAACATGACTTCCAAGACAGGATTACGTACCACTCTGAAGTAGTACGCATCCTTGTCATCCCACGAGGTTTGGTAGTGACTTGATCCGAAGTTTCATGATCAATATCATAAGCTTCCACTTCAATTGGTGTAGGTGCCACAGGAACAACTCTTTGTGCCCTGCTATACACTAGTTGAAGTGATGGTTCAATAACCTCATCAAGTCTCCACCATCCTCCCACTCAATTCTTTTGAGAGAAACTTTTCCTCGAGAAAGGACCCGATTCTTGAAACAATCCCTTATTGCTTTCGGATCTGAGACATGAGGTATACCCAACTATTTTTGGTGTCCTATGAAGATGCATTTATCCGCTTTGGGTTCGAGCTTATCAGCCTGAAACTTTTTCACATAAGCGTCGCAGCCCCAAACTTTTAAGAAATGACAGCTTAGGTTTCTCTAAACCATAGTTCATACGGTGTCATCTCATCGGAATTACGTGGTGCCCTATTTAAAGTGAATGTGGTTGTCTCTAATGCCTAACCCATAAACTATCGTGGTAATTCGATAAGAGACATCATGGTATGCATCATATCCAATAGGGTGCAGTTATGATGTTCGGACACACCATCATACTATGGTGTTCCAGGCTGTATCAGTTGTGAAACAATTTCCACAATGTCTTAATTCTGTGCCAAACTCATAATTCAGATATTCATCTCTATGATCATATCATAGATCTTTTATCCTCTTGTCACGACGATCTTTCAACTTCATCCTGAAATTACTTGAACCTTTCAATAATTCAGACTCGTGATTCATCAAGTAAATATACTCAACATCTACTCAAATCATCTGTGAAGTAAGAACATAACGATATCCACTACATGCCTCAGCACTCATTGGACTGCACACATCAAAATGTATTACTTCCAACAAGTTGCTTTCTAGTTCCATTTTACTGAAAACGAGGCTTTCAGTCATCTTGCCCATGTGGTATGATTTGCATGTCTCAAGTGATTCAAAATCAAGTGAGTCCAAACGATCCATCTGTATAGAGTTTCTTCATGCATATCTACCAACAAACATGGTTCGCATGTCTCAATCCTTTCAAAATTGAGTGAGTCCAAAGATCCATCAACATGGAGCTTTTTCATGCGTTTTATACCGATATGACTTAAGTGGCAGTGCCACAAGTAGGTGGTACTATCATTACTATCTTATATCTTTTGGCATGAACATGTGTATCACTATGATCGAGATTCAATGAACCATTCATTTTAGGTGCAAGACCATTGAAGGTATTATTCAAATAAATAGAGTAACCGTTATTCTCCTTAAATGAATAACCGTATCGCGATAGACATAATCCAATCATGTCTATGCTCAACGCAAACACCAATCTCGATGGTAGAGGGAGTGTGCGATGCTTGATCATATCAACATTGGAAATACTTCCAACACATATCGTCAGCTCACCTTTAGCTAGTCTCCGTTTATTCCGTAGCTTTTATTTCGAGTTACTAACACTTAGCAACCGAACCGGTATCTAATACCCTGGTGCTACTAGGAGTACTAGTAAAGTACACATCAACACAATGTATATCCAATATACTTCTATCGATCTTGCCAGCCTTCTCATCTACCAAGTATCTAGGGTAATTCTGCTCCAGTAGTTGTTCCCTTTATTACAGAAGCACTTAGTCTCGGGTTTGGGTTCAACCTTGGGTTTCTTCACTAGAGCAGTAGCTGATTTGCCGTTTCATGAAGTATCCCTTTTTGCCCTTGCCCTTCTAGAAACTAGTGGTTTCACCAACCATCAACAATTGGTGCTCCTTCTTGATTTCTACTTTTGCGGTGTCAAACATCGCGAATATCTCAAGGATCATCATATATGTCCCTGATATATTATGGTTCATCACGAAGCTCTAGCAGCTTGGTGGTAATGACTTCAGAGAAACATCACTATCTTATCTGGAAGATCAACTCCCACTCGATTCAAATGATTGTTGTACTCAGACAATCTGAGCACAAGCTCAACAATTGAGCTTTTCTCCCTTAGTTTGCAGGCTAAGAAAATCGTCGGAGGTCTTATACCTCTTGACGTGGGCACGAGCCTGAAATTCCAATTTCAGCCCTCGAAACATCTCATATGTTTCGTGACGTTTCAAAACCGTCTTCAGTGCCTCAACTCTAAACCGTTTAACTGAACTATCACGTAGTTATCAAAATGTGTATGTCAGATGTTCGCAACATCCACAGACAACGTTCGAGGTTCAGCACACTGAGCGGTGCATTAAGGACATAAGTCTTCTAAGAAGCAATGAGGACAATCTTCAGTTTACGGACCTAGTCCGCATAATTGCTATTATCAACTTTCAACTAAATTTTCTCTAGGAACATAACTAAACAGTAAAACTAAAGCGCGAGCTACGACATAATTTGCAAAATCCTTTTTGACTATGTTCAGGATAAACAAGTTTATCTTATGAACTCCCACTCAGATAGACATCCTTCTAGTCATCTAAGTGATTACATGATCCGAGTCAACTAGGCCGTGTCCGATCATCACGTGAGATGGACTAGTCAACATCGGTGAACATCTTCATGTTGATCGTATCTACCATACGACTCATGCTCGACCTTTCGGTCTCTTGTGTTCCGAGGCCATGTCTGTACACATGCTAGGCTCGTCAAGTCAACCTAAGTGTTTCGCGTGTGTAAATCTGTCTTACACCCGTTGTATGTGAACGTAAGAATCTATCACACCCGATCATCACGTGGTGCTTCGAAACGACGAACTTTCGCAACGGTGCACAGTTAGGGGGAACACCTTCTTGAAATTTTAGTGAGGGATCATCTTATTTACTACCGTCGTTCTAAGTAAACAAGATGCAAAAACATGATAAACATCACATGCAATCAAATAATAGTGACATGATATGGCCAATATCATATAGCTCCTTTGATCTCCATCTTGGGGCTCCATGATCATCATCGTCACTGGCATGACACCATGATCTCCATCATCGTGTCTTCATGAAGTTGTCTCGCCAACTATTACTTCTACTTCTATAGCTAACGGTTAGCAATAAAGTAAAGTAATTACATGACGTTTATGTTGACACACAGGTCATAAATAAATTAAGACAACTCCTATGGCTCCTGCCGGTTGTCATATTCATCGACATGCAAGTCGTGATTCCTATTATAAGAACATGATCATCTCATACATCACATATATCATTCATCACATCCTTTGGCCATATCACATCACATAGCATACCCTGCAAAAACAAGTTAGACGTCCTCTAATTGTTGTTTGCATGTTTTACGTGGCTGCTATGGGTTTCTAGCAAGAACGTTTCTTACCTACGCAAAGACCACAACGTGATATGCCAATTGCTATTTACCCTTCATAAGGACCCTTTTCATCGAATCCGATCCGACTAAAGTGGGAGAGACAGACACCCGCTAGCCACCTTATGCAACTAGTGCATGTCAGTCGGTGGAACCAGTGTCACGTAAGAGTACGTGTAAGGTCGGTCTGGGCCGCTTCATCCCACGATGCCGCCGAATCAAGATAAGACTAGTAACAGCAAGCATATTGAACAAAATCAACGCCCACAACTACTTTGTGTTCTACTCGTGCATAGAAACTACGCATAGACCTAGCTCATGATGCCACTGTTGGGGAACGTAGCAATAATTCAAAATTTTCCTACGTGTCACCAAGATCAATCTATGGAGTCATCTAGCAATGAGGGAGGAGTGGATCTACATACCCTTGTAGATCGCTAAGCGGAAGCGTTCAAGAGAACGGGGTTGATGGAGTCGTACTCCTCGTGATCCAAATCACCGATGATCCTAGTGCCGAACGGACGGCACCTCCGCATTCAACACACGTACGGAGCAGCGACGTCTCCTCCTTCTTGATCCAGAAAGGGGGGAGGAGAGGTTGATGGAGATCCAACAGCACGACGGCGTGGTGGTGGAAGTAGCGGGATTCCAACAGGGCTTCGCCAAGCGCTGCGGGAGGAGGGAGATGTGTCATGGGAGGGAGAGGGAGGCGCCAGGGCTTTGGTATGGTTGCCCTCCCTTCCCCCCACTATATATTGGGCGAAGGGAGAGGGGGAGGGCGCAGCCTTGCCCCTTCCTCCAAGAAAGGGTGCGGCCAAGGGGGGGGGGGAGGAGTCCATCCTTCCCAAGGCACCTCGGAGGTGCCTTCCCCCTTTAGGACTCTCCCCTTTCCCTCTCTCTTGGCGCATGGGCCTCTTGGGGCTGGTGCCCTTGGCCCATGTAGGCCAAGGCGCACCCCCTACAGCCCATGTGGCCCCCCGGGGCAGGTGGGCCCACCCGGTGGACCCCCGAGACCCTTCCGGTGGTCCCGGTACAATACCGGTGACCCCGAAACTTGTCCCGATGGCCGAAATAGCACTTCCTATATATAATTCTTTACCTCCGGACCATTCCGGAACTCCTCGTGACGTCCGGGATCTCATCAGGGACTCTGAACAACTTTCGGGTTACCGCATACTAATATCTCTATAACCCTAGCGTCACTGAACCTTAAGTGTGTAGACCCTACGGGTTCGGGAGACATGCAGACATGACCGAGATGACTCTCCGGCCAATAACCAACAGCGGGATCTGGATACCCATGTTGGCTCCCACATGTTCCACGATGATCTCATCGGATGAACCACGATGTCGAGGACTTAATCAATCCCGTATACAATTCCCTTTGTCTATCGATACGATACTTGCCCGAGATTCGATCGTCGGTATCCCGATACCTTGTTCAATCTCGTTACCGGCAAGTCTCTTTACTCGTTCCATAACACATCATCCCGTGATCAACTCCTTGATCACATTGTGCACATTATGATGATGTCCTACCGAGTGGGCCCAGAGATACCTCTCCGTCACACGGAGTGACAAATCCCAGTCTCGATTCGTGCCAACCCAACAGACACTTTCGGAGATACCTGTAGTGTACCTTTATAGCCACCCAGTTACGTTGTGACGTTTGGCACACCCAAAGCACTCCTACGGTATCCGGGAGTTGCACAATCTCATGGTCTAAGGAAATGATACTTGACATTAGAAAAGCTTTAGCATACGAACTACATGATCTTTGTGCTAGGCTTAGGATTGGGTCTTGTCCATCACATCATTCTCCTAATGATGTGATCCCGTTATCAACGACATCCAATGTCCATGGTCAGGAAAC
This sequence comes from Triticum aestivum, assembly GCF_018294505.1. NCBI lineage: Eukaryota > Viridiplantae > Streptophyta > Magnoliopsida > Poales > Poaceae > Triticum > Triticum aestivum. The sequence goes on from NC_057800.1 coordinate 628,278,342, forward strand.
CGTAACCATCTATTGATCAACGAGCTAGTCAACTAGAGGCTTACTAGGGACATGGTGTTGTCTATGTATCCACACATGTATCTGAGTTTCCTATCAATACAATTCTAGCATGGATAATAAACGATTATCATGAACAAGAAAATATAATAATAACTAATTTATTATTGCCTCTAGGGCATATTTCCAACAGCTGCAACATCCAGCTGGGCTAGCCCACTTAACTGGTTACATACAACTTACTTACTAGTTGTATATTCTTGAGATGACAATTAGCAAAAGAGGCAGTGATCAGTAACTGAAAATCCATACAAACGGCCTCACTTGTACGGGTTTTAGAACAATGCAACCTAATTCTATCATTTTTCTGCACGTTTCACACGGTTCACAAACCCGGGCGTCCTCTTCACTCCTTTTTAGATGCAAAAATCATGATGTTTGCAGGTAAGTTATCAGGTATGAAGTTGTAATGTTGCCATGCTTTTCTTACTCAAGTTTTTGGGGTATGTTTCTCAATAGCGTTTTCCTTGTTTGTACTTAAATTATCAGGTATGGGCTTCGTATATTACCATGATATTTGCAGATAAGTTATCAGGGGTGTATTTTTCAACAACCCTTCCCCCTGTCAATGTTATCATGGTGTTTGTAAGTAAGTAATTAGATATGCGATGAGTAAATTATCACGTTATGTACACAGAAGTTATCGCGTGTTCATAAAAAAATTTCACTTGGGAAAATTTACTATGGTGTTTTGTATCATGTTTGCGGTGTGTAAATCATCATGCTAGGTACATAGAAGGTACTACGTGCATGTTTTCAACAATTTTTACACCCCCAAATCAGAAAAGTTACCATGATGTTCATACACAAGTTATACACACAATTTATCGGGGTATTTTCAACATCTTTTTCTCCGAGTCAAAAGTTAACACGGTGTTTTTACGTAAATTATCATGTCCATGGTGCGTGAATTACCATGCTATTTACATAGAATTACCGCGAGTATTCTCTAAAACTTTCCCTATCCAAGGAATTACCATGGTGTTTGGACGTACATTACCATGTTATTTGCACAGAAGCTGCCGGTATGATTATTCTCCTAGTTAAAGTTACCGAGGTGTTTGGACGTAAGTTATCAGGTCTGTGAGGCGTATATTACCATATTATGTACAAATAAGTTAGCGAGGGTATATTTTCCAACAACTTTTTCCTAGGGCAAAAGTTATCATGGTGTTTGTATGTAATTTATCGGTTATGAGCTGCTTATACTACCATGTTTTTTTTAAAAATAGCAGGGGTATGTTTGAACAATTTCTTTTCTAGGGTCAAAAAGTAATCATGGTCTTTATAGGCAGTTTAACAATTCCACGGTGCTTAAAATACCATGATATGTACACAAAATTTGCCATTGTATGTTTACAACAACTTTTTTTTCTACCGAAGAAAAAATATTGCGGTATTTTAGACGTAAGTTATCAAATCTATGGTGCATATATTATCGTGCTATTTACACGAAATTTATCGAAGGTATGTTTTCAACATTTTTTACTCGCGACTCAAAATTACAGCGGTGTTTGTGTGTAAGTTATCTAGTCTGTATTAGCAAGTACAGTTATAGTAGCATGAAGGAGCACAGGTGGAATTTGCTAACTAGCAAGCACGCAACATGTAGATAGCAGCTAGCTAGCCAAAATACTAGCATTCGTTGGAAACATAATTCAGACATTCGTTGTACTGAAAAAAGAAAGGGCATGTGTTGCCCAGAATCAAAATACTACTGTCTCTTCTGTTTTCAATTGCTCTGGTCTTTCTCTGAAACTCTGAAGCTGGCGTTCGTTCGAAACACTGCATGTGTGTCCACTGAAATTGGAGAGCGTGAGAGATTGTGAGGGTCTCAGCCAACAGGAAATGGGGTCAAGATGAACTTGCTGAACTTGTGGCATCTCTCGGCAGTAGTCAGACACCTATGCGACAATCCGGATGAACACAAATCATCAGATCGCAGGGTCGCTCAGCTAGGCCGCCATTGGTGACGAATCCAAGGGGGTGGGAGGGGGTTTCTAGTTCTAGCTAGGCAAACCTCAGCGCCGCCATGGCCATCGAAGAGGGCGAAGAGGTGCGACGGGAGGCAGACCGTGTCGGCGTCGAGCCCCATCCCGTCGAGGTCACGGCGCCTGGCGAGCAGGCGCACAAGCATGTCGACGAAGCGCGGGACCGCGGCGCATGAGTCCTCCATCGTCCCACCGTGATCCGGCGAAGGTCACCATGGTGGCAGCACGTCTGAGCGCATCTCTTCAGGCCGACATGCCTTGCGGGACAAATCCACGCCAAGGACGATACCTGCGACAGTGCGGGGAGGAAGACGATTGAAGGGGAAAGGGCCACACGATTGAATTTGATGGCGCTGGATGTGTTTGGTCATTTTTGTAATCTGCCACACAGTTGCCATATACATATTTCGATAAACTATATAACACAATAATTATACCGTTTGAAAATAAAACATTTGAACTTTATATTGGTATATTTTTTGTAATATATAACTTCTATTAGGTTGGTCAAATTGACGACCTAGAGGTACGCGCACGTCCTGTAAACTAAGAGAGAGGAAGTACATTTCTTGTCACAAGAAGGTGGGAAAGGACAAGAAACAATATCAGAAAGCAATCACTTAACCTCCCGCCTCCTTGTCACAAGGATACTATTTGTTTTCTTTTGCGGTGCATACACATTATCCGGACCTTACTTTGCATCACTTAACCAGCCTTGTTCCTGAATTATCTATTTTCTTATATAGTAAAGAATCTATATATTATTCGCAAAAAAAATCTATATTTATGTACAATGTTCTGAAGAATCTAGTTTGTATTAGCAACTATTTCTGTCTTCTGACGACTTATCCCTGACACGTGCACAATTCTGTTGCCGGTTTGATCACGGGACCATAGGTTTTTTAGGGGTAGTACCACAGGCTGTGCAAGGCCTTTTTCTTAGGGTATATGGTTGTGCAAGGGCTGCGGACGTTTCGTTCCTCGGTGTATATACACCCAGGAATTGGAAAAATAATTAATAATTACAAGAAAAGCCAAAAAAGTTTAGAAGTATTTTTGGAATAAACTTGTATTTCTTTTACACCAGTATGTAATTTTTCTGGGCAAAAAAGAAATGGTATATACAAGACACTATTCACACGATTTTGACCAAAGAAAATGTTTTTGTTTTCGCCTTGATTTTTTTTGAGGCAATCTCGCGAAGCTTTATTAAACTGCACCAATGTTTATTGAGATAAAAGATAGATTGCCGGGGTGTCCTAACCAAACATGACGGCCCACCCCTAGCTTTAAAACATGCTTCGCTAGATTGTGAGCTTCGAAATTCGAACTCCTAAATTCATGTCCAAAGTTGCAAACTGCAAAAGAAACACTGTGCTCCAGGAAAATGTTTTAGTTTTCGCCCTGATGTCCACTTTGGGTTTGGTTGAAGGAAAATTACATACTAGTGCAAAAGAAAGGCATACTGGGCCATCCAGTTGAAAGGCCTAAGCGGCCTCATCCCTCTTCAGAGTCCAACACCGATAATCCTGAATCTCTTTTTTTTACATGCATAATCCTGGACTCAAAACGAACTGCTGCAGCGCGGCGTATTCTTTCAAGCTTCAACAGAACCAAGTTAAAAAAAAAGCTTCAACAGAACCAAACCGACATCCCTCGACCCTTACAAAAAACAACGATATCCCTCGATTTCCTTTTTATGAAAACAGAACCAAACCGACTCCATGCGCGCACATTAAATATTGACGGCCACGCACATCCATCTAGACGCACCATGGCCGGATCTCAAAAGAAAATGAGACGCACCATCGCCGCCGACCGCCTCTTCTCGCTAGCCGACGATCTCCTCGAGCACATCCTCTCCTTCGCGCCGGCGAAGGAGGCCGCGCCAGCGCCGCCCTCTCGCGCTGATGGCGCCCGCTGTGGCGCCGCGCGAGCGCCCTCAACCTCGAGCCCTACTCATCTGGCGGGTATCACCATCCCGACGCCGGCTTCGACGCCTTCTTCCGCGACGGCAAGGCCGTCCTCGCCAGCCGCCGCGGAACGGCGCTCAGGCGGCTCACGGTCCTCCTCAAGCAAGGCGCCTACCTCACCAGCCGCGGCTCGTACTACAGGGTGCACGACGTTGAACCGGAGTCCGACGCCCGGGTCGCCGGCCTCCTCGCCGACCCCGCGGCCGCCGCGCTGGAGGAGCTCTGCATCGCCGGCGAGCGTGCCTACACTCCCTACATCGGACGGTACGTCCCGCCGCTGGCATCCCTGCCTTGCGCCGCCGCCACGCTCCGGGTGCTGGAGCTCCATCTCTGCAGCCTCCAGCCGCCGCCGACGTCGTCCGCGCGCCTCGCTTTCCCGCGCCTCACGGATCTATCGCTGCGCGATTGCACTTACTTGGAGGGGTATCTCCAGGCTGTGATCGACGCCGCGCCGTCGCTAACCAGACTTGTGCTGGTGAACGTCACTACTAAGCCGCCGAAGCCGCCGGTTTCCGCCGATGGTTCCTACTCCAGGTCCAAGCCTTCCAATCTGCCCCTCCGCCTCCGCTGCCGGACGGTCACCGCCTTGGTGCTCGTGGTCAGTTTCTCCTTGGGAGGAGCTCAAAGAATCCCGTGAAATCGGCATACAGCTCGACATGCCGAGCCTGCGCTCCTTCCGCTACAAGGGGTTCCCCGTCAATCTCTCGCTGACATCGCCGGCGCCGGGGCTGGCACGAGTCGACCTCGACACCAATCGCCGCGAGCAGAACTTCTATAAGCCCGAGCCTGCGGCGCGCATGCTCGCGAGCTTCTCCAGCACGAGGGCCCTGAAGCTGCACCTCAGCATCGAGGAAATCGTCTCCGACGACGAGGTCATCCTGCCGACCTTCCCGAACCTGAAGCTCCTCGAGATAGACGGAAGCTTCAAGTACATGGACATCAACGCGGACTACGCAGTGGCGACGCTGCTCCGCGCCTGCCCGCCGATGTCGGAGCTCCGGTTGAGGCTAAACATGGCATACGACTACGACTACGATCGGCAGATGCAGGCACCACCTGGGGGCCCCTTCGCCCAGTCCATGGAGAAATTCAACAGGCTCGCGTCCATGTGCTCCGAGCATCGCGACGACGTGGAGTTCGGCGGGGTCTCGGAGCTTGAGGACGCCTTCACCGACGACTGCGAGTTCAGCTGCCTGACGACGAGCCTGCGGAAGGTGACGCTGCGGTTCAAGTCCAAGGAGCTCAACTGCTTCCAGGTGCAGCTGGCCAAGTTCCTGGTGGAGAACGCCATGGTGCTAGAGGAGATGCACGTCGAGGACGGGAGCCAATTCTGGCCGGACCACCTCTGCCACAAGGTCGCGAGATGGAGATCCGATGCGCTCCGGAGGAGGAACCTGCCGGATACGGCCGGCTTTCGCGTGTACCAGCTCGCTAATCCCGCTGTAGATCCTTAAAGCAAGGCCAATGTATTATGTATCGGTGCAAGCCAACATCCACGTACGTGGATGCTAGGGAAAACAAAATCGCTGCAATGTACCAGAAATGCCTTTTTTTGGTGCTCGAGGCTACATGGAACTCGTTTTTGTTTTACTTTTGAGAAATTTAAAAAAATGAATATCATTACCGATGTATACTCCATGTATGCAAATTTTCATGACGAAATACATTGACACCTGAGCTACACAAAAAGACAAATTGATGATTTTGAATGCGTGTAGCTCGCAAATCAATGTATTTTCACTATATAAAACCAACATTTTTCGCTTTTTGTGTGTAGCTCGCAAATCGATATATTTTCATGAAATTGTACACACATATTATATATCCGTATCTCAATGTGGATTTTTTTAATAATATTTTGAAAATCTGAAATGTGATATCTTTTATGTTTCAAAAAATGCCTCCATGTAGCCCGAGCACCGAAACGCTGCATTCGTAATGTATAAAAATGCAAAAAGAGGGACTCATGAGACATATCACCTAAATCAATAGTAATAACATCCTTTTTGCAATCTATCTTAGCATTAACAGTGTTCAAGAAGGGTCTACCAAATATAATGGGACAAAATCTATCTTGTGGGGAATCAAGAACAAGAAAATCAGCAGGATATTTAGTTTTTCCACACAAAACTTCAACATCTCCAACAATTCCAATTGGTGAAATAATACCTATATTGGCAAGTTTAATTGTGACATCAATATCTTCTATCTCAGCAGGTGCAATATCATGCATAATTTCTTTGTATAAGTCATGAGGTATAGCACTAGCACTGGCACCCATATCACATAAGCCATGATAACAATGATCTCCTATTTTAACAGAAATAACAGGCATGCCTACCAAAGATCTAGGTTTATCTTTAGCACAAGGTTTAGCAATTCTAGCAGTTTCATCACGGAAATGAATAACATGCCCATTAATATTATCAGACAAGATATCTTTAACAATAGCAATATTAGGTTCAACTTTAATTTGCTCAGGAGGTGTATAAGTTCTAATATTACTTTTATGAACCACAGTTGAAGCTTTAGCATGATTCTTTATCCTAACATGGAAACGTGGTTTCTCAACATAAGAAGTATGAACAATAGGATCATTATAAGCGATAGTCTTTTCTTTAACTTCAATAGGTGCAGCTACTTTTACTTCTATGGGAGGATGATATTTAAACCACTTCTCCCTAGGGAGATCAACATGAGTAGCAAAAGATTCACAGAAAGAAGCTACTATCTCAGAGACAAGTCCATATTTAGTGCTAAATTTACGAAAAATATCGGTATCCATAAAAGATTTAACACAATCAAACTTAGGTGTCATACCTGACTCCTTACCTTCGTCGAGGTCCCAATCTTCAGAGTTGCGTTTAATTCTTTCCAATAAATCCCATTTGAATTCAATAGTGTTCGTCATAAAAGATCCAGCACAAGAACTATCGAGCATGGTGCGATTGTTATCAGAAAGCCGAGCATATAAATTTTGAATAATCATTTCTCTTGAGAGCTCATGATTGGGGCATGAATATAACATTGATTTAAACCTCCCCCAAGCTTGAGCGATGCTTTCTTCTTCGCGAGGCAAAAAATTATATATATAATTGCGATCACGATGAACAAGATGCATAGGATAAAACTTCTCATGAAATTCCAATTTCAATCGTTTGTAGTTCCATGACCCCGTATCATCATATAGCCTATACCATGTAAATGCATCTTCCTTCAAAGATAAAGGGAAGACCTTATTCTTAATAACATCTCCGGGCACACCTGCAAACTTAAATAATCCACAAACTTCATCCACATATATTAGGTGCTCATTAGGATGCTTTGTTTCATCTCCTGCAAAAGGATTAGCTAGCAGTTTTTCTATCATACCCGAAGGAATTTCAAAGCAGACATTTTCATTTTCAGTAGGTTCAGTAGGTTGAGGAGCAACTCTTTGCTCTACTGGTCGGGGTGAAGATACCCCAAACAAGCCCCTCAGAGGATTACTTTTCATAATAACAAGTGACAGTAAATTTCAGTACACTATATAATTTTTTCCTTACCAAATTCCACCTACCAAAGGCGCTTCACTCCCTGGCAACGGCGCCAGAAAAGATTCTTGATGACCCACAAGTATAGGGGATCTATCGTAGTCCTTTCGATAAGTAAGAGTGTCGAACCCAACGACGAGCAGAAGGAAACGATAAGCGGTTTTCAGCAAGGTATTCTCTGCAAGCACTGAAATAATAGGTAACAAATAGTTTTGTGATAGGATAATTTGTAACGAGTAGCAAGTAATAAAAGTAAATAAAGTGCAGCAAGGTGGCCCAATCCTTTTTGTAGCGAAGGACAAGTCTGGACAAACTCTTATATAGAGAAAAGCGCTCCCGAGGACACATGGGAATATCGTCAAGCTAGTTTTCATCACGTTCATATGATCCGCGTTCGGTACTTTGATAATTTGGTATGTGGGTGGACCGGTGCTTGGGTGCTACCCTTACTTGGACAAGCATCTCACTTATGATTAACCTCTATTGCAAGAATGGATCCAAATCAGCCCCTTACGAAGCAACGCATAAACTAGGGTTTAAGCTTCTGTCACTCTAGCAACCCATCATCTACTTATTACTTCCCAATGCCTTCCTCTAGGCCCAAATAATGGTGAAGTGTCATGTAGTCGACGTTCACATAACACCACTAGAGGAGAGACAACATACATCTCATCAAAATATCGAACGAATACCAAATTCACATGACTACTAATAGCAAGACTTCTCCCATGTCCTCAGGAACAAACATAACTACTCACAAAGCATATTCATGTTCATAATCAGAGGGGTATTAATATGCATATAGGATCTGAACATATGATCTTCCACCAAATAAACCAACTAGCATCAACTACAAGGAGTAATTAACACTACTAGCAACCCACAGGTACCAATCCCGGACTTGGAGACAAGAATTGGATACAAGAGATGAACTAGGGTTTTGAGAGGAGATGGTGCTGGTGAAGATGTTGATGGAGATTGCCCTCTCCCAATGAGAGGAGCGTTGGTGATGACGATGGCGATGATTTCCCCCTCTCGGAGGGAAGTTTCCCCGACAAAACAGCTCCGCCAGAGCCCTAGATTGGTTCCGCCATGGTTCCGCCTCGTGGCGGCGGAGTCTCGTCCAGAAAGATGGATTATGATTTTTTTTCCTCATCGAAAGACTCCATATAGCAGAAGATGGCCATCGGAGGGCCACCAGGGGGCCCACGAGGTAGGGGGCGCGCCCCCACCCTCATGGGCAGGGTGTGGCCCCCCTGGTGAACTTCTTGTGCTCAGTATTTATTATATATTCTGAAAATGACTTCCGCGAAGTTTCAGGACTTTTGGAGCTGTGCAGAATAGGTCTCTAATATTTGCTCCTTTTCCAGCCCAGAATCCCAGCTGCCGGCATTCTCCCTCTTTATGTTAACCTTGTAAAATAAGAGAGAATAGGCATAAGTATTGTGACATAATGTGTAATAACAGCCCATAATGCAATAAATATTGATATAAAAGCATGATGCAAAATGGACGCATCAACTCCCCCAAGCTTAGACCTCGCTTGTCCTTAAACGAAAGCCGAAATCAAAAAATATGTCCACATGTTTAGAGATAGAGGTGGCGATAAAAATAAAATACGGACATGAGGGCATCATGATCATTCTTAGAACAGCAACTTATGTAATTCTTGTCATATGATTTCTTATGCTAGAGTAATAATTCAATCACAATTTCAAGTATGAATCATAAACTTCATTGAAAACTAACAAACTATAATCTCACTCATTGGTGCAATTGCAATTTGTCAATATAAGAGCTTTTCAGCAAGTACACATACTCAACTATCATATAGTCTTTCACAATTTCTAACACTCACGCAATACTTATGGGTATGGAGTTTTAATTGGACACAGAGAAAGATAGGGGCTTATAGTTTTGCCTCCCAACGTTTTACCTCAAGGGTAATGTCAACAATAATAGTTCATGAAAACTCACATCCAATTAGCCATATATACCAGGATCTTTCCAACATGTTGTGCTTGCCAAAAGATAAAATATAAAAAGGAAGGGTGAAGATCACCATGACTCTTATGTAAGGTAGGAGATAAAGGTAAAAGATAGGCCCTTCGCAGAGGGAAGCAGAGGTTGTCATGCGCTTTTATGGTTGGATGCACAAAATCTTAATGCGAAAGAACGTCACTTTATATTGCCACTTGTGATATGGACCTTTATTATGCAGTCTGTCGCTTTTATTTCTTCCATATCACACGATCGTATAAAGCTTATTTCCTCCACACCAATCAATCATACATATTTAGAGAGCAACTTTTATTGCTTGTACCGATGACAACTTACTTGAAGGATCTTACTCAATCCATAGGTAGATATGGTGGACTCTCATGGCAAAACTGGTTTAAGGGTGTTTGGAAGCACAAGTAGTATCTCTACTTAGTGCAAAGGATTTGGCTAGCATGAGGGGGGAAAGGCAAGCTCAACCATGTTGGATGATCCATGACAATATAATTTATCTCAGATGTAAGAAAACATAACCCATTACGTTGTCTTCCTTGTCCAACGTCAACTCTTTAGCATATCATATCTTAATGAGTGCTCACAATCATAAAAGATGTCCAAGATAGTATATTTATATTGAAGACCTCTCTTTCTTTATTACTTCCTATTAATTGCAACGATGACCAAAACTATGTTTGTCAACTCTCAACAAATTTTAATCATCATACTCTTTCTATGTGAGCCCATTACTCTCCATAAGATCCATATGATCTCTTTGTTTCTTTTTACTCCCTTCTCTTTTCTTTTATTCGCTCAAGATCATGGCAAAATAATCAAGCCCTTGACTCAACACTAATCTTTATTATATATAGCTCATGGAATCGATTACATAGAAGGATCATAAAGCAAAACTCACAACTAGATCATACTAAAACTTTATTCTACTAGATCAAGATATTACCAAAAGGACCAAACTGAGAAAAACGGTAAAGATAGGAGTGATGGTGATACGATACCGGGGCACTCCCCCAAGCTTGGCAGTTGCCAAGGGGAGTGCCGATAGCCATGTGATTATGTCTCCTTTGTTGGTGAAGAAGGTGGAGTCATTGATGATGGATAGTCGCACATCGAGCGTAGGAGGTCTTCTAACTTGCGGATAATGCCTTTGAGTGCGATGATATGCTCCTTCAACAAAATATTTTCACGTGTGAGATACTTATTTTGTATACGAGCTAACTCAATCATCTTAAAAACTTTGATCTCAGTTGGGGTAAGAAGATTGTGATCAAGTTGAAGGATGTCTTCTGTTGCCGGAGCTTGGTCCTCCGTGGCCTTCTTGATCCCTTCATCCTTGTTGATCTCCATGGGTTCTTCTCTCTTCAGCTCTATCTTCATTAGCCAAGCATCGTTGCCCTCATTGTTGGAGGAGGAGGGAGATGACATGATGCTTAGCTTTGACAACCCTGGCAGAAAACAACTCGAAACAAGAACAAGAGATTTTTGCGTGATACGGTGGTCAAAACCATCGGGAGGTTATATAATGAATTTTTACCGACCAAAATACGTGTCGTGTAAGAAAACGGAGTCCGGAGAGCACACGAGGTGCCCACGAGGTAGGGGGGCGTGCCCAGGGGGGTAGAGCGCACCCTCCACCCTCGTGGAGGCCTCGTGTCCTTCCCGGACTGCTTCTTATTTTTCTATTTTTCTAAATATTCCAAAACGGAGAAATATTGCCATAAAAACTGTTTTGGAGTCGGTTTACTTACCGTAACACATACCTATTCCTTTTCGGAGTCTAAAACGTTCCGGAAAGTGTCCCTTATGTATTCCTCTGGGGTTACGGTTTCAATAACATTGGTTTCAACATTTATAGGATTACCTGAGATATAATGTTTAATTCTTTGACCGTTCACCACCTTCGGATTTGTGCCTTCGAAGTTGTTGATTTTTATGGCACCGGAATGATAGACCTCCTCGATAACGTAAGGACCTTCCCATTTAGAGAGAAGTTTTCCTGCAAAAAATCTTAAACGAGAGTTGTATAATAATACATAATCACCTACATTAAACTCACGCTTTTGTATTCTTTTGTCATGCCATATTTTGACTTTTTCTTTAAACAACTTGGCATTTTTGTAGGCTTGGGTTCTCCATTCATCAAGTGAGCTAATGTCAAATAACCTCTTCTCACCGGCAAGTTTGAAATCATAATTGAGCTCTTTAATAGCCCAATAAGCCTTATGTTCTAGTTCGAGGGGTAAGTGACATGCTTTTCCATAAACCATTTTATACGGAGACATACCCATAGGATTTTTATATGTAGTTCTATAGGCCCATAATGCTTCATCAAGTTTCTTGGACCAATTCTTTCTAGATCTATTAATAGTCTTTTGCAAAATTAATTTGAGTTCTCTATTACTCAATTCTACTTGACCACTAGACTGTGGGTGATAAGGAGATGCAATTCTATGATTAACATCATATTTAGCAAGCATTTTACGGAAAGCACCATGAATAAAATGTGAACCACCATCAGTCATTAAATATCTAGGGACTCCAAACCTCGGAAAGATAACTTCTTTAAGCATTTTAATAGAAGTGTTATGATCATCACTACTAGTTGGAATAGCTTCTACCCACTTAGTAACATAATCAACAACAACTAAAATATGTGTATATCCATTAGAGGCAGGAAAAGGTCCCATATAATCTAAGCCCCAAACATCAAATGGTTCAATAACAAGTGAATAATTCATATGCATTTCTTGACATCTACTAATATTACCAATTCTTTTACATTCATCACAAGACAAGACAAACTTATGGGCATCCTTGAAGAGAGTAGGCCAATAAAAACCGGATTGCAATACCTTGTGTGCAGTTCTATCTCTAGCATGGTGTCCTCCATAAGCCTCGGAGTGACACTTGCGTAGGATCTATTCCTACTCATGCTCAGGTACACAACGTCTAATAACACCATCTACTCATTCTGTATAAAGATGTGGGTCATCCCAAAAGTAATGTCTCAAATCATATAAGAACTTTTTCTTTTGTTCGTATGTGAAACTAGGTGGTATAGATTTAGAAACAATGTAATTAGCATAATCAGAATACCATGGAGCAGTATGAGAAGCATTTATGACATTTAATTGTTCATCAGGAAAGCTATCATCAATAGGTAGTGGGTCATCAAGAACATTCTCTAGCCTAGACAAGTTGTCTGCAACAGGGTTCTTAGCTCCCTTTCTATCAATAATATGCAAATCAAATTCTTGTAGCAAGAGAACCCATCTAATAAGTCTAGGTTTAGCATCTTTCTTTTCCATAAGATATTTAATAGCAGCATGATCTGTGTGAATAGTTACTTTAGAATCAACAATATAAGGTCTAAACTTATCACAAGCAAATACAACTGCTAAGAATTCTTTTTCAGTAGTAGCATAATTTCTCTGAGCATTGTCTAGAGTTTTACTAGCATATTGAATAACATTTAATTTCTTATCAGCTCTTTGCCCTAGAACATCACCTACAGCATAATCGCTAGCATCACACATAATTTCAAAGGGTAAATTCCAATCAGGTGGCTGAACAATAGGTGCAGAGATCAATGCTTTCTTAAGTATTTCAAATGCTTCTACACAATCATCATCAAAAACAAATGGTATATCTTTTCGTAATAAATTAGTCAGAGCCGAGAGTTTTTTTGAGAAGTCCTTAATGAACCTCCTATAAAAACCAACATGACCAAGGAAACTTCTTATACCTTTGATGTCCTTGGGACATGGCATCTTTTCAATAGCATCAACTTTAGCTTTATCAACTTCAATACCTCTTTCAGAAACTTTATGCCCCAAGAAAATACCTTCATTAACCATAAAGTGGCACTTTTCCCAATTCAAGACAAGATTAGTTTCTTCACATCTCTGTAAAACTCGGTCAAGGTTGCTTAAGCAATCATCAAAAGAGGATCCATAGACGAAAAAATCATCCATGAAAACCTCATAAATCTTTTCACAAAAGTTAGAGAATATAGCCATCATGCATCTTTGAAAGGTAGCAGGTGCATTACATAAACCAAAAGTCATACGTCTATAAGAAAAAGTACCAAAAGGGCAAGTAAAAGTAGTCTTTGATTGATCATTGGCTGACACAGGTATTTGAGAGAAACCAGAATAACCATCTAGAAAGCAAAAATGTGTATGTTTGGATAATCTTTCTATCATTTGATCGATAAAAGGTAAAGGGTAATGATCCTTTTTAGTAGCTTTATTTAATTTGCGGAAATCAATTACCATCCTATAACATGTAATAATTCTTTGCGGGATCAACTCATCTTTATCATTAGGAACGACAGTAATACCTCCCTTCTTAGGGACAAAATGGACATGACTTACCCACTCACTATTGATACGTCTCCAACGTATCTATAATTTTTAATTGTTCCATGCTATTATATTACCAACCTTGGATGTTTTATTTGCATTTATATGCTATTTTATATGATTTTTGGGACTAACCTATTAACCCAGAGCCCAATGCCAGTTTTGTTTTTTCCTTGTTTTTAGAGTATCGCAGAAAAGGAAAATCAAACGGAGTCCAATTGACCTGAAACTTCGCGGAACTTATTTTTGGAAAGAAAGAAATACAGGAGACTTGGAGTGCACGTCAGGGGTTCAACGAGGAAGCCACAAGGCAGGGGGGCACGCCCACCCCCTAGGCGCGCCCTCCACCCTCGTGGGCCCCTCATGGCTCCCCTGATGTATTTCTTCCGCCTATATATATATATGCATATACCCTAAAAAAATCGGGGAGCACAATAGATCGGGAGTTCCGCTGCCAGAAGCCTCCGTAGCCATCAAAAACCAATCTAGACCCATTCCGGCACCTTGCCGGAGGGGCAATCCCTCTCCGGTGGCCATCTTCATCATCCCGGTGCTCTCCATGATGAGGAGGGAGTAGTTCTCCCTCGGGGCTAAGGGTATGTACCAGTAGCTATGTGTTTGATCTCTCTCTCTCTCTCTCTCTCTCTCTCTCGTGTTCTTGAAGGGGATACGATCTTGATGTATCGCGAGCTTTGCTACTACAGTTGGATCTTATGATGTTTCTCCCCCTCTACTCTCTTGTAATGGATTGAGTTTCCCCTTTGAAGTTATCTTATCAGATTGAGTCTTTAAATATTTGAGAACACTTGATGTATGTCTTGCCGTGCGTATCTGTGGTGACAATGGGATATCACGTGATTCACTTGATGTATGTTTTGGTGATCAACTTGCGGGTTCCGCCCATGAACCTATGCACCGGGGTTGGCACACGTTTTCGTCGTGATTCTCCGGTAGAAACTTTGGGGCACTCTTTGAGGTTCTATGTGTTGGTTGAATAGATGAATCTGAGATTGTGTGATGCATATCGTATAATCATACCCACGGATACTTGAGGTGACATTGGAGTATCTAGGTGACATTAGGGTTTTGGTTGATTTGTGTCTTAAGGTGTTATTCTAGTACGAACTCTAGGGATGTTTGTGACACTTATAGGAATAGCCCAACGGATTGATTGGAAAGAATAACTTTGAGGTGGTTTCGTACCCTACCATGATCTCTTCGTTTGTTCTCCGCTATTAGTGACTTTGGAGTGACTCCTTGTTGCATGTTGAGGGATAGTTATGTGATCCAATTATGTTATTATTGTTGAGGGAACTTGCACTAGTGAAAGTATGAACCCTAGGCCTTGTTTCAACGCATTGCAGTACCGTTTGTGCTCACTTTTATCATTAGTTACCTTGCTGTTTTTATAATTTAAGATTACAAAAACCTATATCTACTATCCATATACCACTTGTATCACCCTCTCTTCTCCGAACTAGTGCACCTATACAATTTACCATTGTATTGGGTGTGTTGGGGACACAAGAGACTCTTTGTTATTTGGTTGCAGGGTTGCTTGAGAGAGACCATCTTCATCCGACGCCTCCTACGGATTGATAAACCTTAGGTCATCCACTTAAGGGAAATTTGCTACTGTCTTACAAACCTCTGCACTTGGAGGCCCAACAACATCTACAAGAAGAAGGTTGTGTAGTAGACATCAAGCTCTTTTCTTGCGCCGTTGCTGGGGAGGTTAGTGCTTGAAGGTATATCTTTAGATCTTGCAATCGAATTTTTTTGTTTCTTGTTTTAGCACTAGTTTAAAAAACTACAAAAAAATATGGAATTGAGTTTGCCTCATACGCTTCATCTTTTTAATATCTTTCGTGAGTATGATGGAAAGGAAAATTGTGCCAAAGTGTTAGAAGAAGAATGCATTAAAATGTTTGGCACTAAATATTTGAATGATGAGCATGATTGCAATGTTGTTAGTATGAATTCCTTGAATATCCATGATGCTAATGATATGCACAGCCACAAGCTTGGGGAAGCTATGTTTGATGAAGATGATATTTTTTGTCCCTCAAGTTTTGATGAGCAAATTTATTATGATGAAAGCATGCCTCCTATTTATGATGGTTATATTGATGAAAGTGGATTAGGAGAGGTCATGACTTTATTTTGTGATGAATCCACTATTTCGGAAGAGGTTCCAATTGATTATGAGAACAAAGTTGCTATCTATGATGATTATTGTGATGACTTGTATGCTATAAAGAATAATGATATCCATGAAACTTGTTATCATGATTTTAGTTTTCAATTGGAATATGCCTCACATGATAATTATTTTGTTGAGTTCGCTCCCACTACTATTCATGAGAAGAAATTTGCTTATGTGGAGAGTAATAAAAATTCTATGCTTATGCATCATGAAAATAATGCTTTATGTGATAGCTATATTGTTGAATTCATTCATGATTCTACTGAAATTTATTATGAGGGAGGAATATATGCTTGTAGGAATTGCAATAATATCAAGTTTCCTCTCTATGTGCTTAAAATTTTGAAGTTATCCTTGTTTTGCTTTCCTATGCAAGTTGATTCTTGTTCCCACAAGTTGTTTGCTCACAAAATCACTATGCATAGGAAGTGGGTTAGACTTAAATGTGCTAGTCATATTATTCATGATGCTCTCTTTATGTTTCAATTCTTATCCTTTATGTGAGCATCATTGAAATCATCATGCCTAGCTAGGGGCGTTAAACGATAGCGCTTGTTGGGAGGCAACCAAATTTTATTTTTATTCCTTGCTTTTTGCTACTGTTTAGTAATAAATAATTCATATATCCTCTGTTTAGATGTGTTTTTATGTTTTAATTAGTGTTTGTGCCAAGTAGAACCTTTAGGAAGACTTGGGGAAAGTCTTTGCGATCATGCTGTAAAAAACAGAAACTTTAGCGCTCACGAGATTTGCTGCCATTTTTTATTGGAGAGTGATATTTAGTTAATTCTTTCTGAAGATGATTAATAGATAAATTCCTCAGGTCCAGAGATTTATTTTATAATTTTTTGGGTTCCATAAGTTTGCGTTAGTTACAGATTACTACAGACTGTTCTGTTTTTGACAGATTCTGTTTTTCATGTATTGTTTACTTATTTTGATGAATCTATGGCTAGTAAAATAGTTTATAAACCATAGAGAAGTTGGAATACAGTAGGTTTAACACCAATATAAATATAGAATGAGTTCATTACAGTACCTTTAAGTGGTGTTTTGTATTCTTTCACCAACGGAGCTTACGAGTTTTCTGTTAAGTTTTGTGTTGTGAAGTTTTCAGGTTTTGGGTAAAGATTCAATGGAATATGGAATAAGGAGTGGAAAGAGCCTAAGCTCGGGGATTCCCAAGGCACACCAAGGTAATATTCAAGGACAACCAAGAGCCGAAGCTTGGGGATGCCCCGGAAGGCATCCCCTCTTTCGTCTTCGTTCATCGGTAATTTTACTTGGAGCTATATTTTTATTTACCACATGATATGTGTTTTGCTTGGAGCATCAATTTATTTTGTTAGGATTTGCTTGATGTTATTTAGAAAAATGTTTTGCATCTTTTATTTGAATAAAAGTGGCATTGATAGTCTTTACTATGCCTATGTTACAAGTCTTCATGTTGCTGTTTGAAAACAGAAAGTTTACTGCTGTTGCAATAATTCCCTAGAAAATTCAGAATGTGATAAAATGTTGAAACCTTTTGCATATTAAGCTATGATAAATTTACTACAGTGGTAATTTTCTTTCATAATTTTATTGGGTTAGGAAAGTATGGATCTTGCTGCACTCTTTACAGACTGTCCTGTTTAGGCAGATTGCTGTTATGTTTGCATTGTTTGCACATGTTTGCTTCTTTAATGATTCTATTTGAGGATAGGACTATTAAATATGCAGAGGCATTTAGTATGCAATGTTGAATAATAATTTTAGTGATTTGCTATAGTAGAATATGATAAGGTTTTTGCAATGGTTTATACTAACTTATCTCACGAGTCCTTATTGAGTTTTGTGTGGATGAAGCTTTTGAGATTTAGGAAGACCGTGATATGAGAGGAATTAAGGAGACACAAAAGCTCAAGCTTGGGGATGCCCAAGGCACCCCAAGATAATATTTCAAGAAGTCTTAAGCGTCTAAGTTTGGGATGCCCCGGTTGGCATTTCACCTTTCTTCTTCAACAACTATCGGTTAGTATCGGTTGATCCTAAGTTTTTGCTTCTTCACATGATGTTTGCTATTCTTACATTTCATTTTATTTTGTTTTGCTTGATGTTTGAATAAAATACCAAGATCTAAAATTCTTAAATGTTAGAGAGTCTTCACATAGTTGCATAATTATTCGACTACTCATTGATCTTCACTTATATCTTTCGGAGTAGTTTGTCATTTGCTCTAGTGCTTCACTTATATATCTTTTTAGAGAACGGTGGTGGTTTTATTTTGAAGAAATAGATGAATTCTCTCGCTTCACTTATATTATTTTGAGAGTATTAAATAGCATGGTAATTTGCTTAAATAATCCTAATGTGCTAGGCATTCAAGAATAGTAAAAACTTTCTTACGAGTGTGTTGAATACTAAGAGAAGCTTGATACTTGATGATTGTTTTGAGATGTGGAGATAGCGATATTAAAGTTGTGCTAGTTGAGTAGTTGTGAATTTGAGGAATACTTGTGTTGAAGTTTGCAAGTCCCGTAGCATGCACGTATGGTAAACTTTGTGTAACAAATTGGAAACATGAGGTGTTATTTGATTGTCTTCCTTATGAGTGGCAGTCGGGGACGAGCGATGGTCTTTTCCTACCAATGTATCCCCCTAGGAGCATGCGCGTAATGCTTGGTTTTTGATGACTTGTAGATTTTTGCAATAAGTATGTGAGTTCTTTATGACTAATGTTGAGTCCATGGATTATACGCACTCTTACCCTTCCATCATTGCTAGCCTCTTCGGTACCGTGCATTGCCCTTTCTCATATTGAGAGTTGGTGCAAACTTCGCCGGTGCATCCAAACCCCGTGATATGATACACTCTATCACACATAAACCTCCTTATATCTTCCTCAAAACAGCCACCATACCTACCTATTATGGCATTTCCATAGCCATTCCGAGATATATTGCCATGCAACTTTCCACCATTCCGTTTATTATGACACACTTCATCATTGTCATAGTGCATTGCATGATCATGTAGTTGACATCGTATTTGTGGCAAAGCCACCATGCATAATTTATCATACATGTCACTCTTGATTCATTGCTATCCCGGTATACCGCCGGAGGCATTCATATAGAGTCATACTTTGTTCTAGTATCGAGTTGTAATCATTGAGTTGTAAATAAATAGAAGTGTGATGATCATCATTCATAGAGTATTGTCACAAAAAAAGGCCAAATAAAAAAAAGGAAAGGCCAAAAAAAGGGACAATTCTACTATCCTTTTTCCACACTTGTGCTTCAAAGTAGCACCATAATCCTCATGATAGAGAGTCTCTTGTTTTGTCACTTTCATATACTAGTGGGAATTTTTCATTATAGAACTTGGCTTGTATATTCCAACAATGGGCCTCCTCAAGTGCCCTAGGTCTTCATGAGCAAGCAAGTTGGATGCACACCCACTTAGTTTCTTTTGTTGAGCTTCTGTACATTTATAGCTCTAGTGCATCCGTTGCATGGCAATCCCTACTCGCATTGACATCAATTGATGGGCATATCCCTAGCCCATTGATTAGCCGCGTCGATGTGAGAATTTCTTCTTTTTGTCTTCTCCACATAACCCCCTCATTATATTCTATTCCACCCATAGTGCTATATCCATGGCTCACGCTCATGTATTGTGTGGAAGTTGAAAAAAAGTTTGAGATTACTAAAGTATGAAACAATTGCTTGGCTTGTCATCGGGGTTGTGCATGATGAGAGAATTCTTGTGTGACGAAAATGGAGCATGAACAAACTATATGATTTTGTAGGGATGAACTTTCTTTGGCCATGTTATTTTGAGAAGACATGATTGCTTAGTTAGTATGCTTGAAGTATTATTATTTTTATGTCAATATTAAACTTTCGTCTTGAATCTTATGGATCTGAACATTCATGCCAAAATGAAGATAATTACTTAGAGAAATATGTTAGGTAGCATTCCACAACAAAAATTCTGTTTTTATCATTTACCTACTCGAGGACGAGCAGGAATTAAGCTTGGGGATGCTGATACGTCTCCAACGTATCTATAATTTTTTATTGTTCCATGCTATTATATTATCAACCTTGGATGTTTTATATGCATTTATATGCTATTTTATATGATTTTTGGGACCAACCTATTAACCCAGAGCCCAGTGCCAGTTTCTGTTTTTTCCTTGTTTTAGAGTATCGCGGAAAAGGAAAATCAAACGGAGTCCAATTAACCTAAAACTTCACGAAACTTATTTTTGGAAAGAAAGAAATACATGAGACTTGGAGTGCACATCAGGGGATCAATGAGGAAGCCACGAGGCAGGGGGGCGTGCCCACCCCCTGGGCGCACCCTCCACCCTCGTGGGCCCCTCATGGCTCCCCTGATGTATTTCTTCCGCCTATATATATATATATATATATATATCCATATACCCCTAAACGATCGGGGAGCACAATAGATCAGGAGTTCCGCCGCCAGAAGCCTCTGTAGCCACCAAAAACCAATCTAGACCCGTTCCGGCACCCTGCCGGAGGGGCAATCCCTCTCCGGTGGCCATCTTCATCATCCCGGTGCTCTCCATGATGAGGAGGGAGTAGTTCTCCCTCGGGGCTAAGGGTATGTACCAGTAGCTATGTGTTTGATCTCTCTCTCTCTCTCTCTCTCTCTCTCTCGTGTTCTTGAAGGTGATACGATCTTGATGTATCGCGAGCTTTGCTACTATAGTTGGATCTTATGATGTTTCTCCCCTTCTACTCTCTTGTAATGGATTGAGTTTCCCCTTTGAAGTTATCTTCTCGGATTGAGTCTTTAAAGATTTGAGAACACTTGATGTATGTCTTGCCGTGCGTATCTGTGGTGACAATGGGATATCACGTGATTCACTTGATGTATGTTTTGGTGATCAACTTGCGTGTTCCGCCCATGAACCTATGCATAGGGGTTGGCACACGTTTTCGTCGTGATTCTTCGGTAGAAACTTTGGGGCACTCTTTGAGGTTCTATGTGTTGGTTGAATAGATGAATCTGAGATTGTGTGATGCATATCGTATAATCATACCCACGGATACTTGAGGTGACATTGGAGTATCTAGGTGACATTAGGGTTTTGGTTGATTTGTGTCTTAAGGTGTTATTCTAGTACGAACTCTAGGGCTGTTTGTGACACTTATAGTAATAGCCCAACGGATTGATTGGAAAGAATAACTTTGAGGTGGTTTCGTACCCTACCATGATCTCTTCGTTTGTTCTCCGCTATTAGAGAATTTGGAGTGACTCTTTGTTGCATGTTGAGGGATACTTATGTGATACAATTATGTTATTATTGTTGAGGGAACTTGAGCTAGTGAAAGTATGAACCCTAGGCCTTGTTTCAACGCATTGCAATACCGTTTGTGCTCACTTTTATCATTAGTTACCTTGCTGTTTTCATAATTTCAGATTACAAAAACCTATATCTACTATCCATATACCACTTGTATCACCCTCTCTTCGCCGAACTAGTGCACCTATACAATTTACCATTGTATTGGGTGTGTTGGGGACACAAGAGACTCTTTGTTATTTGGTTGCAGGCTTGCTTGAGAGAGACCATCTTCATCTTACGCCTCCTACGGATTGATAAACCTTAGGTCATCCACTTGAGGGAAATTTTCTACTGTCTTACAAACCTCTGCACTTGGAGGCCCAACAACGTCTACAAGAAGAAGGTTGTGTAGTAGACATCAACTATCAGCAACGGGATAAATTATACCTGCCTCAAGAAGCTTTAGTATTTCCTTTCTTACCACTTCCTTCATCTTAGGATTCAGCCGTCGTTGATGATCACGAACTGGTTTGGCATCTTCTTCCAAATTTATTTTGTGTTGACACAGAGTGGGACTAATGCCCTTAAGATCATCAAGAGTATATCGAATAGCAGCACGGTGCTTCTTCAGAGTTTTCAATAATCTTTCTTCTTCATGCTCTGAAAGGTTAACACTAATAATAACAAGATATATCTTTTTATCATCAAGATAAGCATATTTAAGAGTATCAGGTAACGGTTTAAGCTCAAACACGGGATCACCCTTGGGTGGAGGAGGATGATGACCCACAAGTATAGGGGATCTATCGTAGTCCTTTCGATAAGTAAGAGTGTCGAACCCAACGAGGAGCAGAAGGAAATGATAAGCGGTTTTCAGCAAGGTATTCTCTGCAAGTACTGAAATAAGTGGTAACAGATAGTTTTGTAATAGGATAAATTGTAACGAGCAACAAGTAACAAAAGTAAATAAAGTGCAGCAAGGTGGCCCAATCCTTTTGTAGCAAAGGACAAGTCGGGACAAACTCTTATAATAGGAAAAGCGCTCCCGAGGACACATGGGAATATCGTCAAGCTAGTTTTCATCACGTTCATATGATTCGCGTTTGATACTTTGATAATTTGATATGTGGGTGGACCGGTGCTTGGGTGTTGTTCTTACTTGAACAAGCATCCCACTTATGATTAACCTCTATTGCAAGCATCTGCAACTACAACAAAAGTATTAAGGTAAACCTAACCATAGCATGAAACATATGGATCCAAATCAGCCCCTTACGAAGCAACACATAAACTAGGGTTTAAGCTTCTGTCACTCTAGCAACCCATCATCTACTTATTACTTCCCAATGCCTTCCTCTAGGCCCAAATAATGGTGAAGTGTTATGTAGTCGACGTTCACATAACACCACTAGAGGCTAGACAACATACATCTTATCAAAATATCAAACGAATACCAAATTCACATGACTACTCATAGCAAGACTTCTCCCTTGTCCTAAGGAACGAACGTAATTACTCACAAAGCATATTCATGTTCATAATCAGAGGGGTAATAATATGCATATATGATATGAACATATGATCTTCCACCAATTAAACCAACTAGCATCAACTACAAGGTGTAATCAACACTACTAGCAACCTACTAGCACCAATCCCGGACTTTGAGATAGGAATTGGATACAAGAGATGAACTAGGGTTTGGAGATGAGATGGTGCTGATGAAGATGTTGATGGAGATTGCCCTCTCCCGATGAGAGGAGCGTTGGTGATGACGATGGTGATGATTTCCCCCTCCTGGAGGGAAGTATCCCCGGCAGAACAGCTCTGCCGGAGCTCTAGATTGGATCCGCCAAGGTTCCTCCTCGTGGCGGCGGAGTCTCGTCCCAAAAGTTCCTTCTTATTTTTTTCTCATCGAAAGACCTCATATAGGAGAAGATGGGCATCGGAGAGCCACCAGGGAGCCCACGAGGTAGGGGGGCGCGCCCTAGGGGGGACGCCCCCACCCTCGTGAGAAGGGTGTGGGCCCCCTGGCCTTCATCTTTGGCGTGGATTTTTCTTTATTTCTTTTAAGACGTTCCGTGGAGTTTCAGGACTTTTGGAGTTGCGCAGAATAGGTCTATAATATTTGCTCCTTTTCCAGACCAGAATTCCAGCTGCCGGCATTCTCCCTCTTTATGTAAACCTTGTAAAATAAGAGAGAATAGCCATAAGTATTGTGACATAAACTGAAATAACAGTCCATAATGCAATAAATATCGATATAAGAGCATGATGCAAAATGGACGTATCAACTTCCCCAAGCTTAGACCTCACTTGTCCTCAAGCGAAAAGCCGATAACAATAAATATGTCCTCATGTTTAGAGGTAGAGGCATCGATAAAAATAAAATACGGACATGAAGGCATCATGATTATTCTTACAACAACAACATATATAGGTTTTGTCATATGATTACTTATGTTCAAGTGATGATCTATTCACAATGCAAAAGTATAAACCATAAACCTTATTGGGCTCCAACAACTATAATCTCAGTCATTGAAGCAATTGCAATTTATCATAACATCGGAAAGAGTCTATGTCAGAGCTAAAAAGCAAGTCCACATACTCAACTATCATTTAGTCCTCCATAATTGCTAACACTCACGCGATACTTGTGGTTACGGAGTTTTAATTGGACACAGAGAAAGATATGGGCTTATAGTTTTTCCCCACAACCTTTTACCTCAAGGGTAATGTCAACAATAATGGTTCATGCTCCCCTACATCCAATTAGATATATATATCATATTCTTTCCAACATGCTGAGCTTGCCAAAGGATAAAATGAAAAATAAAAGGTGAAGATCACCATGACTCTTGCATAAGGTAGAAGATAATAATAAAGGATAGGCCCTTCGCAGAGGGAAGCAAAGGTTGCCATGCGCTTTTATGGTTGGATATATAAAATCTCAATGTGAAAGAACGTCACTTTATATTGCCCCTTGTGATATGAACCTTTATTATGCAGTCCGTCGCTTTTATTACTTCCACATCACAAGATCATATAAAGCTTATTTCTCCCACACCAATCAATCATATATTTTTAGAGCAATTTTTATTGCTTTGCACCGATGACAACTTACTTGAAGGATCTTACTCAATCCATAGGTAGATATGGTGGACTCTCATGGCAAAACTGGTTTAAGGGTATTTGGAAACACAAGTAGTATTTCTACTTGGTGCTAAGAATTTGGCTAGCATGAGGGGAAAGGCAACCTCAACAAGTTAGAGGAACCATGACAACATACTTTATCTCAGATATAAGAAGACATAACTCATTACGTTGTCTTCCTTGTCCAACATCAACTCTTTAGCATGTCATATTTTAATGAGTGCTCCCAATCATAAAAGATGTCAATGATAATATATCTATATGTGAAACCTCTCTTTCCTTATTACTTCCTATTAATTGCAACAATGACCAAAGCTATGTCTGCCAATTCCCAACAACTTTTAATCATCATATTCTTTCTATGTGAAGTCATTACTCTCAATAATATCAATATGAACTTTTTATTTCTTTTTATTCTTTTTCTCTTTTCTTTTATTCACCCAAGATCATGGCAAAATAGTCAAGCCCTTGACTCAACACTAATCTTTATTATATATAGCTCACGGACTCGATTACATAGAGAGATCATAAAGCAAAACTCAAAACTAGATCATGCCATAAACTTTATTCTACTAGATCAAGATACTACTAATAGGATCAAACTAAGAAAAACGGTAAATGTAGGAGTTGTGATTGTGATACGATACCGGGGCACCTCCCCCAAGCTTGGCAGTTTCCAAGGGGAGTGCCCATACCCAGATACTCAATTCTTCTTTGTTGGAGGAGACGGTGGAGGTATTGTTGATGATGCGGGCTTGTCATCCATCTTCCAAGGCATAAGTTCCCCATCATATAAAGATGATCGAGTCTCCGGAATCCTCAAATCTGCAGCCAAACTCATTCTTTTGAATCTATATTCATACTCACATTTTGGTTTTGAAGGTCATAGACTTGGGCTTGGAGGTGCTCGATCTTCTCATGTAGCTTGAAGATGGCCTCCTCGGTGTTCTTAGCATCCGGCTTGTAGTTGTTAGTGAACTCCGCGAGCATCATGTGGCTAGCGTTGATTCCACGCTCCACCATCCTTTGGCACTTGAAAACTTGTTGCTCCACTGCTTCGAGCCTCGTCTCCATGCTTCCGGTCCCCTTTGGTCCCTCTTCATCGCGGATGTGCAGCAACCCATCACGCAACTCAATGGTTTGAGGGTGTCGCAGCACCTCCACGAGGTAAGGGTTGATGACTTTCTCGAAGAACTTGTCCTTGGAGGCGCTTGGGGCCGTCATGATAACCTAGATCTGTCAGAAAAACAGCTCGAAACAAAAACAAGAGATTTTTGCGTGATACGGGAGTCAAAACCTCCGGGAGATTATATAATGAATTTTTACATACCAAAATACGTAACATGCAAGAAAACGGAGTCCGGAAGGCACACGAGGTGCTCACGAGGTAGGGGGGCGCGCCCAGGGGGTAGGGCGTGCCCACCACCCTCGTGGGGCCCTCGTGTCCTTCCCGTACTGCTACTTATTTTTCTATTTTTCTAAATATTCCAAAACGGAGAAATATTGCCTTAAAAATTGTTTTGGAGTCGGTTTACTTACCGTACCACATACCTATTCCTTTTCGGAGTCTGAAACGTTCAGGAAAGTGTCCTTTATGTATTCCTCTGGGGTTATGGTTTCAATAATATTGGTTTCAACATTTATGGGATTACCTGAGATATAATGTTTAATTCTTTGACCATTTACCACCTTTGGATTTGTGCCCTCGAAGTTGTTGATTTTTATGGCACCGGAACGATAGACCTCTTCGATAACATAGGGGCCTTCCCATTTAGAGAGAAGTTTTCCTGCAAAAAATCTTAAACGAGAGTTGTATAGCAATACATAATCACCTACATTAAACTCACGCTTTTGTATCCTTTTGTCATGCCATCTTTTAACTTTTTATTTAAACAACTTGGCATTTTCATAAGCTTGGGTTCTCCATTCATCAAGTGAGCTAATATCAAATAACCTCTTCTCACCGGCAAGTTTAAAATCATAATTGAACTCTTTAATAGCCCAATAAGCCTTGTGTTCTAGTTCGAGAGGTAAGTGACATGCTTTTCCATAGACCATTTTATACGGGGACATACCCATAGGATTTTTGTATGCAGTTCTATATGCCCATAATGCATCATCAAGTTTCTTAGACCAATTCTTTCTAGACCTATTAACAATCTTTTGCAAAATTAATTTGAGCTCTCTATTTCTCAACTCTACTTGACCACTATACTGAGGGTGATAAGGAGATGCAATTCTATGATTAACATCATATTTAGCAAGCATTTTACGGAAAGCACCATGAATAAAGTGTGAACCACCATCAGTCATTAAATATCTAGGGACTCCAAACCTCGGGAAAATAACTTCCTTAAGCATTTTAATAGAGGTGTTATGATCAGCACTACTAGTTGTAATAGCTTCTACCCACTTAGTAACGTAATCAACAACAACTAAAATATGTGTGTATCCATTAGAGGCAGGAAAATGTCCCATATAATCAAAGCCCCAAACATCAAACGGTTCAATAACAAGTGAATAATTCATAGGCATTTCTTGACGTCTACTAATATTACCAATTCTTTGACATTCATCACAAGACAAGACAAACTTACGGGCATCCTTGAAGAGAGTAGGCCAATAAAAACCAGATTGCAATACCTTATGTGCAGTTCTATCTCTAGCGTGGTTTCCTCCATAAGACTCGGAATGATACTTGCGTCGGATCTGTTCCTGTTCATGCTCAGGTACACAATGTCTAATAACACCATCTACTCCTTCCTTATAAAGATGTGGGTCATCCCAAAAGTAATGTCTTAAATCATAGAAAACCTTTTTCTTTTGTTGGTATGTGAAGCTAGGTGGTATAAACTTAGCAACAATATAATTAGCATAATCAGCATACCATGGAGTACTACGAGAAGTACTTATAACATTTAATTGTTCATCAGGAAAGTCATCATTAATAGGTAGTGGGTCATCAAGAATATTTTCTAACCTAGATAAGTTGTCTGCAACGGGGTTCTCAGCTCCCTTTCTATCAACAATATTCAAATCAAATTCTTGTAGCAAGAGAACCCATCTAATAAGTCTAGGTTTAGCATCTTTCTTTTCCATAAGATATTTAATAGCAGCATGATCAGTATGAATAGTTACTTTAGAATCAACAATATAAGATCTAAACTTATCACAAGCAAATACAACTGCTAAAAGCTCTTTTTCAGTAGTAGCATAATTTCTTTGAGCATTGTCTAGAGTCTTACTAGCATAATGAATAACATTTAATTTCTTATGAACTCTTTTCCCTAGAACAACACCTACATCATAATCACTAGCATCACACATAATTTCAAAGGGTAAATTCCAATCAGGTGGCTGAACAATAGGTGCAGAGACTAATGCTTTCTTAAGTATTTCAAATGCTTCTACACAATCATCATCGAAGACAAATGGTATATCTTTTTGCAATAAATTAGTCAGAGGCCGAGAAATTTTTGAGAAGTCCTTAATGAACCTCCTGTAAAATCCAGCGTGACCAAGGAAACTTCTTATACCTTTGATGTCCTTGGGACATGGCATCTTTTCAATAGCATCAACCTTGGCTTTATCAACTTCAATACCTCTTTCAGAAACTTTGTGCCCCAAGACAATACCTTCATTAACCATAAAGTGGCACTTTTCCCAATTCAAGACAAGATTAGTTTCTTCACATCTCTACAAAACTCGATCAAGATTGCCCAAGCAATCATCAAAAGAGGAACCATAGACGGAAAAGTCGTCCATGAAAACCTCACAAATCTTTTCACAAAAGTCAGAGAATATAGCCATCATGCATCTTTGAAAGGTAGCAGGTGCATTACATAAACCAAAAGGCATACGTCTATAAGCAAAAGTACCAAAAGGGCATGTAAAAGTAGTCTTTGATTGATCTTTAGCCGACGCAGGTATTTGAGAGAAACCAGAATAACCATCTAGAAAGCAATAGTGTGTATGTTTGCATAATCTTTCTAGCATTTGATCAATAAAAGGTAAGGGGTAATGATCTTTCTTAGTAGCTTTATTTAATTTACGGAAATCAATTACCATCCTATAACCTGTGATAATTCTTTGTGGAATCAATTCATCTTTATCATTAGGAACAACAGTAATACCTCCCTTCTTAGGGACACAATGGACAGGACTTACCCACTCACTATCAGCAACGAGATAAATTATACCTGCCTCCAGAAGCTTGAGTATTTCTTTTCTTACCACTTCTTTCATTTTAGGATTCAGACGTCGTTGAGGATCACGAACTGGTTTGGCATCTGCTTCCAACTTTATTTTATGTTGATATTGTAACGCCCTCAATGCGGCTATATCTCCTACGTGTCGAAGCACGACTTAGAGGCATAACCTCATTGAAAGCAATGTCGCAAGAGAGGTAATCTTCACAAACAACCCATGTAATATAAATAAAGGGGAAAAGATACATAGTTGGTTTACACTCGCCACGTCACACAAATACATGAATAACATTACATTCATCCAATACACTCATGGTCCGACTATGGTACCAAAATAAAGATCAACCCCCACATGCGACACGGTCCCCGATCGCCCCAACTGGGCACCACTACTGATCACCTGGGAACGACACATAGTAATGACGAGAGTCTTCATCGAACTCCCACTTGAGCTCGGTCATGTCATCTGGAACGGTATCGTCGGTCCCTGCATCTGGTTTGGAAGTAATCTATGAGTCACGGGGACTCAGCAATCTCACACCCTCGCGATCAAGACTATTTAAGCTTATAGGTAAGGCAAGGTATGATGTGGAGCTGCAGCAAGCGACTAGCACATATGGTGGCTAACCTATTCGCAAAAGAGAGTGAGAAGAGAAGGCAAAAGCACGCTCGAACAACTATGATCAAGAAGTGATCCTAGAACAACCTACGTCAAGCATTACTCCAACACCGTGTTCACTTCCAGGACTCCGTCGAGAAGAGACCATCATGATTACACACGCGGTTGGTTCATTTTAATTAAGTTAAGTTTCAAGTTATCTACAATCGGACATTAACAAATTCCCATCTGCCCATAACCGCGGGCACGACTTTCGAAAGTTCAAATCCCTGCAGGGGAGTCCCAACTTAGCCCATCACAAGCTCTTACGGTCAACGAAGGATATTCCTTCTCCCAAGACAATCCGATCAGACTCGGCATCCTGGTTACAAGACATCCTCGACAATGGTAAAATAAGTCCAGCAACACCGCCCGAATGTGCCGACAAATCCCGATAGGAGCTGCACATATCTCGTTCTCGGGGCACACAGATGAGACTAGCTACGAGTAAAACCAACCCTCAAGTTTCCTCGAGGTGGCCCCGCAGGCAGCTCAGTCGGACCAACACTCAGAGGAGCATTGGCCCAGGGGGGGTTTAAATAAAGATGACCCTTGGGCTCCGGAAACACAAGGGAAAAAGAGGCTAGGTGGAAAATGGTAAAACCAAGGTTGGGCATTGCTGGAGGAGTTTTATTCAAGGCGAACTGTCAAGGGGTTCCCATTATAACCCAACTGTGTAAGGAATGCAAAATCCGGGAACATAACACCGATATGACGGAAACTAGGGCGGCAAGAGTGGAACAAAACACTAGGCAAAAGGCCGAGCCTTCCACCCTTTACCAAGTATATAGGTGCATTAAGATAAACAAGATAATATGGTGATATCCCAACAATAAACAATGTTCCAACAAGGAACGATCTCCAATCTTCACCTGCAACTAGCAACGCTATAAAAGGGGCTAAGCAAAGCGGTAACATAGCTAAACAACGGTTTGCTAGGACATGATGGGTTAGAGGTTTGGCATGGCAATATGGGAGGCATGATAAGCAAGTGGTAGGTATCGTAGCATAGGCATAGCAAAAGAGCGAGCATCTAGCAAGCAAAGATAGAAGTGATTTCGAGGGTATGGTCATCTTGCCTGCAAAGTTGTCAGAGTTGACTTGATCCTCGTAAGTGAACTCAACGGGCTCCTCGTTCATGAACTCGTCTCCCGGCTCTACCCAAACAAGAAAAACAAGCAAGCGGAACACAATCAACCACGTGCAATGCTCAAACAACATGATGTAGACATGGTATGATATGCGGGATGCGGTATGTGATGCATATGCAAGATTTGACAAGGAATGATAGAACCTGGCCTCAACTTGGAAATCCAAGAGTGCCACTGGAAAGGTGAGGTGATTTCGGTTGAAATCGATATAAAGATCACCGGAATCGGATGCACGGTTTGGAAATGGCTAGCAAAACAAATATGGCACCGGTCTGCGAGAATCAGCAAGTGACCAACTAAATGCATCAAGATAAATATGCTACAACACTCAAACATGATAACAAGATACATGGCAGGGATCCACTCATGAATCTTGACAAAAGATGAACATTGAGCTACGGCTAATTCATCCATTAACAGGTTCAAACAAGCATGACAAAAGTGCAAATGACAACAAGTTTCAGACTTAGTGAAATTAACACAAGTCTGGAATTTATCATCAGGAAGCACACTTTAGAGCATGAAAACTACATGCTACAGGAACTTAACATGGAAAAGAAAGGCATGGCATGAAGCTACTAAAATCACTTAACAAAAGTCCCTTAGTGACCTTGAGCCAAAAGGGATCAGAAAATACAATTGCAAGCATGTGAACATGGCAAAAACATAAACAGATTCAGACTTAGTGAAAAACTGGAGCATGCAAAACAATCAACGAGTAGGCATGTTTACGAGCTCGATGCACTCGCTACAGAGCATGGCATGACAAACTAAGCATACACTCATCAAGAATACATGGCATAGGAGTTAGACATGGCAAGAACAACATCATAGCATGCACGGATCAATAGCAACATCCTCGGCAAAATCGCTAAACATGTCAACAATCTGCCAGGATCATTTTATAGCAAAAGTAGAGCTCGATTGACTCAAGCTAGAGTGCTCCATAAATGCAAACAAAGACATGGATGGATAGAGCACCACAATGTTAACAAAACATCCTTACTGATCATCCTCAAAAGAGGCACGGATTACTAGGAAACAACATGAACATATGGCATACCAACAAAAATAGAACAAGGACTTAGTGAAATTCTAAGTCCCTAAAATCAGCATCAATGATTACGCTACTTTGCAAGCTTGTGCTAGTCACCACAATTATCACAAAAATACATGGCAAGCACCCCTGTAAAGATGACATGGCATATAACAAAACACATGTAGAACTCAGGATCATAGTATGCACACATTAATCATGGCAAAAATGACAAAAGGCCATTTGCTGAAATAGATCTGACAAATTCATCACATAGCCCTCTTCCAACAGCATTTCGGGCATCAAGATGAGCTCAAATGAAAATGATGCAATGATATGAAATGATGTACTCATCGAGGCGAACGTTTTGATATGCTACACACATGAATCGGAGCTACGGATGCAGAGTTATGTCATGTCAAAGAATGCAAAAAAATACTAGGGAGAAGGGAAAAAGTCAACCCCGAGATTAGGGTTTTCCAGATCTGAGATCCGGGCAGCACTGTAGCACGCACGCACGACGAGGATGGCCGGAGATGGGGTTTGCTGAAGGACGGAGAGGCCGGGGCATTGCCGGACTGGGCGGAGGTGGCCGGAGCTGCCCGGGCGGCGGCACGAGCGCGGAGGAGAGGCGCGGTCGGCGGAGGTCGATGGCGGGCGCGGGCGGCGGAGCTTCGGCGAGCTTGATGGCGGGGCGGCGGAGCTCCGGTGTCGGCGATCGGAGATGGTGAGCGGAGGCGCCGGGCGCCTCGGGCGGCCGGACGGGAGGAGGACGGCGGCGGGGTCGCGTAGGAGGCGACGCGCGGCTTCGGGCCCTCGGGGGCTCTCCCCGGGCCGAGCGGGCCAGAGCGGGTGCGGGTGGCGGCGCGCCACGTGGCGGCACGCCACTGGCTGCAGGCGGTGGCGGCGACTCGTCCGGTGTGAACCGGACGTGTCCGGCAGCGGAGATGGGCGAGGCTAGGGTTTAGGGGTAGATGTGATCCGGAATTTTTGAGGGAGTGACCTTTTTATAGGTAGGAAGAGCTAGGAGGCTTCAAATTGAGCACGGTTTTCGGCCACGCGATCGTGATCGAACGATCTAGATGATGGAGGAGGTTTAGGTGGGTTTGGGGCCACTTTGGAGAGGTGTTGGGCTGCAACACACACGAGGCCTTTTCGGTCCCTCGGTTAACCATTGGAGTATCAAACGAAGTCCAAATGACACGAAACTTGACAGGTGGTCTACCGGTAGTAAACCAAGGCCACATGGCAAGTATCGGTCTAATCCGGAAACGTTTAACCCCCACACACGAAAAGAGGTAGAAAGGACCACCAGAGGACATAGGAGCGTCGGAATGCAAAACGGACAACGGGGAAAATGCTCGGATGCATGAGACGAACACGTATGCAAATGCAATGCACATGATGACATGATATGAGATGCATGACAAAGACAACAACACATGGAGAAAAAAACCCGACAACGACGAAATGAAATAACTTAGGCCGGAAACGACAAGAGTTGGAGTACAGATAAGGTAAATTACATCCGGGGTGTTACAGACATAGAGTGGGACTAATGCCCTTAAGATCATCAAGATTATATCCAATAGCAGCACGATGCTTCTTCAGAGTTTTCAATAATCTTTCTTCTT
Organism: Triticum aestivum; assembly: GCF_018294505.1. Classification (NCBI taxonomy): domain Eukaryota; kingdom Viridiplantae; phylum Streptophyta; class Magnoliopsida; order Poales; family Poaceae; genus Triticum; species Triticum aestivum. The sequence continues at coordinate 628,311,627 of NC_057800.1, forward strand.
CATGCTCTGAAAGGTTAGCACTAATAATAACAGGATATATCTTCTTTTCATCAAGATAAGCATATTTAAGATTATCAGGCAAAGGTTTAAGCTCAAACATGGGATCACCCTTGGGTGGAGGAGGATCCCCTAGGATTTCAACAGGCAGATTGTGTTTCGGAATAGGTTCCTGTTTAAAGAATACTTCATCTATTTCCCTTCTTTCATTCATGAACATATCATTTTCATGGTCTAGCAAATAGTGTTCTAAAGGATCACTAGGAGGTACGTCCATAGAAGCAAGACCAATAATTTCATCCTTAGTAGGTAATTCTTCCTCATGATGTTGTTTACTAAATTTAGAGAAATTAAACTCATGAACCATATCATCCAAACCAACAGTAACAATATTCTTAGTGCAGTCTATGGTAGCATTGACAGTATTTAAGAAAGGTCTACCAAATATAATTGGACAAAAGCTATCTTGCGGAGAAGTAAGAACAAGAAAATCAGCAGGATATTTAGTTTTCCCACACAAGACTTCAACATCTCTAACAATTCCAATTGGTGCAATAGTATCTCTATTAGCAAGTTTAATAGTAACATCAATATCTTCTAACTCAACAGGTGCAATTTCATTCTTAATTTCTTTGTATAAGTCAAGAGGTATAACACTAGCACTAGCACCCATATCACATAAGCCATGATAATAATGATCTCCTATTTTAACAGAAATAACAGGCACGCCTACCACAAGTCTATGTTTATCCTTATCACAAGGTTTAGCAATTCTAGCAGTTTCACCTTCGAACTGAATAACATGCCCATCAATATTATCAGACATGAGATCTTTAACAGTAGTAATATTAGGTTATACTTTAACTTGCTCAGGAGGTGTATAAGTTCTAATATTTCTTTTACGAACAACAATTGAAGCTTTAGCACGATCCTTTATTCTAACAGGGAAAGGGGGTTTCTCAATATAAGAAGTAGGAACAATAGGATCATTATAAGTGACAGTCTTTTCTTCAACTTTAATAGGTGCGGCTACTTTTACTTCTATGGGAGGATGATATTTAAACCACTTCTCCTTAGGGAGATCAACATAAGTAGCAAAAGATTCACATGAAGAAGCTACTATCTCAGAGTCAAGTCCATATTTAGTGCTAAACTTACGGAAAATATCGGTATCCATAAAAGATTTAACACAATCAAACTTAAGTGTCATACCTGACTCCTTACGTTCGTTGAGGTCCCAATCTTCAGAGTTGCGTTTAATTCTATCCAATAAATTCCATCTGAATTCAATAGTCTTCATCATAAAAGAGCCATCACAAGAAGTATCGAGCATGTTGCGATTGTTTTCAGAAAGCCGAGCATAAAAACTTTGCATAATTATTTCTCTCTGGAGATCATGATTGGGGCATGAATATAACATTGATTTAAGCCTCCCCCAAGCTTGAGCGATGCTTTCTCCTTCGCGAGGCCAGAAATTATATATATATAATTGCGATCATGATGAACAAGATGCATAGGGTAATACTTTTGATGAAATTCCAGCTTCAATCTTTTATAATCCCACGATCTCATATCATCACATAGCCTATACCATATCAATGCGTCTCCCTTCAAAGATAAAGGGAAGACCTTCTTCTTAGCAACATCATCGGGTATACCTGCAAGCTTAAATAATCCACAAACTTCATCCACATATATTAAGTGCTCATTAGGATGTTTTGTTCCATCTCCTGTAAAAGGATTAGCTAGCAGTTTTTCCATCATAGCCACAGGAAATTCAAAAGGAGTTTCATTTTCAATAGGTTCAGTAGGTTGAGGAGCAACTCTTTGCTCTACTGGACAGGGTGAAGATACCCCGAACAAGCCCCTCAGAGAATTACTTTCCATAGTAACAAGTGACAGTAAATTTCAGTACACTATATAAATTTTTCCTTACCAAATTCCACTTACCTAAGGCGCTACACTCCCTGGCAATGGCGCTAGAAAAGAGTCTTGATGACCCACAAGTATAGGGTATCTATCGTAGTCCTTTCGATAAGTAAGAGTGTCGAACCCAACGAGGAGCAGAAGGAAATGATAAGCGGTTTTCAGCAAGGTATTCTCTGCAAGTACTGAAATAAGTGGTAACAGATAGTTTTGTAATAGGATAAATTGTAACGAGCAACAAGTAACAAAAGTAAATAAAGTGCAGCAAGGTGGCCCAATACCTTTGTAGCAAAGGACAAGCCGGAACAAACTCTTATAATAGGAAAAGCGCCCCCGAGGACACATGGGATATCGTCAAGCTAGTTTTCATCACGTTCATATGATTCGCGTTCGATACTTTGATAATTTGATATGTGGGTGGACCCGTGCTTGGGTGCTGTTCTTACTTGAACAAGCATCCCACTTATGATTAACCTCTATTGCAAGCATCCGCAACTACAACAAAAGTATTAAGGTAAACCTAACCATAGCATGAAACATATGGATCCAAATCAGCCCCTTACGAAGCAACGCATAAACTAGGGTTTAAGCTTCTGTCACTCTAGCAACCCATCATCTACTTATTACTTCCCAATGCCTTCCTCTAGGCCCAAATAATGGTGAAGTGTTATGTAGTCAATGTTCACATAACACCACTAGAGGCTAGACAACATACATCTTATCAAAATATCAAACGAATACCAAATTCACATGACTACTCATAGCAAGACTTCCCCCTTGTCCTCAGGAATGAACGTAATTACTCACAAAGCATATTCATGTTCATAATCAGAGGGGTAATAATATGCATATATGATCTGAACATATGATCTTCCACCAATTAAACCAACTAGCATCAACTACAAGGAGTAATCAACACTACTAGCAACCTACTAGCACCAATCCCGGACTTTGAGATAAGAATTGGATACAAGAGATGAACTAGGGTTTGGAGATGAGATGGTGCTGATGAAGATGTTGATGGAGATTGCCCTCTCCCGATGAGAGGAGCGTTGGTGATGACGATGGTGATGATTTCCCCCTCCGGGAGGGAAGTATCCCCGGTAGAACAGCTCGGCCGGAGCTCTAGATTGGATCCACCAAGGTTCCGCCTCGTGGCGGCGGAGTCTCGTCCCGAAAAGTTCCTTCTTATTTTTTTCTCATCGAAAGACCTCATATAGGAGAAGATGGGCATCGGAGAGCCACTAGGGGGCCCACGAGGTAGGGTGTGCGCCCTAGGGGGGGCGCCCCCACCCTCGTGAGAAGGGTGTGGGCCCCCTGGCCTTCATCTTTGGCGTGGATTTTTCTTTATTTCTTTTAAGACGTTCCATGGAGTTTCGTGACTTTTGGAGTTGCGCAGAATAGGTCTCTAAGATTTGCTCCTTTTCCAAACCAGAATTCCAGCTACCGGCATTCTCCCTCTTTATGTAAACCTTGTAAAATAAGAGAGGATATCCATAAGTATTGTGACATGAAGTGAAATAACAGTCCATAATGCAATAAATATCGATATAAAAGCATGATGCAAAATGGACGTATCAGAGGATCCCCTAGGATTTCAACACGCAAATTGTGTTTCAGGATGGGTTCCTGTTTAAAGAATACTTCATCTGTTTCCCTTCTTTCATTCATAAACATATCATTTTCATGGTCTAGCAAATATTGTTCTAAAGGATCACTAGGAGGTACGACAATAGAAAAAAGACCAATAATTTCATCTTTACTGGGCAATTCCTCTTCACGGTGTTGTCCATGAAATTTAGAAAAGTTGAACTCATGAGACATATCACCTAAACCAATAGTAACAACATCCTTTTTGCAATCTATCTTAGCATTAACAGTGTTCAAGAAGGGTCTACCAAATATAATGGGACAAAAGCTATCTTCTGGGGAACCAAGAACAAGAAAATCAGCAGTATTTAGTTTTCCCATACAAGACTTCAACATCTCTAACAATTCCAATTGGTGAAATAGTATCTCTATTGGCAAGTTTAATTGTGAAATCAATATCTTCTATCTCAGCAGGTGCAATATCATGCATAATTTCTTTGTATAAGCCATGAGGTATGGCACTAGCACTGACACCCATATCACATGAGCCATGATAACAATGATCTCCTATTTTAACATAAATAATAGGCATGCCTACCAAAGATCTAGGTTTATCTTTAGCACAAGGTTTAGCGATTCTAGCAGTTTCATCACAGAAATGAATAACATGCCCATCAATATTATCAGATAACATATCTTTAACAATAGCAATATGAGGTTCAAATTTAATTTGCTCAAGAGGTGTATAAGTTCTAATATTGCTTTTACGAACCACAGTTGAAGCTTTAGCATGATCCTTTATCCTAACAGGGAAAGGTGGTTTCTCAACATAAGAAGTAGGAACAATAGGATCATTGTAAGTGATAGTCTTTTCTTCAACTTTAATAGGTGAAGCTACTTTTACTTCTATGGGGGGATGATATTTAAACCACTTCTCCCTAGGGAGATCAACATGAGTAGCAAAAGATTCACAGAAAGAAGCTACTATCTCAGAGTCAAGTCCATATTTAGTGCTAAATTTACGAAAAACATCGGTATCCATAAAAGATTTAACACAATCAAACTTAGGTGTCATACCTGACTCCTTACCTTCGTCGAGGTCCCAATCTTCAGAGTTGCGTTTAATTCTGTCCAATAAATCCCATTTGAATTCAATAGTCTTCATCATAAAAGAGCCAGCACAAGAAGTATTGAGCATGGTGCGATTGTTATCAGAAAGCCGAGCATATAAATTTTGAATAATCATTTCTCTTGAGAGCTCATGATTGGGGCATGAATATAACATTGATTTAAGCCTCCCCCAAGCTTGAGCGATGCTTTCTCCTTCGCGAGGCCAAAAATTATATATATAATTGCGATCACGATGAACAAGATGCATAGGATAAAACTTCTGATGAAATTCCAATTTCAATCGTTTGTAGTTCCATGACCGCATATCATCACATAGCCTATACCATGTCAATGCATCTTCCTTCAAAGATAAAGGGAAGACCTTATTCTTAATAACATCTCTGGGCACACCTGCAAGCTTACATAATCCAAACTTCATCCACATATATTAGGTGCTCATCAGGTTGCTTTGTTCCATCTCCTGCAAAAGGATTAGCTAGCAATTTTTCTATCATACCCGAAGGAATTCAAAGCAGACATTTTCATTTTCAGTAGGTTCAGTAGGTTGAGGAGCAGCTCTTTGCTCTACTGGTCAGGGTGAAGATACCCCGAACAAGCCCCTCAGAGGATTACTTTCATTAGTAACAAGTGACAGTAAATTTCAGCACACTATATAAATTTTTCCTTACCAAATTCCACCAACCAAAGGCGCTTCACTCCCCGGCAATGGCACCAGAAAAGAGTCTTGATGACCCACGAGTATAGGGGCAGAAGGAAACGGTAAGCGGTTTTCAGTAAGGTATTCTCTACAAGCACTGAAATAATAGGTAACATATAGTTTTGTGACAGGATAATTTGTAACGAGTAGCAAGTAACAAAAGTAAATAAAGTGCAGCAAGGTGGCCCAATCCTTTTTGTAGCAAAGGACAAGCCTGGACAAACTCTTATATAGAGAAAAGTGCCCCAAGGACACATGGGATCATCGTCAAGCTAGTTTTCATCACATTCATATGATTCGCGTTCGGTACTTTGATAATTTGGTATGTGGGTGGACCGGTGCTTGGGTGCTTCCCTTACTTGGACAAGCATCCCACTTATGATTAACCTCTATTGCAAGCATCCGCAACTACAACAAAAGTATTAAGGTAAACCTAACCATAGCATGAAACATATGGATCCAAATCAGCCCCTTACGAAGCAACGCATAAACTAGGGTTTAAGCTTCTGTCACTCTAGCAACCCATCATCTACTTATTACTTCCCAATGCCTTCCTCTAGGCCCAAATAATGGTGAAGTGTCATGTAGTCAACGTTCACATAACACCACTAGAGGAGAGACAACATACATCTCATCAAAATATCGAATGAATACCAAATTCACATGACTACTAATAGCAAGACTTCTCCCATGTCCTCAGGAACAAACGTAACTACTCACAAAGCATATTCATGTTCATAATCAGAGGGGTATTAATATGCATATATGATCTGAACATATGATCTTCCACCAAATAAACCAACTAGCATCAACTACAAGGAGTAATTAACACTACTCGCAACCCATAGGTACCAATCCCGGAAAGGTTGGTTCCGCCAAGGTTCCGCCTGGTGGCGGCAGAGTCTCGTCTGGAAAGATGGATTATGATTTTTTTCTCATCGAAAGACTCCATATAGCAGAAGATGGCCATCGGAGGGCCACCAAGGGGCCCACGAGGTAGGGGGCGCGCTCAGGGGGGTAGGGCGCGCCCCCACCCTCGTGGGTAGGGTGTGGCCCCCCTGGTGAACTTCTTGCGCTCAATATTTATTATATATTCTGAAAATGACTTCCGTCAAGTTTCAGGACTTTTGGAGCTGTGCAGAATAGGTCTCTAATTTTTGGTCCTTTTCCAGCCCAGAATCCCAGCTGCCGACATTCTCCCTCTTTATGTAAACCTTGTAAAATACGAGAGAATAGGCATAAGTATCGTGACATAATGTGTAATAACAGCCTGTAATGCAATAAATATCGATATAAAAGCATGATGCAAAATGGACGTATCAGGATGCGAGGTTGGATGTTTATGTTTCATGCCATTGCCAAATTTGAACATTCTGTGTTGAATTATGTATATGTTAATTGTGTCCAGAGGATATGGCATCCAATTACAAGGGAGGTTCTGCCCTTTTTTGAACTAAATTTCAAAACAATTGAAATAATTGTGTGGGGAGATATGAAATTTTTGCCTGTTTACAGGGGAGGTCCTGCCCTTTTTTACAATTAGCATGAAAAAGTTATTGCTTCTCATGTGAATGATTTTGTTCACACGTTGCATCAGGGGTAAAATCGTCTTTTCATGTGTCATTTAACACCATTAGTACTCAAAATAGATGGAAGTGTCATGAAGGGAACAATATTTAGCGTTTTTGTTAGATAAGGGAGAAAAAGTTTTCCAGTGTCAAATAGGGCAAAAACACATTAAGCCAGTGTTAAATAAGGAATTCTCTTATGATATACTCCTATCTAGTTATGCAATGTACACACTAACAAAAACATAACACGAAAAATAATAATAATTCTATTTGTTTTTGTCAAAGCCACAATGTAGGGAAGTGACCAACACAAATTCTATTCAAGAGCATCAAAATAAGTAAAAAGAATTTTTTAGTGAACAATGTCTTCTTATTTTATTATAGTTACAGAAATTCGCAGGGGTATGATACGTCTCCAACGTATCTATAATTTATGAAGTATTCATGCCATATTTACAATAGTTTTATATGATTTTGGTATGATTTGATTAGAACTAACCTGGACTGACGCTGTTTTCAGCAGAACTACCGTGGTGTTGTTTTTGTGCAGAAATAAAAGTTCTCGGAATGCGATGAAAATCAACGGAGAATTTTTCTAGAAAATATAAAAAATACTCAACCAAAAATCTACCGAAGGGGAGTCCCGTGGGCCCCACGAGGGTGGGGGGCGCGCCCCTATGCCTCGTGGACTACCCGTGGGGTCCCTGACTTGTTCTCGACGCCAACCTCTCGTATAAATACCCAAACCTCCAGAAATTAACCTAGATCGGAAGTTCCGCCGCCGCAAGCCTCTGTAGCCACGAGAAATGAGTCTAGGCCCTCTCCGGCACCCTGCCGGAGGGGGCCATCATCACCGGAGGCTATGGAGGAGGATCTCGGAGAGGCCATCATCACCATGAAGGACAAGGACCAGAGGGAGAACCTCTCCCCATCCAGGGGGGAGGCCATGGAGGAGGAAGCACAAGGGGGAGAACCTCTCCTCCTCTTTCTCGGTGGCATCGGAGTGCCACTGGGAGGGGAATCATCGCCGCGGTGATCGTCTTCATCAACATCACCATCCTCATCTCTTTTACGCGGTCCACTCTCCCACACTCCGCTGTAATCCCTACTTGAACATGGTGCTTTATGCCACATATTATGATCCAATGATGTGTTGCCATCCTATGATGTTTTGAGTAGATATCCTTTGTCTTTGGGTTGATTGATGATCTAGATTGTTATGAGTTGTATGTTTTATTTTGGTGCTGTCCTATTATGCTCTCCGTGTCGCTCAAGAGTGAGGGATTCCCGCTGTAGTGTGTTGCAATACATTCATGATTCGCTTATAGTGGGTTGCTTGAGTGGAAGAAGCATAAACCCGAGTAAGGGGGTTGTTGCATATGGGATAAAGGGGACTTGATGCTTTAATGCTATAGTTGGGTTTTACCTTAATGATCTTTAGTAGTTGCGGATGCTTGCTAGAGTTCCAATCATAAGTGCATATGATCCAAGAAGAGAAAGTATGTTAGCTTCACTACAAAAAAATACACTTCCGTGATGATACGTGTTTGTCACAGTAGGTCACGTTTTCTGTCATGCATGTACATCCATGACAAATTTATGACAGAATCAAGATAGTCATACATGTGCTGTCATAGAAGTGTTCCATGACATTACCAAAATTATCATCACAGAAGTGTCCACTTCCATGACGATAAATCACGCGTCACAAAAGTGCTTTCGTCAAGGGTGACCGACACATGGCTTCCACCGTAACAGAACGCCGTTAAGCTATCGGGTCCGATTTTGGATCCGATAACCCGTTAACAGCCCCGACCAATGGGGATTTTCCACGTGTAAAATCATCATTGGCTAGAGGAAACACGTGTCGGCTCACCATTGGGACAGATGTCATCCACTCATTGGACCCAAAGCGCCTATGATACATCGACACGTGGCACGGCCCAACAGAGGCCCATTCCTGTGAAAAGGCTGGCCCGTTTGACTTGGTCAAAAGGTGGCAGGCCGGCCCATGGCAAGCCTGTTAATGGCCTGTTCGCATAAAGCCCATTTACAACCCGCTAACCGAGGGCCCGTTTACGGCCTATCTGAATTAGGCCCAGTAGCATCATCTGGGCCGTCCAATATAATTCCAGCCTGTTTTAACTTCCGGCCCATGTATGGCCCATGATGTCTTTTGGCCTGTATGAGGCCCTTATTACTCTCGGCCCATTAACGACCCGTGGTAAAACTGGCCCGTAATGAACAGTGTATCACTTTATACCCATTAACAGCATGTGGTGAAACTGGCCCCGTAATGAACAGTGTATCACTTTATACCCATTAACGGCCCATTATTCCGTTGGGCCATTTCCAGACCATGTTATCTTTCGGCCTTCTCGGGGCCCATTTATTCTTGGGCTCATTTCCACATTCGTTTACTTACGGCTCATTACTGTCATTTCCTGCTTGTGGGCCAAATTCAGCCCGTGGTTACAGTCAGCCTATTTGTGGCCCGTTAATACATTGGGCCGTTTTCATAGCATCATCAAAATACAGCCGATTAACGACGACCCGTTATGGTCGGCCCATGAACAGACAATTTCAACTCTAGCCCATTTATGGCCATGTTTGGCCAACCGATCATAAGCCCGTAGAAGGCCCATTGATGATACGGCCCATAGAAGGCCCATTGTGTCTACGGCCCGTATAAGGCCCATTGTTTCTACGCCACCTAGAAGGCCCATTGTTTCTACGGCCCTTAGAATGTCCATTGTTTCTACTGCCCGTAGGAGGCCCGTGTTAACTACAGCCGGTGCGCATCAAAGTTCGCCACCAGTGAAAATATAGGGAACACCGTACACTATACAAAAATGGCTTGCTGTTTTCTTCAGCCAGTGGCTGCACGTTAAGAACAAATTTTGTATCGCACCAAAACAAATTACAACTATAAAACAAAAGGAAGGTTGGCATAAAAGTTAATAGTCTAGCAGATTAATGCACCACCAGAAGTTCAGAAGCTCAATTCATTTGACCTGACTGTTACGTTTTCATGCTGTATTGTCCGATGGAGCACCATAACCTTCGCCTTCAGTTCTCCTAGGCTCCTAAACAACATAGCAAATGTCTGATAGTCTGGTTTCAAAACCATGCATATATTGACAACATCGAACAATGTCTCTCCTTGTTTCACAAAGGGTCTCTATTAGGGAATGGACTTGTGTCTGGAGCGCAGATACAACATTGTTTTGAGCTTGCATATCTTGATCATGAGGTAGTTTGGACGAGATTGCCTTAACAACCAAGCCAGTATTACGTAGGAACGTGCTTTTGGCACTGTTAGTGGACATGTACTGACCCACTGCAGCAAGAGCTGACATTGCGGCTATAGTTGCCTCGCCACCTTCAGAAGGTGGCAGTTCCACCATTTTTTCCATAGCTCACTGAAAAGTTGTGGTTTTACATTAGTAGTACCAGAATAGAAGATATTAAGGAGGCAGCAAAACCAAACAAAATAGATTTGGTCTATATACATAACTTATTCTGGTGAACCCATGTAAAATAATATTTGTATTTTATTGCAAAGTACATAATAAAACCAGGTTCCAAACATATGACCATGTACCATCGCTAATGTATTGTATATTTCTTCACATTGTATTGAGGGCTAAGGATAAAGAGACGAAGTTTATATTACGGTAAGCATAGTATGGCATCATTCATATCACAAAACAACTGAGAACAGACAAATAGGCAATTGTAACGTTGTGTGGGCAAGTCCAGCACGGAACTAGATTACAGGTCAAGATCAAAGGAACATCACTCCTCTCTTTTAAACCTTGTAAGGTGCAATGATACGCTAAGACAATTGTGTATAAAATTGAAAAGAATAATAGACATTGGCTGCAAACCATGCAGTTCAAGGCACAAGTCAGAGTAAGTAGTAGTTAAAAGGCATGAGGATTAAGGACTTACAACAGCGGCTTTGACTAGTGTAGTCATGCCCTTCTTCTTGCTGGTGTGACAGTCCTTGAAGATTTCGACAACATTTGGTTCAGGTACTTTTTGGTCCTTGCGGGCTTTCCTCGACATTTGGAACAAGTCAATATAGATCTGATAATATGGTATAGCGAAAAGAGTGAAACAACAGCTAATTACAAGAGCCTCGCAGTGTGCAATATAGCTACGAGATCCTGTCGTCTGTTGGAATTTCACTTTTGTATGGTTGGCCTTGTTCTTTGAACAGTTCACCTACAAGAAGATAGATTTGTGTGGCACATGCGTAAATAGGACTTCAACATGTGATCTGATCACATATATACAATGTACCTGATACTTCGGATCAGACCAGTGTTTAACGAGGCCTCTCCAGTCTTCATCAGATCTATTTTCCAATGGAGATGTTTGGACAAGTCACTGTTAGCCTTGCCTTCAAAGTGAGTTTTCCTCAAGTTATACCGATACTGTCGTAGAGCAGACTTGAAAACATGGGTGCAAGCTTGTCTGGTTGCATCATCTTGGCTATCCAACTTGAACCTCATTTGTTGAAAATTATGGGAGTCTCATTATCAGCAACCTAGAAAGTATTGGACAGAGCAAGACAATATTACTAGTTTCCATACATAACCATACTTACAGATAAGTGGTCAAGGAAGGTGTTGAACTAGGTTTTGTCTTTGTCCTTACTATACTGAATACATGTTGGGAGGATACGTACATGACACCTAATAGCAACTGCTGCCTCTGATACTAACTTGGCTGACTCTGTAGCATCACGTGGCCTTTTGAAACCTACCTCAAAACGGATTTCCATTCTTCCTCCTCTAGATTTATTTAACCTATCGAGCATTATCCCTGATGTTTGTTTTCTCTTGCACCTAGGTGCTAGTCCAACAACAAACATAGGAAGTGTTAGTGTACATCAAACTGTGAGACTACATATATAGAAGCATGCAACCGTAACTTGACTCCAGCAACTACCTTCTTGCTGTAGAAGCTCACAAGTTCATCTGATCTTGCCAACTCATCTTGTGTCAAGAGTGCTTCAGAAGTAGTGTCAGGTGGAAAGGGAGCTTGGGAACGTGCTGCTAGCTGAGTTGACGAATGAGTAAATCGTGCAGCTGGTGGTACTGTGGAAGGTCTTGCAACAACTAGGGTTGTCTCTGCTTGTTTGGTGGCAGCTATTTGTTTCTGTTTGGCTTGTTCTGCAGCTCATGTAGCATGGGATACCCTGTCGGTACAATTTTCCGCTGGACTTTGACCTTCTATTGCACCATCAGTACCAGCAGAATCTGCAGGATTGTTCCGCTTCCCTTTCCCTGTCGTTCTGTCTTGCTTCCTCTTTCTCTGTGCCATGTTAAGTCAAGCCGACAAGAAAAACGAATACCAATTTAGTTCTTCAGAACAAATGTACTTTGATATAAGAACATGGTGTGATAGACAAATATTGTATGTTCTAGAAACAGGAACACGCGTCTTAGTCACAAGTATGATGTGTAAAGTAAGCAGATGAAATTCAACAAAATTAGAAGCAATATAAGCTAGACATCATACATAACATGCAACCACATATAACAGTGCCAAGTTAGAGGGAGCACCTGTGATGGTGCACTAGGGGAGACATGCTCATCACCAACACAGCTACGTTGAGTGTCTATGCATGTGTTGTCTTGAAAATCATCTTGGGGGTGGAGGAGTAGAATCTGTAGAGGCCCTCCATTTGGAAGGAGCACCTTCATCCGCTGCCTTGCTAACTTCCTTCCGCTTTATTGATTTTGAATTGTCAAGTAAAACTGATGTCTACTACACAACCTTCTTCTTGTAGACGTTGTTGGGCCTCCAAGTGCAGAGGTTTGTAGGATAGTAGCAAATTTCCCTCAAGTGGATGACCTAAGGTTTATCAATCCGTAGGAGGCGTAGGATGAAGATGGTCTCTCTCAAGCAACCCTGCAACCAAATAACAAAGAGTCTCTTGTGTCCCCAACACACCTAATACAATGGTAAATTGTATAGGTGCACTAGATCGACGAAGAGATGGTGATACAAGTGGTATATGGATGGTAGATAATGGTTTTTGTAATCTGAAAATATAAAAACAGCAAGGTAACTAATGGTAAAAGTGAGCATAAACCGTATTGCAATGATAGGAAACAAGGCCTAGGGTTCATACTTTCACTAGTGCAAGTCCTCTCAACAATAATAACATAATTGGATCGCCTAACCATCCCTCAACATGCAACAAAGAGTCACTCCAAAGTCACTAATAGCGGAGAACGAACGAAGAGATTATGGTAGGGTACGAAACCACCTCAAAGTTATTCTTTCCAATCAACCCGTTGGGCTATTCCTATAAGTGTCACAAACAGCCCTAGAGTTCGTACTAGAATAACACCTTAAGACACAAATCAACCAAAACCCTAATGTCACCTAGATACTCCAATGTCACCTCAAGTATCTGTGGGTATGATTATACGATATGCATCACACAATCTCAGGATTCATCTATTCAACCAACACATAGAACCTCAAAGAGTGCCCCAAAGATTCTACCGGAGAATCACGACGAAAACGTGTGCCAACCCCTATGCATAGGTTCATGGGCGGAACCCGCAAGTTGATCACCGGAACATACATCAAGTGAATCACGTGATATCCCATTGTCACCACAGATACGCACGGCAAGACATACATCAAGTGTTCTCAAATCTTTAAAGACTCAATCCGATAAGATAACTTCAAAGGGAAAACTCAATCCATTACAAGAGAGTAGAGGGGGGAAGAAACATCATAGAATCCAAATATAATAACAAAGCTCGCTACATCAAGATCGTATCACCTCAAGAACACGAGAGAGAGAGATCAAACACATAGCTACTGGTACATACTGTTCGCACACGAACACGTCGCCGTGTACCCTTGACACCGGGGGTGATGCACCGCTATTGGAGTAAATGACCACGGGTAGCCTAGCCGGTTTCCCCTGGCTCTTCAGAAAAATTATAGGCCGATCAAGCCTCCAAGCATCCAAGGCGTGGGGCCGCCTTCCCCCAGTTGGCTACCTCTCAAGCCGGCTGCATGAAGGCGGCCCATCCCTAAAATACTCGTGAAGAAAACCACGAGAGGGCCGGCTCCAAGAAGCCGGCCACGAGAAGGCCAACTCCAAGAAGCCGGCCCCCCAGTAGGCGGCCGAGATCGTGCCCTCAGAGTCTGCACCCACATAACGGCGATGAGACGGGGCGTGGCTACACTGAAACCTGCCACCCCCGAATCCCGAGACGCACATGGCCACAGTGCGTCGTACGGGGCGGCCATCACCCGTCCGGCGCGGCACTGTTGCCATGTTGACCATGATGTCACCCACGGCGAGCTGTCAGTACGACCCATGGGTGGCGGGCCCCCTCAGTCAGGGAGACGCCTAAAGGCGGCCAGGCCTCGCCCAGTCGGCCTGGGGTATGGCCGACTCCCAATAGCCGGCTAATTCACTCCCTCGAAGGAGGCGCCTCATTAAGGAGATAAGACGAGGTAAGGCTACAACAATAAGCCGCCCGGCGGCAGCACTGTAGCCATGCTTACCACAACATAGGCCTCGTCACCAAAGGCGAGGCAACAATAACCAGCCTTCGACAAGACCCCCAGCGATGGGACCGGCCTGTCGACCAGAAGGCCGGCAGCCGGCGGGGTCCACCAGTCGGCGGGCCCCATCGGTCGGCAGAGAAGCCGGCAAGCGTAGACACAGACGGCTAGGGCCCACGCCTAGCCGGATTACCATTGTACCCCTGGGGGGTAGGCCTATATAAACCCCCCAGGGCACCCATGCAAGGGGATCCCTTCTCAGTAGTTCTAGACACCACATCAAGAGGAGAGGCAGGCTAGCCTTGCCCTTCTTCATCCTTTCACCGAACAGCTCAAGGAGCCTCTTGTAGCTACTTGTTGATCTAGCGACCATGCGGAGACCCCGCAGAGCAGCAGTAGGGGTGTTATCTCCACGGAGAGCCCCGAAGCTGGGTAAGATCCGCCGGCGTGCATGTCTTCGCCATATCCCGTTTCCAGGCACCAGCGATGTTTTATTGGCTCCCACAATGATAAGCCACCCGTTGACATATGTTGCACCAACCACCCGACATTTGGCGCCCACCATGGGGCCAGGTGCACCGTCGTCCGGAGACCTGTTCTGGACGGGAACCCTCTTCCTTCCCAGTGAGCGTAGGCAGCCCGGCTCACCCAATGGCGCTTGCCTCAATGCGCTGCAAGGCGTCGCCGACGCTTGTGCGGCGAGCTGCCTCGCCGATCTTCTTGACGAGGCTCGCATCTCCGACGAGCCCGCATCCGACGCGGGCACAGGCTGCCCCGAGAGCCACCTCGTCAGCCTCCTCGACCAACTCCATGTCTCCGGCGAGCTTGCCGCGAACATGGAGTCAGTTGGCTCCACCGAACCGTTGCTTGTCGACTCTGACACGGCGTCACTTGACGCCTTCCCCACCAACGTAGTAATCATCAACGACCCTCTTCCTCGAGCCGACAGCAGCGACAACGCCATCACCGAGGTACTGGTCATCAGCCACAGCGCCGCCTCTGGCGAAAACGCCCACGACGCCCTGCAGGCGGCGCTGCACGACTTGTCCGCCCCCATCCCGGCCGACACCGACGCCAAGAAACTGGATGCACGCCGCTTCGCCCTTGTTATGGAGGGCCAGAAGCTAGCTTCCATGAGACGCCTCACCGAGGCTCACCAGCGCGAAGTCGACCGCGCTGCCTTCGGCACGCCGCCTCCCGACAGGCCGAGCCGCGTCGACATCATCAAGAAATGCGGTTCGGCTATCGCCAACGTGCTGGGAGCAGACCGCCCAGTCTATGCCATGCCTCTCGAGAACCTACGCGCCGCCCAGGCGGCCGTAGACGAGCTAGACAGACTGGGGGCCGACGAGCTCCCCTACATGACCAGACGCATCCAGCAGCTTATTGATGCGGCCACAGAGCGGCATGAAGCTGGTGTCCGCGCCGAAAGTCCTCCCCCACGCCGAGAGCATGGTGCGACGTCCCGAACGCCGACGGTGGGCAACACCCGCGCAAGGAAAGAAAAGGAGCCGGCTGCCAGCCGCAGTCGGACTCGAATCTCCATCGAGCGTGACGCAGAAGGCTGCCCTCGAGCTGTGGAGTGGCGGGGCGACCCTCCTCCTCCTCTGCCTCGTGTGGAGAGATATCCCACCCCGCCGCCTTTCACGCATCCGACTCTCAGCGGCCGACTGGGCTGCCGTGAAGGAGTCAGCGAGAATGACGCCCGCCACCGGATCGACCAACTCGCGCGATCCCTGGCCCTGGAAGAAGAAGATGATGCCGGCCCGCCTTGCTTTGGCCCCCACATCCGTGAAGAGCCCTTCCCCAAAGGGTTCTCGCTCCCAAGAGACACGCCCAAGTACAACGGCTCCGTGAAGCCGGAAGACTGGTTGATCGACTACTCCACTGCGGTTAGCATCGCGAACGGCAACAGGCGTGTTGCCGTGAAGTATGTCCCGCTCATGCTCCAGGGCACGGCGCGCACCTGGCTCAACAACCTCAAGCCTTACAACGTCAACAGCTGGCTGGACTTCACAGAAGCCTTCATCCACAACTTCACCAGCATCTACAAGCGGGCTCCCAAGCCCCAACAGCTCTCCTTGTGTGTACAAGGGCCCAATGAATCAACTCGTGACTACCTCACGCATTGGGCCGAGCTCCACAATTCCTGCGAAGGGGTGCACAAGGTTCAAGCTATAGAGTACTTCATCGCCGGGTGCCGAGAAGGCACCCTCCTCAAGCACCGACTCCTCTGCGACGAGCCGACTACCCTCGACGAGCTACTGGTCATAGCTAATAAATACGCCACGGCTGATTCCTCAATGAAGACCAAGCTCCGAGTAGACGCCTCCGAGAAGGTTCTCGGTCCGAGTCCCAAGACGCCGGCAGGAGACTCCAGCCGATGCCCGTACCATAACGACCACAAGCGCAAGGCTCCCATGCCGCCTTCCACCAGTCGGCAGGTGGCCACAGTCGAAGACGAACAACCCAAAGGGCGGCCCACGCCCAAGAAGCAGAAAGGCAGCAGGCCGGCTTGGCAGCCGGCTTTCTCCTACGAGCAAGCACTTGATGCCCCCTGCAAGTTCCACAGCGGCACGAAGCCTTCAAACCACACGACCTTGAAATGCCACTGGCTCACGCGGATTTCCAAGGGCGAGGGGATAGCGCCGCCTCCGCCTGCTGGTCAGCCGCCTCTGGCCCCTCCGCAGCCGGCCGCTCGACCAGCAGTCGGGGCTGTTCAAGATGAGTTCCCCGACGAGCATGCCGCCTACGTCGTCTTTACAAGACAGCCAGAAGACCGGCGTAGCCGACGCCGACAGCATCAAGAAGTCAACGTAGTTGCCTCCAACAACCCCGAGTTCATGCACTAGTCAGAAAGGCCTATCAGCTGGAGCCGGACTGATCACCCAGAGGTGATGCTATCTCCCGGCTCTTACGCATTGGTTTTGGATGCCACCCTCGCAACAGAAAGGCGAGCTACCCATTTCTCCCGCGTGCTGATAGATGGCGGGAGCAACATCAACATACTGTACCGTGACACCATGGAGAAGCTGGGCATCAAGACGAAGCAGCTCAGGCCTAGTCGGACTGTGTTCCATGGCATCGTACCCGGCCTGTCCTCCTCCCCAATTGGCAAGATCAAGATAGATGTCCTCTTCGGGGACAAGGATCATTTCCGCCGAGAGGCAGTGTGGTTTGAGGTAGTGGATCTGGAGAGCCCTTACCACGCGTTGCTTGGCCGACCTGTTCTGGCCAAATTCATGGTTGTACCCCACTATGCCTACCTCAAGATGAAGATACCGAGTTCCAAGGGCATCATCACCATAGCCGGAGACTATAAGAAATCCTCCGAGTGTGCCGCAGCTAGTAGCCGGCTGGCCGAGTCCCTCGTGATTGCTGAAGAGAAGAAGATACTGGATCGAGTCGTGACCATGGCCGGCAAGCTGCCGACCCTGTCCCCCGACCCCAAGGAGTGTGATGCCCAAGGTTCATTCCAGCCGGCCAAAGAAACAAAGAAGGTACCTCTGGACCCCGAGCACCCCAAAAGGTTTGCCACCATCAGGGCAAACCTGGACAGCAAATAGGAAGGCGAGCTCGTCGATTTCCTCCATGAGAATTGGGACATCTTCGCATGGTCCCCCAAGGACATGTCGGGTGTTCCGAAGGAATTCGCTGAGCACAAGCTACACGTCCGAGAAGGTGCAAAACCAGTCAAACAGCCCCTCCGCCGACTATCGGAAGAGAAGAGAAGGATTGTAGGAGAAGAGATAGCCCAGCTTCTGGCAGCCGGCTTCATTATGGAAGTTTTCTTTCCAGAGTGGCTCGCCAACCCGGACCTCGTGCTGAAGAAAAATAACAAGTGGCACATGTGTATAGACTACACTAGCCTCAACAAGGCCTGCCCCAAAGATCCCTTCGCCTTGCCAAGGATTGATCAAGTAATAGACTCCATAGCCGGATGCGAGCTGTTGAGCTTCTTGGATGCTTACTCAGGCTACCACCAGATAGATTTGGATCCAGCCGACCGCCTGAAGACCGCCTTCATCACACCATTCGGAGCTTCCTGCTACCTGACTATGACATTCGGCTTGAGAAATGCCGGTGCCACTTTTCAGCGTTGCATGCAGAAATGCCTCCTTAAGCAGCTCGGCAGAAATGCCCACGTCTATGTAGATGATATTGTGGTGAAGACGGAGAAGCGCGACACCTTGCTAGAAGACCTCAAAGAGACATTTGAAAACTTGCGCCGGTTCCAGATCAAGCTCAACCCCGAGAAATGCGTGTTCAGAGTACCAACTGGCCAGCTTCTAGGCTTCCTGGTCTCCGAACGCGGCATCAAATGCAACCCGATGAAGATCAAGTCCATAGAGAGAATGGAGATTCCCACCAAGCTACGAGACGTCCAGAAGTTCACCGGATGCTTGGCTTCCCTGAACCGCTTCATCAGCTGGCTCGTAGAGAAAGCTCTCCCCTCTACCGACTCATGAAGAAGTCCACTCACTTCGAGTGGAATGACCAAGCAGACCAAGCTTTCCACGAGCTAAAGAAGACGCTGACCACGCTGCATGTCTTGGCGGCACCGACTGAGAAAGAGCCCATGCTCCTTTACATTGCCGCCACTAGCCGGGTGGTCAGCACAGTTATCGTGGTCCAGCGCCCAGAAGAAGGCCAAGCTCAGCTAGTCCAGAGGCCGGTGTATTATTTAAGCGAAGTATTATCCGCCTCAAAGCAGAACTACCCACACTACCAGAAGATGTGCTACGGTGTGTACTTCGCCGCCAAGAAGCTCAAGCCCTACTTTCAAGAGCACCCCATCACGGTCGTATGTACTGCCCCGCTCGCCGAGATCATAGGTAGCCGAGATGCATCCGGCCAAGTGGCAAAATGGGCCATTGAGTTGGCTCCTTACACGATCTTCTACCAGCCCCGCATCGCCATTAAGTCCCAAGCACTGGCCGACTTCCTCGTCGATTGGGCCGAAACCCAGTACCTGCCACAGGCCCCCGACTCCACTCATTGGCGGATGCACTTCGATGGGTCCAAGATGCACACCGGCTTGGGAGCCGACATCATCCTCACCTCTCCCAAGGGCGACAAGCTCAAGTACACATTGCAAATTCATTTTGTCGGCTCCAACAATGTGGCCGAGTACGAGGTGCTCATACACGGGCTCTGACTAGCCAAAGAGCTCGGCATCTGCCGGATCCTGCGCTATGGCGACTCGGATTTGGTGGACCAGCAGTCATCTGGCGACTGGGACGCCAAGGACGCGAACATGGCGAGCTACCGCTTCCTCGTTCAGCAAATCAGTGGATATTTTGAAGGATGCGAGTTCCTTCATGTACCACGGGCCGACAACGTGCGAGCAGATGCCCTGGCACGAATAGGCTCCACCCGGCAAGCTATACCAGCCGATGTTTCTCTCCACTGCCTCCTCAAGCCGTCTATAAAGCCGTCTCCAGAATCTGATTCCATCTTCGTGCCGCCTGACCCCGACACAGTCGGATCCGACTTCGGGAACCAAGCAGTTGGCTCGGGGACTTCGACAGGCGGCCCGGGGACTGCCGTAGTCGCACCCAGCCCGGGAACTTCGGAACTCGGCCCGGGGGCTACTGCAGCCAGCCCGGGGACTGCATCGACACAACAGGCGGTGGCCGACTCCAACTCTTCACCACCCAACCCACCTGCCCTGGTCACAGTAGCAGTTTTGACAGTAGAAGAAGTCACAGCTCCATCATGGGCCCAGCCCATCCTCAACTTCTTAGTAAACAGAGAGTTGCCAACTGACGAGATATCGGCAAGACAAGTCCAACGCCGAGCCAGAGCATACACAATAGTAAACCGAGAGCTTGTTAGGCGCAGCGTCCCTGGAGTCTTCCAGAGTTGCGTCGAGCCAGAGAAGGGCATAGCAATCCTCAAGGACAATCACCAAGGTGAATGCGGCCACCAAGCGGCTTCAAGATCACTCGTCGCCAAAGCTTTCCGCCACAGATTCTTCTAGCCGACTGCTTTGGATAACGCCAAGGAGCTAGTCAAACACTGCAAAGGGTGCCAAGTTTTCAGTTCCAAGCAACACCTGCCAGCTTCTGCACTCAAGACCATCCCCCTCACCTGGCCTTTTGCCGTTTGGGGGATGGACATGGTGGGCCCATTCAAGACGGCACGCGGCAGCATGACACATCTACTCGTCGTTGTGGACAAATTTACCAAGTGGATTGAAGCAAAGCCAATCAAGAAGCTGAATGGGCTGGCTGCCGTAACGTTCATCGCGGATATCACAACCCGGTACGGTGTACCGCATAGCATCATCACCGAAAATGGCACAAATTTTGTAAAAGGAGCACTGGCACGTTTCTGCGCAACACAAGGCATCCATCTGGACCTAGCGTCCGTTGCCCACCCGCAGTCAAACGGCCAGGTCGAGCGAGCAAACAGCCTCATCCTCTCCGGCATCAAGCCCCGACTGGTCGTGCCACTGGAGCGTTCGGTCGGCTGTTGGCTCGATGACCTACCGGCCATCCTCTGGAGTTTGCGCACTACCGCAAACAAGTCAACCGGCTTCACCCCTTTCTTCCTTGTATATGGTGCCGAGGCTGTCATCCCAACTGACATCAAGTTCGACTCACCTCAGGTCACCATGTACACGGAGGCGGAGGCCAAGGAAGCACGAGAAGACGGTGTCGACCTGCTGGAAGAAGGCCGGCTGTTAGCCCTCAGCCGGTCTGCCATCTATCAGCAGGGTCTGCGCCGCTACCACAGCCGGAAGGTCAAGCCAAGATTGTTCCAAGAGGGCGATCTTGTGCTCCGGCTGATCCAGCAAACAGCCGGCCATCACAAGCTCTTAGCCCCTTGGGAGGGCCCCTTCGTCATCAGCAGAGCTTTAGGCAACGACTCCTACTACCTAATCGACGCGCAGAAGCCGAAGGCACGCAAGAAAGATGATTCCGGCAAGGAGTCGGAACGACCATGGAACGCCAATCTCCTCCGAAGATTTTATTGTTAAAAAGCAGTATGTACCATGCTACCTTTTGTACTAAGTACGAGACAAAGGGTCCCCCGGGGAGCACTGGGGGACTACCCTCCTTTATCTATAAATGATGAGTATCATGCCTATGATTATGTTACTACATTTGCTTTTTCGTCCGGGACCGGGTTCGACCAGTCGGCTCGGGGACTCGCCGCCTCGAGTTATATCTAAAGTTTCGCCTGCAGTCAGACAAGTAGTGTGCCGGCACCCAAGCCCCCTGTCGGTGTCAAAACTAGCGGATCTCGGGTAGGGGGTCCCGAACTATGCGTCTAGGCCGGATGGTAACAGGAGACAAGGGACACGAAGTTTTACCCAGGTTCGGGCCCTCTCGATGGAGGTAAAACCCTACGTCCTGCTTCATTAATATTGATGATATGGGTAGTACAAGAGTAGATGTACCACGAGATCGAGGAGGCTAAACCCTAGAAGCTAGCCTATGGTATGATTGTTGATGTGTACATTGTCCTACGGACTAAAACCCTCCGGTTTACATAGACACCGGGTAGGGTTAGGGTTACATATAGTCGGTTACAATGGTAGGAGATCTGCATATCCGTATCGCCAAGCTTGCCTTCCACGCCAAGGAAAAGTCCCTTCCGGACACGGGACGAAGTCTTCAATCTTGTATCTTCATAGTCCAGGAGTCCGTCTGAAGGTATAGTCCGGCCATCCGGACACCCCCTAATCCAGGACTCCCTCAGTAGCCCCTGAACCAGGCTTCAATGACGACGAGTCCGGCGCGCATATTGTCTTCGGCATTGCAAGGCGGGTTCCTCCTCCAAGTACTTCATAGAAGATTTTGAACACAAAGATAGTGTCCGGCTCTGCAAAATAAGTTTCCACATATTGCCATAGAGAGAATAATATTTACACAAATCTAATCTGCTGACGTATTCCGTAGTGTGACATCACACCATGGCCAAGCTTTTATCCAAACCGTTTTACTGCCCCATCTCAGTGCGTTATGCGAGGCGGTTTCCTTGGCACGTCTTGTTAAAGCAGAGATCGTGTCCCCTTATTCCGGGATTCTCATCAATACGGGTGTGGGTAACCCAACCGCGCCATTGATTACGGCGCTTGGGAGATAAGCGAGTTTTACCAGGCTGGTGGGGACATGTAGTTGCGTCCACTCATATAAGGGGATAAAGATCCACCTTTTCACCTACGCCTTCTTCCTCCTTCGCCTATCCATTCTTGCACACTCGAGCTTCAGCGCCCAAGTCCGCACTCCCCACTTCAACCATCTCCCGCCATATCCGGAGCGGGAGGCAAGTGGATGGTCTCCTCCATCACAGAGGGACATATCAAAAAGCTGAGGAAGGCCGGATACCTGTCTAACGACATCGCGTACCGGCTCCCCGAAAAGAGGCAACTCATCCCCACCCCTAGGCCCATGAGAGGGTGGTGTTCCTCCCCCATTTCCTCCGCGGACTGGGCTTCCCTCTCCACCCATTTGTCCAGGGGCTCATGTTCTACTACGGCCTGGATTTCCACGATCTGGCCCCAAACTTCGTCCTCAACATCTCGGCGTTTATCGTCGTGTGCGAGGCCTTCCTCCGCATCCGCCCCCATTTCGGCCTATGGCTCAAGACTTTCAACGTCAAGCCGAAGGTGGTGCGCGGCAGCCAGGCGGAGTGCGGAGGCGCCATGGTGGGCAAGATGGCCAACGTCGTATGGCTCGAGGGCTCCTTTGTGGAGACCCTGAAGGGGTGGCAATCGGGGTGGTTTTACATCACCGAGCCGCGCGATGCCGAATGGGTCGCACCCCCCGAGTTTTGGTCCGGACCCCTAACGCGGCTCACGTCCTGAAAAGAGACGGGCCTGTCGTGGGGTAAAAAAGGAGAGCTGATCGGACTCCAAACATGCGTCAAAACCCCAGTGGACAAGAAACTCAAACTTGTCAACGTAGTCCAGGTTATGCTCATCCGCTTGATCCTCCCGTGCCAACAACGGGCTTTCAACCTATGGTAGTTCGACCCGGCGCGGCACCAAACTCTGAGCAGGCTCTTTGACACGATGTACGAAGATGCCTGGAAGGTGCTTTTCAAGGGCACCTAGGCTCTCGCATCCGCTACTGAGGATCGCGGATTCAGTGTGCAGCATCACGCTCTTGCGGTAAGCTGCTTTTTTCCTTTTACAGGGTGTCGGTTTTTCATAGTTTGACTCCATGTGGGATCTAAGCTCCCTTTCCTTTGACAGGATTGGCAGGTGACGTCCGGACAGATCAACTGTCCGGCCCCTTTGCCCAAAGGCCCAGCGGATGCTTGCTTGGCGAGGCTGCTGGTTCTGGCACCCTATGTGGTGCCAGAGAAGAAGGTCAAGAAGAAGGCCACGGGGACTCGAAAGAGTGCCCGACACCCGGAGGTGTCGGATTCATCATCCGATGAATCCAAGACGCACTCCTCCTGCGAAGACGAGGAGGAGGAAGAAGAGACCCCTCCCCCTCCAGCAGGGGAAGGGAAGAAAAGGAAGGCCGCCCCAACTGGGGAGGCCGAAGGGTCCAAGAAGGGGAAAACCCTTCCTCCGGACTGCTCCACCGATGCCGACGGCGGCGGAGAGGAGTGGGCGCCTAGGGCCAAGCCCCTGGCCAAATCGTAAGTATCCGGATACCAGAGTAATTCATAGTATTCGTTTATTGCACAACTTTCCCTCATGTCGAATATGTTTATGCAGCCCACCCAAAGACCGGCTCAACGCGTCGTCGAGCGGCTCACTGGACTCGTCGGATGTGAACTCGCTTCCGACGGCTTCCTCCCCCCGCCCTACAGACGACATCGAAGTGTTGTCCCAACAGGTTCCAAGCCGGGAGGAGGTGGTCCTGGAGGCGCCGCAAGGCGACCTCCCGGACTCCAGGAGTAAAGGGGATGAAACCCCCCAGGGCTCCAAGTCCGGCTCTAGGCCGGACACTGCTCCGGAACCTTCAAAGGTTCCAGAGTCCGGCGGGCGACCTCCTTCCAAGAGGAGCCAGCCCACTGTGCCGGTGGCCCCCGTCCAACCGGAGGCGCCGGACAATATGTTGGAGGCGCTCCAAGGCGCCTCCATCGACGAGGAGCACCGTGCCATTATGAGTGCGGTGGTCCAGAAGGTTCAGTCCGCCAAGAGCGGACTGACTGAAGCTTGTACTAGCCTTTTGACAGGCTTTGAGGTAAGTAAAGAATGTGTAAATAATATTACCGCATAGACAGTAGCCCCTGATGCTCTGTTTGGCGTTCGGGAAGAAAAGCCGAATAGAGGATCAAATAAAATTCGCAGGAGTCTAACAAAAGGAGTCAATATGCGTATGCAGGCTTCTCTGCTTGCGTCCGCCGCACTGACTGCGGAAGTGGACACGCTAAAGCAGAACCTCGAGCGGTCCGAGCAAGAGCTCGGTCGTGCCAAGAAGCAGCTCGAGGACAATGAAGGTAAGAAATACCTTGTTTAAATATATATAAAAAAGGTGCAATTGCAAAAAATGACAGGATTATCGTGGCTATTGTAGGGGCCACGTCTGAGGTGGCGACCCTTAAGCAAGCGCTGGACGAGGCCGAGAAGAGGGCAGCCTCGGAGCGCACCGAGCGGGAGAAGTATGAGGCCGAGGTTGGCAAGGTGCGGCAAGAGCTCCAGGCTCTCATGGAAAAACATGAGAGTTTGGAGCTTGACTCAAAGACGCGAGCGTCCGAGCTAGCGGTGGCTATTGAAAATGCCAAGTCTGCCAAGGCCGAATCCCAGAAGACCCTCCAGGAGTTGGATGAGGTGAAGAAGATAGCGGCGGGTAAGGCATTCTTTATGCAAAGCAAACACATAAACGTGAGTTACTTGTTACTTACCCGAATCTGGAGCTCTCCAGGAGCGTTCGCAGATCTTCCCCGGAGTGTGTCCGATGCCGCCGCATTCTATCGAGCCGAGGAGGGCAGCTCGACGGAGAAGGTGTTCTGGTCTTAGTACGCTGAGGCCGGACACCCCGTGCCCCTGAGCGACTAGCTGAAGCAACTGGTCGAGCTCCATAAGGCGGCCGAACAGGCCATGAAGGGCCTGATTGTTCGGCTGTGGCCTGGAGGGGCTCTGCCTGGGAGCTATTTCGGGCTGGTGCGGCGGCTGGTGGAGGCCTGTCCAAGGCTCGAAGTCATCAAGCGCTCCGTCTGCATTGAGGGTGCCCGTAGGGCCCTTGCCCGTGCTAAGGTGCACTGGGGCAAGCTGGATGCTGAGAAGCTTGTGAAGGACGGGCCACCGCCGGGGAAAGGAGCATCGCAAGCCCGAGAATTACTATAAGGATGTTCTGAAGGGTGCCCGCCTTGTGGCGGATGAATGTTCTAGGGATGTAATTTTTGAGTGAAACTTGCTCGTTTTGTCCTGTGCGCTGAAAACTTGTTTATATGCGCTAAGCAATGCTGTTTGAATTTAAAATATTACCTTCTGTGCGGCTGTTTATCAATTCTGAGAGATGGCGAGTCGTCGGCTTCTGCCCCCGTGCCGCTAGTGCTGGGGTGTTCGGGGATAAACCTGAGCGCTCTTTTTCCCATGTTTGGGTCCTTCGAGGGAGGCGCTCAGCCCAACGAACAAGGCAATCGGACTATAATGCGTGAACACTCTCACTTAGCCATAGAATTCTATAATTTTAAATTTCGGCGAAGCCCCTGGTATTCGGAAGACCGAGTTCGGGGCGCTATCCACGCCTTGGCCGGACAGAGCCGGCTCCTCGCCCTAAGCGGCATAAGTCTTTAGGGACTCGAAAAAACCTCTCGAACAGCGACCAGCTCTCGCTTCATCATGACAGTCAGTTTTAGCTTTCTCCACTGAGGTGCTCGACCCAGCTCAACCGGGGCACAATCGCAGTGGTTCTCCTAGTGCTACCTTAGCCGATATAGCGGAACGTAAGGCACCAAAACATAGGAGCCGGGCAAACCCAACTATTGACCCAAGACATGATTCGGAGCCGATGCATATAATGCTATAAGTTCGGGGTGCCGCACTTGTTAAAGTGTTCGGACTTCTCACACCATATTGAGGGGTACTAAAGCCCCTGGCGTATTTTGGCCGTACCAACGTGTACGGGTGCAACATGTCGTTAAGGAACATATATAAAGAAAAAAAGGTAATGCAAAAATAGACGAAAGCTATGCATTGTTTATTAAAAAGGGCTGCGATCAAAGCAGAACGATACAAATAATGCGATAAGTGGAAGGTTGGACTAGTTAACATGTCCGTTCCAGGGGCAAGCTGTGGAATAGTATGCGGAACGGGTATACTGCTCGTGATAGAGACCACCTAGGAGTTCCGTAGTGCGGCGTGGCTTGTCTGCTTCCCTGGTTCTTGCATCATTTGTGCGGCAGTTGAACTGCCGAACAGGCCTTCCGAAGGATGAAGTCCTGAAAGTAAGAGAAAATTAAAAAATCGGCAGCCCCTGGTATGGTTTAAGCCGTGTTTTGGGCGTGCCGTGATGGTGCCCCTCCCCCTGTGCCCATGGTATCTCTAGAGCGTAGTTATGTACGCGAAGTACTGGCATCGCCTTTTGGCGAGGGTTGGGGTTGGGGCTCATTGCTACGCCTGCTCGGATTGTGCTAGGCGGTCTTGTTGTAGGTTACTCCAGGCCTGCTTGACGGTGTCCGGTCGTTTAGTGGCCGGATTGGAAAATTGCCTGGAGAGGCTGCTTTGTATTTCCGCTGCAAGGGCCGCCGTGTGCTCCTCCGTTCGGAGAGAGAGTTCGGTGTTTCCATTGACCGTAATTACTCCTCGAGGGCCTGGCATTTAGAGCTTAAGGTATGCGTAATGTGGTACCGCATTGAACTTAGCGAATGCGGTTCGCCCGAGCAGTGCGTGATAGCCACTGCGAAACGGGACTATGTCGAAGATTAACTCCTCGCTTCGGAAATTATCCGGAGATCCGAAGACCACTTCAAGTGTGACTGAGCCTGTACAGTTGGCCTCTACACCTGGTATTACGCCTTTAAAGGTCGTTTTGGTGGGCTTAATCCTCGAGGGATCTATGCCCATTTTCCGCACTGTATCCTGGTAAAGCAGGTTCAGGCTGCTGCCGCCGTCCATAAGGACTCTAGTGAGATGAAATCCGTCAATAATTGGGTCTAGAACCAATGCGGCGAATCCGCCATGACGGATGCTAGTGGGATGGTCCCTTCGATCAAAGGTGATCGGGCAGGAGGACCATGGGTTGAACTTTGGGGCGACTGGCTCTACCGCGTATACGTCCCTTAACGCACGCTTCCGCTCCCTTTTGGGGACATGGGTTGCGTATATCATGTTCACCGTCCGCACTTGTGGGGAAAACCCTTCTGTCCACTGTTGTTCGGCGGCCGGGGCTCCTCGTCGTCATCGCTATGCAGCCCCTTGTCTTCATTTTCGGTGTTTAACTTGCCTGCCTGCTTGAACACCCAACAATCCCTGTTGGTGTGATTGGGCTTTCGGGGTGCCATGTATCTGGCACGAGCGGTCGAGTATTCGGTCCAAACTGGACGGGCCCCTAGGATTCCTTTTGAATGGCTTTTTCCGCTGACCGGATTTAGAGCCTCTGAATCCGGCATTAACTGTCGTATCCTCAGCATTGTCGCTGTTAATGCGGCGCTTCTGCTTGTTGCGACGCGACCTGCCACTACTGTCCCTGGTGTCCGAATTACCAGGGTTCTTGGTCATATTGTTGCTACGAGCAAGCCAACTGTCTTCTCCCGCGCAAAAGCGGGTCATGAGTGTCGTGAGTGCTGCCATAGATTTCGGCTTTTCCTGTCCAAGGTGCCGGGCCAGCCACTCGTCACGGATATTGTGTTTGAAGGCTGCTAGGGCCTCAGCGTCCGGACAGTCGACTATTTGATTTTTCTTTGTTAGGAACCGTGTCCAGAATTGCCTGGCCGATTCCTCTGGCTGCTGAATTACGTGACTTAGGTCATCGGCGTCTGGGGGTCGCACATAAGTGCCCTGGAAATTGTCGAGGAATGCGGCTTCCAGGTCCTCCCAACAACTGATTGATCCTGTTGGCAAGCTGTTAAGCCAATGCCGAGCTGGTCCTTTAAGCTTGAGTGGGAGGTATTTGATGGCGTGGAAATCATCGCCGCGGGCCATGTGGATATGAAGGAGATAATCCTCGATCCATACCGCAGGATCTGTTGTGCCATCATATGATTCGATGTTTACGGGTTTGAAACCCTCGGGGATTTGATGATCCATTATTTCGTCTGTAAAGCAGAGTGGGTGTGCGGCGCCTCTGTACTGGGCTATATCGTGACGTAGCTCCAATGAGCCTTGTCTACTGTGTTCGGCCCCGCCGAATTTGTGGCCGGCGTGACGGTTACCGTCTCGAGCCGTGGGGCGCCCACGCGATCCGTAGATCGATCTTGTTTGCCTTGCCTTGTCCTCCAACATGTCTCGTAAGTCCGGCGCATATTCCCGTGCCTTGGTACGGGGTGCGGCTTGAGTGGAGGGCCGAGAGGCCTCTCTGTCGCGACCACGAGGTGGCCGGTCGGCCGCATCAAGTGCTTCCTCCTCTAATCGGGGTAGCAACCTGCGCTTTGGGTAGCTCTTGGAGGGGCGTTCGAGTTTATGCTCTTCGGCCGCAAGGACTTCAGTCCATCTGTCGACTAGCAAATCTTGATCAGCTCTAAGCTGTTGCTATTTTTTCTTGAGGCTTCTTGCCGTGGCCATAAGCCTGCGTTGAAAACGCTTTTGCTCGACGGGATCCTCTAGCACGACGAATTCGTCGTCGTCGAGGCTTGCCTCGTCTTCGGAGGGAGGCATATAATTATCGTCCTCGACCTCTCTGTCTGCCGCTCTCTCATGAGGGCTGGTTTCTCCATCCTCCTGTGCTAAATCTTGCTGGAGGGGGTTTTCTTCGGCGCTTTCCGGAGTATTATTATCTCCCGTGCTGGAATCACCGTGTTTGTTTTGGCGGGATTTTGAGCGGCGCCGCTGACGCCGGCGCTTAGGCTGTTTCTTGGAGGGGTCATCCTCCGCTGTTCCATCGCCATCTCCCTCTTTTGTGGTGTCCACCATGTATATGTCATACGATGAGGTGGCTTTCTAGGGCCTAGTAGGCGCTGGTTCTTCATCATCTCCTTCATCGGCATCCATACCGTCGATGTCTTCGGAGTCGAAGTCGAGCATGTCGGTTAAGTCGTCGACAGTGGCTATAAAGTGGGTGGTGGGTGGGCTTTGAATTTCTTCATCGTCCGTACCCCAACCTTGCTGACCGTAGTCCGGCTAGGGCTCTCCTGATAAAGAGAGAGACTTCAGTGACTTCAGGATATCGCCGAAAGGCGAGTGCTGAAAGATGTCCGTGGCAGTGAACTCCATGATCGGCGCCCAATCGGATTCGATCGGTAGGGGCGCGGAGGGTTCAGAGTCCGGAGAGGAGTCCGGATCCTTGGAGTCATGAGTCTCGCAGAGTACGGGGCTGGTGCTTGGCTCAATCGCCGTTGGGGTCGCAGCCCCCGAGGTGGCGTCCAACCGCCCATCCTCGATCGACGCAGTTGGCTGCGAATTAGGGGTCGGAGCCGATGCGGGTGCGGCCTCCAGGGCACTGTTTGGCGGCAGAGCTAGATCATGCTCGTCGTGACAGTGCGGCGCGCTCGGCAGTGGCTCGAATCCGTCGAAGATCAAGTCCCCGTGGATGTCAGCCATGTAGTTTAAACTTCCAAACCTGACCTGACGGCCAGGGGCGTAGCTTTCGATCTGCTCCAGACGGCCAAGCGAATTGGCCCGATGTGGAAAGCCGCCGAAGACGAAGATCTGTCCGGGGAGGAAGGTCTCACCCTGGACTACATCGCTATCGATGATCGTAGGAGCCATCGAGCCTGACGGCGACGACACAGAGGAACTCTCAATGAAAGCACCAATGTCGGTGTCAAAACCGGCGGATCTTGGGTAGGGGGTCCCGAACTGTGCGTCTAGGCCGGATGGTAACAGGAGACAAGGGACACGAAGTTTTACCCAGGTTCGGGCCCTCTCGATGGAGGTAAAACCCTACGCCCGTCTTGATGAATATAGATGATATGGGTAGTACAAGAATAGATCTACCACGAGATCGAGGAGGCTAAACCCTAGAAGCTAGCCTATGGTATGATTGTTGATGTGTACGTTGTCCTACGGACTAAAACCCTTCGGTTTATATAGACACCGGGTAGGGTTAGGGTTACATAGAGTCGGTTACAATGGTAGGAGATCTGCATATCCGTATCGCCAAGCTTGCCTTCCACGCCAAGGAAAAGTCCCTTCCGGACACGGGATGAAGTCTTCAATCTTATATCTTCATAGTCCAGGAGTCCGGCTGAAGGTATAGTCCGGCCATCCGGACACCCCCTAATCCAGGACTCCCTCACCCCCTCTTGTCAAAAGTCGCAGCTCGAAGAATCGACTGTCCGACTGGCAAGAAGCCAAGGGTAGGAAAGGATGCCCACACGAAAAACGGCTAAGGACTAACGAACTTATATAACGCGAGCCGGCCTCCCGCCCCGCCAACCGGCACCAGAGCAGCCGGCTGGCCGGCTTCCCGTTTACCTTGCTGCAATCTAAGAAAGCTCGAGTACTTGCCTTCCCCAAAACAACCAAGTCCTTCTCCAGCCATAGACTGCAGAGCAGCTATCCGACTGGGAAGGCGGTGGCCAAGGGAAGGCGGCAAAGGAAAAAGCTGAAAGGATGAAAAGCAAACATGAACGGAAGCCAAACACATGCATAATTATATTTACACAAAAGACCTTCAAAAGGCCAGCATTCAACATAGTTTGAATACACCCCCAGTGGGTGGAATTGCGCAAATTTAATAAAAGTTGTTCAAAAGAGTAACAAGCAGGAAAGCAAGGACGGCGGATCAGGTCAAGGGGCAACGGGCGAGTCGGGCAGGTTGGTGGAGACGGCAGTGCCGGCTGGACGAGTGCCGGCTGGCGAATCTTGGCATGATCATCACCTCTTGCAGGTGGCACGCTTGCACGCGCCTCGTTGCTGGAGGCACGATCAGGCTGAGGCGGGCTGGTCGCTTTGCTGTCTGGCACAACGTCTTCACCATCCTCTCCCTCTTCCCATTCGCCCTCATCCCTGAAAGCAATCTCCTCCGCTGAGTCCTCACCTTCTGCCGGGTTCAGCCCGAACCACTCCTCCGGCTGAGCGACGCCGGCATCATCCACCTCATGGGCAAAGGCGCTGGTGTCGGTGTACTTGGTGATCGCCGAGGTGCGCTGGACGATAGCCGGCCACACCGCCTCTAGCTCCTCGTCGGCCTCCTACCGCCAGGTGCTCAGCTGGTCCAAGTTCAGCCCAGGATACCAAGCTCGGACGAACTCCAGCGCCCGCCCAGCGCCGGACCGGGCCGCTGACGCCTTCCAAGCCTCGAAGCGGCCGACTGCGACCTCCAGCCAGTCGGCAGTCCGACTTGGGGTGCGGGGAACCACCTTGTCGGGCCGGAGGGCGGCCAGCACTTGCGCCCCGGCGCATTGAAGACAGCGGAGCATGTGGTGGGCCGGCTGCAGGCGGGCTTGAAGCGCCAGAAGCTGCTCTTCAAGTGACCGGCCGACACCCGGTGCGATCTTGGCCCCTGCCTGCCGTCGCGCGTCACAGTAGGCCTGGATGGCTTGGGAGGCGGCAACAGAGTAACCGGGAAAGTAATCTGCACAAAGAAGAAAGCAGTAGCACAAAATCAAAAGACGAACAAAATGGCAGGAAGCAGACAAAGAAACAAAGAAGAAGGCGGCCTACCGTCGATTAAGTCTTCCACCCGGTTGTAGCCTTGACTCAGCGCCTGCCTTGCCTCGGCCCAGTTCGCCGCCTCGGTCTCATATTCGGCTATGAGGGTGGCCTCGCTGTCCTGCGCCGCCTTCAGGGCCGCCTTGTGGCTCTCCTCCTGGTCGGCCAGTTTCTTGGCCAGGCGATCGCGCTCCTGAGCCAGGGCGGCGCACTCGGCCTCCTTGGCGCGAAGGGCGGACTGGGCTCCGCTTAGCTGGCCCCTCAAGTCAGCATTGGCCCCTGCAGATATGAAGAAAGAAGTCGTCAGGAAAAGATCCGACCCGACTGCTCAGCAGTCAGCCCGAATCTTGGGGACTACACCCAGTGGGTACGCTGAAGCGCCCACACTTGAGATAAAAGGTGAAGCACTTACTCCGGCTCTCGGTCAGATCAGTGGCTTTCTGATTCAACTCCTGGGCCTGGGAGTTGAAAGCAGCTGCGCGGAGGTTATGATACTCCTGCAGAGATAAGAGATGCGAGTGAGAACAAGGCAACAATCGAAGTCTACCAAGAAGTTCCAAGCCGCCTGCTCAGCAGCCGACTCGGAACTCGGGGACTACACCTAGTGGATGCGCTGACGCAGCCCCACGGAAGAAATCAGGAGCAATCAACGAAAAGCGGGAGGACTCACCCGGATCACCGTTCGCGTCATGAGAAACTCTTGAGTGTACTGCTTCAGCGCGGCAGCTTGGGCCTAAAGCCGGCTCCGGATGTCCTGCGCCGCCACATTCAGCACGGCCGTCCCACCGCCCGGCGTCCACCCAGACGAGCTATCGCTGGCTGCTTCCAGGTCCTGGGCCGACGAGCTGGCGCCCGCAGTTTTTTGCGGCTTCGGCGCCGAAGTCGCCTTCCCTGCGCGCCGACGAGACGGCGACAGGACCACAAGGTCCGCCCCCACAGTCGGCTCACCTTCGGCCGGCTGCACAAGCGGCGCATCGGGCCGGCTTCCTTGGCCCGTTCCAGTCGGCGGTGACGGTGCCGCCTCGCTCTCCATCACCGGCTGGCCGCGGCCGGCCTCCTCCAACGGGGGCACTGGGATGTCGGGAGCCGCGGCGCAAAGGGGGATGACGAGCTGCGGAGACTGGTTCTACAGGGCCTCCGCCTCCCTCTCCGCGGTCGCGGCCTCCGCCTGGGCCTTGGCAGCCGCGTCTGTCCGCGCCTCTGCCGACTTCTCCCTTGCCTCTCGAGCCGCCCTCCGCTCCTCCACCTCCCGCTCCTCCCGCGCCTCCGCGTGTTCCGCTCCGTCGCCTCTAGGGGATCGGCGCGGGGATCCACACGGCGGGAGCTTGAGGACCCTCCCACGGCTCCGACTACGGAGGCGGCAGGGACCCGCCCGAGGGAAAGTGGGGCCCTATTGGATAAGTCAATAAGAAGGCTTAGAAGAATATCAACCGAAGAAGAAAAAGAAAGGCGTAAGAAAAACGACACTTACGCTAAAATCACATGCGGCTGCTTCACCACCTTGCGGAAGCGGGCCGCCTACGCGGCCGCTTCGTCCTGCTTGGTCGCCGCCGCGGTACTCTTGGGCTTCTTGGGCCGACTGCTGAAGTGGGTCGATGCGGCTCGACGTTTCTGCGCGCCACCACGAGCAGCCGGCGCGGCAGATGGTTCCGCGCCTTGATGATCGGGCGACGGCTGACGGCACGGAACAACTTCGGCCTCATCGTCATCCGGCCAGTCCTTGAAGGCGGCCCCGAGCCCAGGGCGGCCTGCCTCGCCGCCTTCCCCTACGACATCGTCTTCCATGGCGGCCGCCCCCAGGTACGGGTCGTCAACGTCGTCCACCGCGCGGTCGGGAAGGAACTGGCGTTCCGCCCCCGCAGCCCCGGTTGCCAGTGGAAGCATGGGGTTTTGCCAAAAACAAGCCGACTGGTCAGGAGTCGGCCATCGCGAACCCGGCAACAGGGAAAGAAGGAAAGATGAGAAACTTACCATAGGCGGAGGATTGGCGCAAGAGTACGGCTCCTTGCCGTACTGCCACTCCTCGGTGAGCTTGCAATTGGAAATATAGTTCACCATGTAAGACACCTCAGCGTGAGGCATCTCCTTGGTGCTTAGCCGGCACGGGTCGAAGCAGCCGCTCATCTGGCAGATCATGTGAGGTCGGCCCTGGAGTGGGAGCACCTGGCGCTCCACGAAGACAGCCACCAGGTCGGCCCCGGACAGGCCCTCCGATTGGATCATCACCCGGAGCCGTGCAATGGAGGCAGCCCCACCCTGAGACAGCGACCTAGCCCGGTAGGACCATGAGGGCTACCTCCCAGCCGGCGGGCCGGCTACATAAGCTGGCAGATTAACGAAGTCGCCTTGCGGAGCGACGTTCTTCACGTAGAAGTAAGATTTCTGCCAGAGTTTCACCGACTGGATCAGCGGGATGGGCGGAAACGGATTGTTGTCGCTCATCCTCCGCATGGCGATGAAGGCGCCGCATGGGGCGGGCACGCCCGCGATGACAGTGCCAAGCTTCCACTGGAAGAATTCCCCCCCAGAGTTCGAGGGTGGCGAGGACGCCAAGAAAGCCCTCGCACAGGGTGACGAAGGCTGACAGCAGCATCACCGCGTTTGGAGTGAGGTGACGCGGCTGGAGATGATAAAACTTGAGGAAGGAGCGGAAGAAGCCGCTCGCCGGTAGGCCGAAGCCGCACAGGCAGTGCGAGCGGAAGATTACCCACTCGTCCTCCTCCGGTGCCGGCAAGATCTCCCTCTCCGGCGCGAGACGGACCCGCACGTAGTTGGTACCTGGCAGCCGCCGCGTCCGGCGGAGGAAGTCGACATGGTCGTCATGGACGTTGGGGCCATCCCAAGAGCTCGACAGCGCCATGGGGACGGCGTGGCGATGAGAAAGGCGCGGCGGCAGGGAGCGCGTGACCCTATTGCGGCTGAGCAACGGCGAGCCAAGAAGATTGGCGGGAAAACCGAGCGGTGGCGGATAGCTGTGGCGACGAAGAGGAGGAAGAAGAAGAAGGAAGGGGCGGAGCTAGGGTGAGCGTGCGAGCGTTTGCCGCTCCCCCTCCTCCCCCCTACTTATAGCCTCGTGCGGCGAAGCCGAGGAGGCGAGGCGTGGGGGACGTGGGATTAACTGTGCCCACTCCCCCATGCCCCGCGATTATTGCGCCTTAACGGCGTGCGGTAACTGCCGCTGGGAGGCGCGCGGTCCATCAGGGCCGCAGAAGATCCACGCGTGGACCGGGGCCCGGTAGTGGCGGGCCCCGGACTGCGGTGGCGTGCCATCGCGCGCGTGGGCTGGCAGGCCCTTCCAGCCGTTGGGTGCCATGTGGCGCGCATGCGGCAGGTGGTCAGCTTGCAGCCTGACTCGCGCGCCGGCTGGTTCCCGCCTTCAAGCTTCGAAACCCTCCAGAAGACGGCGCACCTAATCAAATCCGGCTCCTAGTTTTTGGCTCCTCGAGATAGGAAGTTGATTGGGCTTCTCATCTTTTTTCTGCCTCGGAGCCCAACCAGCTTCGGGGACTACTGTCGGAGTAAATGACCACGGGTAGCCTAGCCGGCTCCCCCTGGCTCTTCAGAAAAATTATAGGCCGATCAAGCCTCCAAGCATCCAAGGCATGGGGCCGCCTTCCCCCAGCTGGCTACCTCTCAAGCCGGCTGCATGAAGGCGGCCCAGCCCTAAAATCCTCGTGAAGAAAACCACGAGAGGGCCGGCTCCAAGAAGCCGACCACGAGAAGGCCGACTCCAAGAAGCCGGCCCCCAGCAGGCAGCCGAGATCGTGCCCTCAGAGTCTGCACCCACATAACGGCGATGAGACGGGGCATGGCTATAGTGAAGCCTGCCACCCCCGAATCCCAGGATGCGCATGGCCACAGTGCGTCATACGGGGTGGCCATCACCCGTCCGGCGCGGCACTGTTGCCATGTTGACCATGACATCACCCACGGCGAGCTGACAGTACGACCTGTGGGTGGCGAGCCCCCTCAGTCAGGGAGATGCCTAAAGGCGCCTAGGCCTCTCCCAGTCGGCCTGGGGTATGGCCGACTCTCAATAGCCGGCTAATTCACTCCCTCGAAGGAGGCGCCTCATTAAGGAGATAAGACGAGGTAAGGCTACAACAATAAGCCGCCCGGCGGCAGCAGTGTAGCCATGCTTACCACAACATAGCCCTCGTCACCAAAGGCGAGGCAATAGTAACCAGCCTCCGACAAGACCCCCGAGCGGTGGGAGCGGCCTGTCGACCAGAAGGCCGGTAGCTGGTGGGGTCCACCAGTCGGCGGACCTCATCGGTCGGCGGAGAAGCCGGCAAGCATAGACACAGATGGCTAGGGCCCACGCCCAGCCGGATTACCATTGTACCCCTGGGAGGTAGGCCTATATAAACCCCCCAGGGCACCCATGCAAGGGGATCCCTTCTTAGTAGTTCTAGACACCACATCAAGAGGAGAGGCAGGCTAGCCTTGCCCTTCTTCATCCTTTCACCGAACAGCTCAAGGAGCCTCTTGTAGCTACTTGTTGATCTAGTGACCATGCGGAGACCCCGCAGAGCAGCAGTAGGGGTGTTATCTCCACGAAGAGCCCCGAAGCTGGGTAAGATCCGCCGGCGTGCATGTCTTCGCCATATCCCGTTTCCAGGCACCGGCGATGTTTTATTGGCTCCCACAATGATTAGCAACCAGTTGGCATATGTCGCACCAACCACCCGACAACCGCAACTCACGTCGAAGGAGACCCGCCGGAAGCGCGGTACGCAAGACAATCCGACGAGTGCTTTTGAGGACCCGAAACCCCACATGCCCGGGAGGGACCCAGTCAGGGCGCGCGACGGCTATGGGCTGCCCTTGGTCGACCTGATCGCCCCTAGGGCCTCGAGGTTCGCCTCCCTGCAAACGAAGAACGAACGAAGAACGAGGAAGAAGAAGAACAAGGGAGAGAGATAAAGGTAAAGGTAAAAGGATGATATATTGATAGATTCGATTATGTGTTGTTATTCAATCGGTCGTCACCTCTTACATATATATGAGGCGGCTGGACTTTCCATACAAGAAAAGGACTCAAATCCCGTCCAAAACATCAAAAGATAACCTAACTCGGACCACGAGGGATGGAACTTCCAGTCAGCCCGGAACTTCCGGGCTAAAATTACATCAAGTAGCCCTCTTGCACCGCTCCTGCAGGTCCCATATGGCTTCGGACCATGACGGTCCCAAAAGCAAAGTTGTAGATCTTGCAATGGAGAAAATTTCTTAGTTGATCAATTTTTCATCCGAGGTCATCTTGATGTCGAAATTGGCCCCGCAAATCTGCAAATAATGTTAAAATTCCAGTTTTCGGGGCGCACCACGTGCAAAGTTTCTGTTTAGCCCGGAACCTCCCCGGAAGTTTTGCCCGAAACTTCCGAGGCAGACTTTTGCAGCACACCATTTTTGCTATAAATTTTGCATACGAACTCTGATTTATATGTTTCTTATATCAAAATCGATCGTTTCGACGACACGAAGACAATTCGTGTAGAAACTTTTCCCATATAAGGCCATCTTGGGGGCATAATCAGCCGAATAGTGTTCTGAATACAAAATCTGAGTACTTTGAACACAACTTCGGCCTTAGAGATGAGACCGGATGACTATGGCCCAAATATCAAAGTTTTCCCTTTTGACGATGCGGAACTTTCTCACTTTGAGCACTTCTCCATTTGAGGCCATCTTAATTAAGTCCTTGGCCGTGCCAAAATCTGGTGTCAACACATGCCCCCCTGTTTTTCGGCAAACTTGTGTGCCCAAAAATAACTTGCATGATGCTTTTCCTAAGGACGATGTAAACACTCCATCAGCCATTTTATGTGCTTAGGGCGATAATTTATATGTCGGCCATGTTTAACTTCTTCTTTACATCATACCCTGGAACCGATTACCACCAATCGGCTTTAAAGAGATGGGAATGAACCCGTTCCTCGTAGCACTAAGGAAATCAAACTCCGAGAGGTCATGCCCTGTTAAGCAAGTAACATCCGGATGATTCCAATCCACCGATGCATCGGCCAAAGCAACACAAGCCGAATTATCCGCGTGAATGACTTCTACCTCATCATCGACCCATTGTATTAAGAATTGATGCATGGTAGATGTCACACATTGGTTAGCATGAAGCCACTCGCGGCCTAATATAACATTATAGTTACCTTGCACCTCGGCGATGAAGAATGCGGTGGCCAAAGTTTTTCTTCCCATGGTGAGTTCCATGCACATCACACCTTTGGCCTCTGTCTTTTCTTTATCCTCAAATCCATTAAGTACCATATTGGTCTTCATCAATGCATCATCATCTAACCCCAACTTCTTGAAGACCGAGTAGGGCATAAGATTTACCACAGCACCACCATCAACGAGCATCCTAGCAACCGGCGATCCGTTAATATGACCTTTGAGGTACAATGGCTTCAAGTGTTTCACCGGTTCTTTTGGCTTCTCGAAGATAGTGTTCTTTGGACCAAAATCTAGTTGAGCCACCTCCCCTTCTTCACCTATAGCACGAAACTCGGCAGGTAGGTAATACACCATATTAATATCCATACCTTCCCGAACCGGCATAGAGTCGTAATCCACCATCTCATCTTCATCCCCCAATGTGTATATTGGGCTTAAAGTTTCCTCAATCAAAGGGGATTTTTCAGGTGGTGTGGACGATGTAATAGGGGTCGCATCATCCACTTTTGGTGGTGAAGGTGTTGCTACAGCTAATGTAGAAGCACCTGTGTTTTGTTTTTGTTTATGCCTCCACACTTGTTTTGTGAGTGCCATGGACCGAGTTTCACTTAACAATTCGTCCCTTTGCCTCTCCTCTTTGTGCTCTACCTCCTCGTGGTTCCTCATGCATTCTAATCTCCTTTTCATGGTCTTGGTCAAACCGAGAGGACACCACTTAGGTTGAGTATATTTGGGATCCCTTGGTTTGGCCTTGCTTGTGCTCGCCTCATGATTACTAACCATGGAACCATGCTGAACAATAACAATATCACCATTAGAAGTAGCCAGATTACCAACAACCGGCTTTTCGATCTCCTTTTGCTTGTCGCATTCTGAAATTTTCGCATTAGATGACTTAACACGCCACACTTTTTAATTGGCCTTACTTGGAGAAATTTTTGTTGGCCGATTAGCACCATAGCTCAAACGGCCTTGTGCGGGATAATGAAGCCTCTCGCGAGCAGGCCTTCTAGGTGCTGCCCACCCCATATGGAAAGCATAAGGAGCCATTGGGGGCTGCCCCATCCTCCACCGAAGCCTCTCATGTAATATGGCGCATAGAAGGGTTTGGACATCCATGGTGTCGGTGCCCATGACCCATATGGCCTTGCATATCGTCGAAACTCTTGCTCCGGAGGCAATCTTGAACGCTTTGAATGTGATGGCCGATTAGAGCTAGAACCAGCCACTTGACTTGCATATTTGGATAGCAACATATTAAAAGTTGGCTTGATTCTCTTGTTCTTAGTTTCATTCTTTTTCCACTTGCCAACTTCTGAATTCTTGGGCTTGATCAATTTAACATGAGCATCCTCTTGTACTTGTGGTTGCCCCCCGAGTGTAGCATTTTTTTATAGTGATCTTCAACACTTCCTTACCATCGGGTTGCTTCTCAAGCACAATCTTTCTTCCCAAGACCTTGTCGCCCTCCTTGCTATTCCTGGGTTCACCAATAACAACATTATCTTTATTAGCGGATTCGGCTATGTTAGCCGAATTAACATTTTCTTCCCTTCCAAGTCTATGGTGTTTATGGGGAAGGGCTGCTTATCAACTTGCCTCTCAGCAAAATTCAATCATCCGTCATTAATGGCCGATTGTATCTATCGTCGAAAAACATTGCAATCGTTAGTAGCATCCGAAAATGAATTATGGTACTTGTAATAAGCACGCCGTTTCAGCTCTTCAAACGGCGGTATGGTGTGTGATATTCTAATCATCTTATCTTGCAAGAGAGCATCAAATATTTTATCACACTTTGATATATCAAAAGTAAACCTCATTTCCTCATCACGATTCTTGCGAATCGGCTTAAGAGCATTGCACATATAGGGTTTGGCCTTTGAGGACCAAACAAATTCAGTAGTATAGACATCAACCTCATCATCTGAATTATCGTCATTGTGTTCAATCATATGCATTCTAGGACGATCGGTTGTTGACCTATGGACCTCTTTACTTCGACTCTCTTGGGCAAAGCTTTTTGTAAGACTTGATTAATGCTTAAAAACTCATAACTTTCTAGCCTCTCTTTGATGTGAGTTTTCGAACCATTAGGAACAAGATCCGCCAAGTCTCTCTCAGTTATCACTAAGCTATAACATTGGTTTTTTATATCTCTAAATCTCTTGACATAATCGGTGACCGATTCATCATGTTTTTGCCTAACCGATGTAAGATGTGACAACTTAAGCTCATTATCGCCGCTATAAAAGTGATCATGAAACTTTTGCTCTAATTGCGACCATAAGAGAATTGAACCATGTGGTAAAGCAGCAAACCATGAAAATGCGGTGCCAGTTAAAGACAGGGGAAATAAACGCACTTTCAACTCTTCTATGGAACCCGCTTCACCCAACTGTGCTAGATACTGACTCACATGCTCCGAAGTCGTTTTCGTACCCTCACCACTAAATTTAACAAAATCAAGAACCTTATAACCTTGAGGGTAAGAAATTGCATCGAAGTGTTCAGGATAAGGCCTTTGGTACACATGACTCTTTACTTTCGGCTCGTTTCCGAAAGTTTCTAGAAACATCTTATGCAAATCCTCCCTTAATTTAGCTAAAATTGGATATGAGGTAGATGACGATGTTTGTGGCAATGACATAGGAGCAACCAGAGTACTAGCTATTGGAGCCACTTGTGAGATGGGTGCCGAACCATAATTCGGCGGAAGACCAAACATGCTTGCGCCTATGGGTGGTGTGACAAAGTGATTTGGCGTTGACGCCGAATTGGGCACACTCATAATAGGATTAGGGTATGTAGGTGTAGCCACAAGCTGGTTGGTTTGTGTAGGGTAAAAATTCAACGGCATACTATATTGTTGTTGCATAGATGGTGCCGATGAAATAGGTAAAATTGGACTAAGGTTTTCGAATATACCAACAATACCATTAGATGATGGAGGCATATTTTTCTGAGCATTAGCACTAGCCACAAAAGAATTGTATGCCATCACATTACCCTTACTAACAAGATTTTCAATCACAGCCACTTGCTCTGGAGAAAAAACTTTACTCACAGTGATCACATCTTGTTCGTCGATGAGGGGAGGAAAATTGACGTTTCCAGCCGGAGTGATGTTGCCTTGACGGTCCTTCTTGAAACTTGAAAGAAACGCTTCCAAATCCTCCTCCTCGCGCTTCTTCTTGATCGCCTCAAAAGCCTCTTCACGCTGCTTCTTGCGTGCTTTGTAGGCTTGGCGATGTTCATCCGTTAGTTCATCAAGACCGGGCTTAATGATGTTATCGGCGTCAACTTCTGAGGGCTTGGGGAGATTAGACATGGTTGATGATGATTCTTGATCTTTCGTCCCCAGCGGAGTCGCCAAAAAGTGTGTTCGCACACGAACACGTCGCCGTGTACCCTCGATGCCGGGGGTGATGCACCGCAGCTCACGTCGAAGGAGACCCGCCGGAAGCGCAGTACGCAAGACAATCCGGTGGGCGCTTTTGAGGACCTGAAACCCCACACGTCTGGGAGGGACCCTGTCAGGGCACACGACAGTTATGGGCTGCCCTAGGTCGACCTAATCGCCCCTAGGGCCTCGAGGTTCGCCACCCTGCAAACGAATAATGAACGAAGAACGAGGAAGAAGAAGAACAAGGGAGAGAGATAAAGATAAAGGTAAAAGGATGATATATTGATAGATTCAATTGTGTGTTGCTATTCAATCGGCCGTCACCTCTTACATATATATGAGGCGGCTGGACTTTCCGTACAAGAAAGGACTCAAATCCCGTCCAAAACATCAAAAGATAACCTAACTCGGACCACGAGGGCCGGAACTTCCGGTCAGCCCGGAACTTCCGGGCTAAAATTACATCAAGTAGCCCTCTTGCACAGCTCCTGCAGGACGCATATGGCTTCGGATCACCACGGTCCCAAAAGCAAAGTTATAGATCTTGCAATGGAGAAAAATTCCTTAGTTGATCACTTTTTCATCCGAGGTCATCTTGATGTTGAAATCGGCCCCGCAAATCTGCAAATAATGTTAAAATTCCAGTTTTCGGGGCGCACCGCATGCAAAGTTTCTGTTTAGCCCGGAACCTCCCGAGAAGTTTTGCCCGGAACTTCCGGGGCAGACTTTTGCAGCACACCGTTTTGGCTATAACTTTTGCATACGATCTCCGATTTAGACGTTTCTTATATCAAAATCGATCGTTTCGATGAGATGAAGACAATTCGTGTACAACCTTTTCCCATATGAGGCAATCTTGGGGGCATAATCTGCTGAATAGTGTTCTGAATACAAAATCTGAGTACTTCGAACACAACTTCGGCCTTAGAGATGAGACCGGATGACTATGGCCCAAATATCAAAGTTTTCCCTTTTGACGGTACGGAACTTTCTCACTTTGAGCACTTCTCCATTTGAGGTCATCTTAATTAAGTTCTTGGCCGTGCCAAAATCTGGTGTCAACACATACCCTCAGCCCCGAGGGAGAACTACTCCCTCCTCGTCATGGAGAGCACCGGGATGATGAAGATGGCCATCGGAGAGGGATTGCCCCCTCCGGCAGGTTGCCAGAACGTGTCTAGATTGGTTTTCGGTGGCTACGGAGGCTTCTGGCGGCGGAACTCCCGATCTATTGTGCTCCCCGATCGTTTTAGGGTATATGGAGATATATAGGCGGAAGAAGTACGCCAGGGGAGTCACAAGGGGCCCACGAGGGTGGAGGGCGCGCCCAGGGGGTGGGCGCACCCCCTGCCTCATGGATTCCTCGTTGCTTCCCTTACGTGGACTCCAAGTCTCCCGGGTTGCTTTCCTTCCAAAAATAAGTTCCGTGAAGTTTTAGGTCAATTGGACTCCGTTTGATTTTCCTTTTCTGTGATACTCTAAAAGAAGGGGAAAACAAAAACTGGCACTAGGCTCTGGGTCAATAGGTTAGTCCCAGAAATAATATAGAAGTGGATAATAAAGCCCAGTAATGTCCAAAACAGAAGATAATATAGCATGGAGCAATCAAAAATTATAGATACGTTGGAGACGTATCAAAAACCCACAAGAAAAAAGCAATAAAATTCACTCTCCGGAACTCATTTGTGCATGATACTAACAATCACTACTTTGATGTAAGGCAAACACATGATTCCAGGATGGAATAATACGAAAAACAGGACGGCATGGCATATTCACAACTTTTTGTATAAACTAAGCAGAAACCATTTCACCAAATAAGAAGCAATGCAAGCTAAACACCATGTGAAAGATGCAACCAATATGACTCTGCCAAGTTAAAAGTGTCCCATCATAAATTACATTTCAACAAATTAGAAGCAGCATGCTACCTCTTGAGCATTGCATTGGATTTCCTTGAAGAGGAAAGGATGATGCAGCCAAGTAGTATTTCCCTCAGTTTTTGAGAACCAAGGTATAATCCAGTAGGAGGCTACGCGCGAGCTCCTCGTACCTGCACAAAGCAAATAACTCCTTGCAACCAATGCGATAAGTCGTCAATCCCTTCACGATCACTTACGAGAGTGAGATCTGATAGATATGATAAGAGAATATTTTTGGTATTTTTGTGATAAAGATGCAAAGTAAAATAAAAGCAAAGAAATAACTAAGTATTGGAAGATTAATATGATGAAGATAGACCCGAGGCCATAGGTTTCACTAGTGGCTTCTCTCAAGAGCATAAGTATTTTACGGTGGGTGAACGAATTACTGTTGAGCAATTGACAGAATTGAGCATAGTTATGAGAATATCTAGGTATGATCATGTATATAGGCATCACGTCTGAGACAAGTAGACCGACTCCTTCCTGCATCTACTACTATTACTCCACTTATCGACCGCTATCCAGCATGCATCTAGAGTATTAAGTTCATGAAAATAGAGTAACGCCTTGTGACGCCCCCGATTCAATCGTAAACTAATCATACACGCAAACGTGTACAATCAAGATCAGGGACTCACGGGAAGATATCACAACACAACTCTACAAATAAAATAAGTCATACAAGCATCATATTACAAGCCAGGGCCTCGAAGGCTCGAATACAAGAGCTCGATCATAGACGAGTCAGCGGAAGCAACAATATCTGAGTACAGACATAAGTAAACAAGTTTGCCTTAAGAAGGCTAGCACAAACTGGGATACAGATCGAAAGAGGCGCATGCCTCCTGCCTGGGATCCTCCTAAACTACTCCTGGTCGTCGTCAGCGGGCTGCACGTAGTAGTAGGCACCTCCCGAGTAGTAGTAGTCGTCATCAACGGTGGCGTCTAGCTCCTGGACTCCAATTTCTGGTCGCAGCAATCGGATATAGGAAAGGGGAAAAGGGGGAGAAAAGCAACCGTGAGTAC
The DNA here is from genome assembly GCF_018294505.1 of Triticum aestivum. Classification (NCBI taxonomy): domain Eukaryota; kingdom Viridiplantae; phylum Streptophyta; class Magnoliopsida; order Poales; family Poaceae; genus Triticum; species Triticum aestivum. The sequence continues at coordinate 628,356,304 of NC_057800.1, forward strand.
TCATCCAAAGTACTCGCAAGCAAGAAGCTACACTACATATGTATGCATTGGTATCAAATGGAAAAGGGGTATCATATGTGGACTGAACTGCAGAATGCCGGAATAAGAGGGGGATAGCTAGTCCTGTCGAAGACTACGCTTCTGGCCACCTCCATCTTGCAGCATGTAGAAGAGAGTAGATTGTAAGTTCACCAAGTAGCATCGTGTAGCATAATCCTACATAGCTTCTTGGAAACTTGCCCAGAATCTTGAAGTGAATAAGCTGCCACGGGCTGAATTGATAGCCAGTGGAATACCGTGAAGTGAAACAATTCTAGACATGTAGAGAGTTGCAAGCTGACTAGCTGTGATTGTTTCTTTGACCGCTAGAAAATGTGCAACTTTAGAAAGCCGGTCAATGACGACAAGAATAGCATCATTACCTTTCTGTGATTTGGGAAATCCAGTGACGAAGTCCATTTCAACATGGTCCCATTTCCATTCAGGAATAGAGATAGGTTGCAGAGTTCCAGCAGGACTTTGATGCTCTGCTTTGATACGGCGGCAAACATCACACTCAGCAACATAACGAGCAATGTCTTGCTTCATATTAGACCACCAGAATCTCTGACAAATATCTTGGAACATCTTTGTACTACCGGGATGAATAGACAAAGGCGTATCATGAGCTTCTTTCATAACCTTTTTAGTCTGATCCAGGTTTTTCCTCGAATGTGGTACCACTAGGCGGCCTTTGAAGTACAAGGCGCCATCATCGGCGATAGAGAAGAATGAGGGCTTTCCTTCTGCTAGATGGCGTTTAATCTTATGGACTTCAGAGTCATAACCTTGAATAGTCTTTATACCATCTACAAGATCTGGTACGACAGCCAGGGTATTTAGGGAACCCTTAGTAACAACACGAAGAATCATCTTTTGAAACTCTGGGGGAGGGGGAGCGAGTGCTCCAGGAGGAACAATATGAAGGTTCAGCTTTTGAAATTCTTCGACAAGTGAGGGCTGAACTTTGTGAACCTGGAGGTGGTTGCAGTAAGACCTGCGGCTCAAGGCATCAACCATTACATTAGCCTTGCCTGGGGTATAGTATATACCCACGTCAAAGTCTGCAACAGTCTCCATCCATCTCTGCTGACGGAGGTTCAGGTCACGCTAAGTAAACAGATACTCCAGACTTTGTTGATCGGTGAAGATCTCGCAACGATTACCGAGAAGGTAATGTCACCACTGCTTCAGTGCATGAATGACAACAACAAGCTCGAGGTCGTGAACTGGGTAGTTTTCTTCATGAGGGCGCAGTTGACGAGAGGCATAAGCAATCACTCTGCGCTATTGCATTAGAACACAGCCTAACCCTTGACGGGAAGCATCATAGTAAATGACGAAGTCCTTCTTAGTATCAGGTGGAGCAAGCACTGGGGCAGAAGTCAACTTGTCTTTCGTGACACTTGTCTTTCCAGTCGAACTTGACACCCTTATGCAAAAGATTAGTCAGAGGCTTGGCAATCTTGGAGAAGTTCTCGACAAATCGACGGCAATAGCTGGCGAGACCGAGAAAACTTCGGACTTGCTTGACATTCTTCGGAGGAGTCCAATCGAGAATAGCCTGAACTCGTTCAGGGTTGACGGCAATACCATCCTTGGAGATGACATGCCCAAGATAGGTTACTTCGGGGAGCCAAAATTCACACTTGGAATACTTAGCATACAGTTGATGCTCTCGAAGCTTTTCCATCACAAGACAAAGATGTTCAGCATGTTCTTCTTTGTTCTTGGAAAATACTAGGATATCATCCAGATAAACCACGACAAACTTGTCTAGGTAATCCATGAATATATAGTTCATCAAACGAGAGAAGGTGGTGGGAGCATTCGTTAAGCCGAATGACATGACGGTGTACTCGTATGACCCATACCGAGTCACGAAGGCGGTCCTTGGGATATCCTCCTCATGAACACGGATCTGGTGGTAACCAACCTCAAGTTGAGTTTGGAGAACACTGATGAGCCAGCCAGTTGATCATAAAGATCATTGATCCGAGGAAGAGGATATATATTCTGAATGGTAGCTTGGTTTATAAGACGGTTGAGGGAGTCCTAGATTAGGGGGTGTCCGGATGGCCGGACTATACCTTCAGCCGGACTCCAGGACTATGAAGATACAAGATTGAAGACTTCGTCCCGTGCCCGGAAGGGACTTTGCTTGGCGTGGAAGGCAAGCTTGGCGATACGGATATTCAGATCTCCTACCATTGTAACCGACTCTATGTAACCCTAACCCTATCCGGTGTCTATATAAACCGGAGGGTTTTAGTCCGTAGGACAACATACACATCAACAATCATACCATAGGCTAGCTTCTAGGGTTTAGCCTCTCTGATCTCGTGGTAGATCTACTCTTGTACTACCCATATCATCAATATTAATCAAGCAGGACGTAGGGTTTTACCTCCATCGAGAGGGCCCGAACCTGGGTAAAACTTCGTGTCCCCTGCCTCCTGTTACCATCCGGCCTAGACGCACAGTTCGGGACCCCCTACCCGAGATCCGCCGGTTTTGACACCGACATTGGTGCTTTCATTGAGAGTTCCTCTGTGCCGTCGCCGTCAGGCCCGATGGCCCCTACGATCTTCAACAGCGATGCAGTCCAGGGTGAGACCTTCCTCCCCGGACAGATCTTCGTCTTCGGCGGCTTCGCACTGCGGGCCAATTCACTTGGCCATCTGGAGCAGATCGAAAGCTACGCCCCTGGCCGTCAGGTCAGATTTGGAAGTTTTAACTACACGGCTGACATCCGCGGGGACTTGATCTTCGACGGATTCGAGCCACTGCCGAGCGCGTCGCACTGTCCCGACGAGCATGATCTAGCTCTGCCGCCGAACAGTGCCTTGGAGGCCGCACCCGCATCGACTCCGGTCCCTAATTCGGAGCCAACTGTGCCGATCGAGGATGGGCGGTTGGACGCCACCTCGGGGGCTGCGATCCCAACGGCAGTTGAGCCGAACACCAGCCCCGCACTCCGCGAGACTCATGACTCCAAGGAGCCGGACTCTTTTCCAGACTCCGAACCCTCCGCGCCCCGGCCTATCGAATCCGATTGGGCGCCGATCATGGAGTTCACTACCGCAGACATCTTTCAGCACTCGCCTTTTGGCGATATTCTGAAGTCATTGAAGTCTCTCTCTTTATCAGGAGAGCCTTGGCCAGACTACGGCCAGCGAGGTTGAGATTTGGACGATGAAGAAATTCAAAGCCCACCCACCACCCACTTTGTAGCCACTGTCGACGACTTAACTGACATGCTCGACTTCGACTACAAAGACATCGACGGTATGGACGCTGATGAAGGAGATAATGAAGAACCAGCGCCTACTAGGCCCTAGAAAGGCACCTCGTCGTATGACATATACATGGTGGACACCCCAAAAGAGGGAGATGGCGATGGAACAGCAGAGGATGACCCCTCCAAGAAACAGCCTAAGCACCGACGTCAGTGGCGCCGCTCAAAATCCCGCCAAAACAAACACGGTGATTCCAGCACGGGAGATAATAACACTCCAGAAAGCGCCAAAGAAAACCCCCTCCAGCAAGATTTAGCACAGGAGGATGGAGAAACCAGCCCTCATGAGAGAGCGGCAGACAGAGAGGTCGAGGACGATAATTATATGCCTCCCTCTGAAGACGAAGCAAGCCTCGACGACGACGAATTCGTCGTGCCAGAGGATCCCGTCGAGCAAGAGCGTTTTCAATGCTGGCTTATGGCCACGGCAAGAAGCCTCAAGAAAAAACAGCAACAGCTCAGAGCTGATCAATATTTGCTAGTTGACAAATGGACTGAAGTCCTTGCGGCCGAAGAGCATTAACTCGAACGCCCCTCCAAGAGCTACCCAAAGAGCAGGTTGCTACCCCAATTAGAGGAGGAAGCACTCGATGCGGCCGACCAGCCACCTCGTGGCCGCGACAGAGTGGCCTCTCGGCACTCCACTCAAGCCGCACCCCGTACCAAGGCACGGGACTATGCACAGGACTTACGAGATATGTTGGAGGACAAGGCTAAACAAACAAGATCGATCTATGGATCGCGTGGGCGCCCCACGGCTCGAGACGGCATCCGTCATGCCGGCCACAAATTCGGCAGGGCCGAACACAGTAGACAAGGCTCACTGGAGCTACGTCATGATATAGCCCAGTACAGAGGCGCCGCACACCCACTCTGCTTCACATACGAAATAATGGATCATCAAATCCCTGAGGGTTTCAAACCCGTAAACATCGAATCATATGATGGCACAACAGATCCTGTGGTATGGATTGAGGATTATCTCCTTCGTATCCATATGGCCCGCGGTGATGATTTCCACGCCATCAAATACCTCCCACTCAAGCTTAAAGGACCAGCTCGGCATTAGCTCAATAGCTTGCCAACACGATCAATCAGTTGTTGGGAGGACCTGGAAGCCGCATTCCTCGACAATTTCCAGGGCACTTATGAGCGACCCCCAGACATTGATGACCTAAGCCACGTAATTCAGCAGCCAGATGAATCGGCCAGGCAATTCTGGACACGGTTCTTAACAAATAAAAATCAAATAGTCGACTGTCCGGACGCTGAGGCCCTAGCAGCCTTCAAGCACAATATCCGTGACGAGTGGCTAGCCCGGCACCTTGGATAGGAAAAGCCGAAATCTATGTCAACACTCACGACACTCATGACCCGTTTTTGCGCGGGAGAAGACAGCTGGCTTGCTCGTAGCAACAATATAACCAAAAACCCTGGTAATTCGGACACCAGGGACAGTGGTGGCAGGTCGCGTCGAACCAAGCAGAAGCGCCGCATTAACGGCGACAATGCTGAGGATACGATAGTTAATGCCGGATTCAGAGGCTCTAAATCCGGTCAGCCGAAGAAGCCATTCAAAAGGAATCCTAGGGGCCCATCCAGTTTGGACCGAATACTCGACCGCTTATGCCAGATACATGGCACCCCCGAGAAGCCGGCCAATCACACCAACAAGGATTGTTGGGTGTTCAAGCAGGCAGGCAAGCTAAACACCGAAAACGAAGACAAGGGGCTGCATAGCGATGACGATGAGGAGCCTCAGCCGCCGCACAACAGGGGACAGAAGGGTTTTCCCCCACAAGTGCGGACGGTGAACATGATATACGCAACCCACATCCCCAAGAGGGAGCGGAAGCGCGCGTTAAGGGACGTATACGCGATAGAGCCAGTCGCCCCAAAGTTCAACCCATGGCCCTCCTGCCCGATCACCTTTGATCGAAGGGACCACCCCACTAGCACCCGTCACGGCGGCTTCGCCGCATTGGTTCTAGACCCAATTATTGACGGATTTCATCTCACTAGAGTCCTTATGGACGACGGCAGCAGCCTGAACCTGCTTTACCAGGATATAGTGCGGAAAATGGGCATAGATCCCTCAAGGATTAAGCCCACCAAAACGACCTTTAAAGGTGTAATACCAGGTGTAGAGGCCAACTGTACAGGCTCAGTCACACTTGAAGTGGTCTTCGGATCTCCGGATAATTTCTGAAGCGAGGAGTTAATCTTCGACATAGTCCCGTTTCGCAGTGGTTATCACGCACTGCTCGGGCGAACCGCATTCACTAAGTTCAATGCGGTACCACATTACGCATACCTTAAGCTCAAGATGCCAGGCCCTCGAGGAGTAATTATGGTCAATGGAAACACCGAACGCTCCCTCCGAACGGAGGAGCACATGGCGGCCCTTGCGGCGGAAGTTCAAAGTAGCCTCTTTAGGCAGTTCTCCAGTCCGGCCACTAAACGACCGGACACCGTCAAGCGTGCCCGGAGTAACCTACAACAGGACTATCTGGCACGATCCGAGCAGGCATAGCAATGCGGCCCCAACCCCAACTCTCGCAAAAAGGCGACGCCGGTACTTCGCGTACATAACTACGCTCTAGAGATACCATGGGCACAGGGGGAGGGGCACCACCACGGCACGCCCGAAACACGGCTTAAACCGCACCAGGGGCTGCCGATTTTTTTAAAATTTCTCTTACTTTCAAGACTCCACTCTTCGGAAGGCCTGCTCGGCAGTTCAATTGCCGCATAAACGATGCAAAAACCAGGGAAGCAGACAAGCCGCGCCGCATTACAGAACTCCCAGGTGGTCTCTATCACGAGCGGTATACCTGTTTCGCACATGATTCCGCAGCTTGCCCCTGGAGCGAACATGTTACATAGTCCAACCTTTTGCTTATTGCATTATTTGTATCGTTCTGCTTTGATCGCAACTCTTTTTAATAAACAATGCATAGCTTTTGTCTATTTTTGCATTACTTTTTTATATATTTATATATGTTCCTTAACGACATGTTGCACCCGTACACTTTGGTACGGCCAAAATACGCCAGGGGCTTCCGTACCCCTCAACATGATGCGATAAGTCCGAACACTTTAACAAGTACGGCACCCCAAACTTATAGCATTATATGCATCGGCTCCGAATCATGCCTTGGGTCAATAGTTGGGTTTGCCCGGCTCCTATGTTTTGGTGCCTTACGTTCCGCTATATCGGCTAAGGTAGCACTAGGAGAACCACTGCGATTGTGCCCCGGTTGAGCTGGGTCGAGCAGCTCAGTGGAGAAAGCTAAAACTGACCGTCATGATGAGGCGAGAGCTGGTCGCTGTTCGAGAGGTTTTTTCGAGTCCCTAAAGACTTATGCCGCTTAGGGCGAGGAGCCGGCTCTGTCCGGCCAAGGCGTGGATAGCGCCCCGAACTCGGTCTTCCGAATACTAGGGGCTTCGCCGAAATTTAAAATTATAGAATTCTATGGCTAAGTGAGAGTGTTCACGCATTATAGTCCGATTGCCTCGTTCGTCGGGCTGAGCGCCTCCCTCGAAGGACCCAAATATGGGGAAAAGAGTGCCCAGGTTTATCCCCGAACGCCCCAGCACTAGCGGCAAGGGGGCAGAAGCCGACGACTCGCCATCTCTCAGTATTGATAAATAGCCACACAGAAGGTAATATTTTAAATTCAAACAACATTGCTTAAGCGCATATGAACAAGTTTTCAGCGCACAGGACAAAACGAGCGAGTTTTACTCAAAAATTACATCCATAGAACATTCCTCCGCCATAAGGCAGGCACCCTTCAGAACATCCTTATAATAATTTTCGGGCTTACGATGCTCTTTCCCCGGCGGTGGCCCGTCCTTCACAAGCTTCTCAGCATCCAGCTTGCCCCAGTGCACCTTCGCACGGGCAAGGGCCCTACGGGCACCTTCAATGCAGACGGAGCGCGTGATGACTTCGAGCCTTGGACAGGCCTCCACCAGCCGCCGCACTAGCCCGAAATAGCTCCCAGGATGAGCCTCTCCAGGCCACAGCCGAACTATGAGGCCCTTCATGGCCTGTTCGGCCACCTTGTGGAGCTCGACCAGTTTCTTCAACTGGTCGCTCAGGGGCACGGGGTGTCCGGCCTCAGCGTACTGAGACCAGAACACCTTCTCCGTCGAGCTGCCCTCCTCGGCTCGATAGAATGCGGCGGCATCAGATACACTCCGGGGAGGGTCTGCGAACACGCTTGGAGAACTCCGGATTCGGGTAAGTAACAAGTAACTCACGCTTATGTGCTTACTTTGCATAAAGAATGCCTTACCCGCCGCTATCTTCTTCACCTCATCCAACTCCTGGAGGGTCTTCTGGGATTTGGCCTTTGGCAAACTTGGCACCTTCAGTAGCCGCTGCGAGCTCGGACGCTCGCGTCCTTGAGTCACGCTTCAAACTCTCATGTTTTTCCATGAGAGCCTGGAGCTCTTGCCGCACCTTGCCAACCTCGGCCTCATACTTTTCTCGCTCAACGTGCTCCACGGCCGACCTATTCTCAGCCTCGAGCAGCGCTTGCTTCAGGGTCGCCACCTCAGACGTGGCCCCTATAATAGCCACGATAATCCTGTCATTTTTTGCAATTACACCTTTTTATATATACATATGTTTAATTTAAACAAGGTATTTCTTACCTTCATTGTCCTCGAGCTGCTTCTTGGCACGTCCGAGTTCTTGCTCGGACCGCTCGAGGTTCTTCTTTAGCACGTCCACTTCCGCAGTCAGTGCGGCGGACGCCAGCAGGGAAGCCTGCACACGCATATTGACTCTTTTTAGACTCCTGCGATTTTTTATTTGATCCTCTATTCGACTTTTCTTTCCGAACGCCAAACAGAGCCTCAGGGGCTACTGTCTATGCGGTAATGTTATTTACACATTCTTTACTTACCTAAAAGCCTGTTAAAAGGCTTGTACAAGCTTCAGTCAGTCCGCTCTTGGCGGACTAAACCTTTTGGACCACCGCACTCATAATGGTGCGGCGCCCCTCGTCGATGGAGGCGCCTTGGAGCGCCTCCAACATATTGTCCGGCGCCTCCGGTTGGACGGAGGTCACCGCCGCGACGGTCTTGCTCCTCTTGGAAGAAGGTTCCCCGCTGGACTCTGGAACCTTTGAAGGTTCCGGAGCGGTGTTCGGCCTAGGGCCGGACTTGGAGCCCTGGGGGGTTTCGTCCCCCTTACTCCTGGAGTCCGAGAGGTCGCCTTGCGGCGTCTCCAGGACCACCTCCTCCCAGATTGGACCCTGTTGGGACAACACTTCGGTGTCGTCTGTAGGGCGGGGGAGGAAGCCGTCGGCAGCGAGTTCACGTCTGACGAGTCCAGTGAGCCGCTCGACGACGCGTCGAGCTGGTCTTTGGGTGGGCTGCATAAACATATTCGACATAAGGGAAAGCTGTCCAATAAACGAATACTATGAAATCACTCCGGTATCCGGATACTTACGATTTCGCCAGGGGCTTGGCCCTGGGCGACCAATCTTCTTCACCGTCGTCGGTGTTGGTGGAGTAGTCCGGAGGAGGGGTTCTCCCTCTCTTGGACCGCTCGGCCTCCCTAGTTGGGGCGGCCTTCCTTTTCTTCCCTTCCCCCGCTGGAGGGGGAGGGGTCTCTTCTTCCTCCTCCTCATCTTCATGGGAGGAGTGCGTCTTGGATTCGTCGGACGATGAATCCGACACCTCCGGGCGCCGGACACTCTTTCGAGTCCCCGTGGCCTTCCTCTTGGCCTTCTTCTCCGGCACCACATAGGGTGCCGGAACCAGCAGCTTCGCCAATTGAGCATCCGCTGAGCCTTCGGGCAAAGGAGCCGGACAGTTGATCTGTCCAGATGTCACCTGCCAATCCTGTCAAAGGAAAGGGAGCTTAGATCCCGCAGGGAGTCAAACTATGAAACACTGATACCCTGTAAAAGAAAAAAAGACAGCTTACCGCAAGAGCGTGACGTTGTGTACTGAATCCGCGATCCTCAGTAGCGGATGTGGGAGGCACGACGCCCTTGAAAAGCACCTTCCAGGCATCTTCGTACGTCGTGTCGAAGAGCCTGCTCAGAGTTTGGTGCCGCGCCGGGTCGAACTCCCACAGGTTGAAAGCCTGTTGTTGACATGGGAGGATCAAGCGGATGAGAATAACCTGGACTACATTGACAAGTTTAAGCTTCCTGTCCACCAGGGTTTTGATGCATGTTTGGAGTCCGGTCAGCTCTCCTTTTTTACCCCACGACAGGCCCGTCTCTTTCCAGGACATGAGCCACGTTGGGGGTCCGGACCAGAACTCGGGGGGTGCGACCCATTCGGCATCGCGCGGCTCGGTGATGTAAAACCACCCCGATTGCCACCCCTTCAGGGTCTCCACAAAGGCGCCCTCGAGCCATAGGACGTTGGCCATCTTGCCCACCATGGCTCCTCCGCACTCCACCTGGTTGCCGCGCACCACCTTTGGCTTGACGTTGAAGGTCTTGAGCCATAGGCCGAAATGGGGGCGGATGCGGAGGAAAGCCTCGCACACGATGATAAACACCGAGATGTTGAGGACAAAATTCAGGGCCAGATCATGGAAATCCAGGCCGTAGTAGAACATGAGCCCTCGGACAAATGGATGCAGAGGGAAGCCCAGTCCGCGGAGGAAATGGGGGAGGAATACCACCCTCTCATGGGGCCTGGGAGTGGGGATGAGCTGCCCCGTTTCGGGAAGCCGGTGCGCGATGTCGCTAGCCAGATATCCAGCCTTCCTCAGCTTTTTGATGTGTCCCTCCGTGACGGAGGATACCATCCACTTGCCTCCTGCTCCGGAGATGGCTGGAGAAGGTTGAGGTGAGGAGTGCGGACTTGGGCGCTGGAGCTCGAGTGCGCGAGAATGGATAGGCAAAGGAGGAAGAGGGCATAGGTGAAAAGGTGGATCCTTATCCCCTTATATGGGTGGACGCAACTACATGTCCCCACCAGCCTAGTAAAACTCGCTTATCTCCCAAGCGCCATAATCAAAGGCGCGGTTGGGTTACCCACGCCCGTATTGATGAGAATCCCGGAATAAGGGGACACGATCTCTGCTTTAACAAGACGTGCCAAGGAAACCGCCTCGCATAACGCGCTGAGATGGGAAAGTAAAACGGTTTGAATAAAAGCTTGGCCGTGGTGTGATGTCACACTACGGAGTGTGTCAGCAGATTAGATTTGTGTAAATATTATTCTCTCTATGGCGATATGTGGAAACTTATTTTGCAGAGCCAGACACTACCTTTATGTTCAAAATCTTCTATGAAGTACTTGGAGGAGGAACCCGCCTTGCAATGCCGAAGACAATTTGCGCGCCGGACTCGTCGTCATTGAAGCCTGGTTCTGGGGCTACTGAGGGAGTCCTGGATTAGGGGGTGTTCGGATGGCCGGACTATACCTTCAGCCGGACTCCAGGACTATGAAGATACAAGATTGAAGACTTCGTCCCGTGCCCGGAAGAGACTTTCCTTGGCGTGGAAGGCAAGCTTGGCGATACGGATATTCAGATCTCCCACCATTGTAACCGACTCTATGTAACACTAACCCTATCCGATGTCTATATAAATCGGAGGGTTTTAGTCCGTAGGACAACATACACATCAACAATCATACCATAGGCTAGCTTCTAGGGTTTAGCCTCTCTGATCTCGTGGTAGATCTACTCTTGTACTACCCATATCATCAATATTAATCAAGCAGGACGTAGGGTTTTACCTCCATCGAGAGGGCCCGAACCTGGGTAACACTTCGTGTCCCTTGCCTCCTGTTACCATCCGGCCTAGACGCACAGTTCGGGACCCCCTACCCGAGATCCGTCGGTTTTGACACCGACAACGGTAGTCTTGGACTAATCGGTTCGTCCCATCCTTATTCTTAACAAAGAGAGAAGGTGCTCCCCAAGGAGAGCAACTAGAGCAAATGAAACCTTTGACAAGAGATTTGTCGATTCCTCCTTAAGCTCAATGAGTTCATGCGGCGGCATCTTGTAGGGTCGTTTGTCTATAGGGGTGGTGCCTAGTTTCAAGTCGATAATGAATTCGACAGCTCTAGCAGGGGTAATCCATGGAAGTTCTTTCGGAAAGACGTCTTGGAATTCACGAACGATGGGAATGTTTTCAATGCCCTCGAGTGGTGCAGCGTTCAATGCATTAAAGGCATAAAGCTGTGCCTCGGCGTTCTGAACTAGATGTGCTTGGTAAGCAATTATTTCATCAGAAGGGCATAGCAGATGGACGATCTTACTGACGCAAACTATAGACGCAGTATGCGCTTTCAACCAATACATTCCCAGAATGAGGTCGATGCTATAGGACTTCAGTATGATGGGAGAGACAAGGAATTCCAGTCCTTCGATTTCAACGGGGACGTCGTTGCAAATCATGGAGGTCCGATGTTGGCCCGCGGGAGTGTGTACTAATAGCGAAGTTTTCATGTCCTCACTTTTAATGCCATGCATGAATGCAAAATCCTCTGACATGAATGAATGTGATGCACCTGTATCAAATAAAACAAATGCTGGTACTGAATTTACGAGGAGTGTACCCATCACAGTAGCAGGTTGGTCTAGAACTTCATTGAGATCAACGTGGTTGGCATGAACACGACCATAAGACTAGGCACTATTGTTGTGGGGCTGGTTGCTTCCACGCCAGTTGCTGGGAGGGCCAGTTGATTCTGGTTCTAGTTGCATTCCCTAGCACAGTGCCCTGGTTGACCACACCTGAAGCACAAACCATTATTGGGAGTGGGAACAGGAGCTTGGGGTGGTGGAGCTGGAAGCCTTGGCTGCCTAGTTGGAGGAGTAGGCAGACGAGGTGCAGCATAGGTCTGCCTTGGGGCAGGTGCAGTTGGCTGGTACATGCTATTGGGAATCCATATCTTACGCTTCTGTGAGGGCGGGCGCGAAGATGAGCCTGTGTCACGGTTGCGCCTGTGAGAGCTCTGGTATTCCTGCAGACCAGTTTCGACATTGATGGCCTTGTTCACCAAGGTGGAGAAATCAGTAAAGTCATGCACTAGAAGTGCGAGCTTGATGTCAGCGTGCATTAGTTGCAATGTCTTCTTCAGCATAGCGGGACAAGTCCAGAAACTCCCGCTGATAAGCTTCAACAGTTTTGTTGCCTTGGGTGAGGTTGTGGAACTCACGCTTCTTACGGTCCATGACCCCCTGAGGAATGAAGCGAGCACGGAAAGCAGCTTGGAAGTTTGGCCAGGTGATGATTGTTCCAACTGGCAGAGTACGCCTGTGACTATCCCACCATTGAGCAGCGGGTCCCTTCAAGAAGAAGGAAGCAAAGGTGACGTAGCTGGCAGGGGCTACATCAGCAGACTCCATCTCGTAGGTGATGTCACGGAGCTAGTCATCAGCATCCAGAGGCTGGGTTGAGCTGCGGTACACAGTTGGGTTGAGGCGCATGAAATCCTGCAAAGTCACTTGGGTTGGCTGCCGGTTCATATTGGGGCGAGGAAACCGAGCCATCATATTTTCCATGAATTGGCGGTTCAGCTCTAACTGTTGGATCATACCAGCCATGTGCTCAGGCGGTGGTGGGGCATGACCACCACGACCACGACCACCTGGTCTAACCATCCTGCCAATATATAACAGGGGTAATTCAGCATTGAGAATTCGCAAGGGCAAAAATCATTCATGATGAAACATGCATAATGAAAGGAACAGGATAGATACTACATAGTAGTTGGCATATCTTACAAAAGAGATCATGCATAGAGTTCGGTACACAGAGTTCAGTACACAAACTAAGAACATCATAGGGGTACATTAACAAGCAAGCCTACATCAGTCCCAGGAGGAACTGTGGAGGTAGGTGTAGCCTGACAGCTGGTAGTGACGAGAAGGGAAGTCCTCCACGTGAGTAGCCTGGGGTCTGCGGATACTCTGGTGCAGAACCCGGCGCGCAGGTGGCAGGAGAGGACCAAGTGCGGGAGAGTAGCCTCCCACATCTGGCCAGCCTACACCCTGGGGCATCACGGTCCTGGCAGGGTAGATCACAGAATGCGACAGATCACCAGATTGGACAGAGGGGTGCAACAACGTCAAAGCACGGTACAGGTGCTGACGGGTGGTGTACAACTCATGGCGAAGAGCTCGTTTAGCTCTATCCAGCCCATCAGCATGCAGAACCAGGTTCTGATGGTAGAAGGGCTCTCGGCTGAAAGTGGAGTAGGCAACAGTGTAGTATCCCTCCGCACCAATATCGAATGCGATAGCAATGTGCCTGAAAGGGGAGGTGTCCAACTCCCGATACTCTCCACGAAGACGTGTCAGAGCAGCATAAGCAGCATCTTGGACCGCCATGTCGATAGTCACTCCAACACCATGAGCAGTGTGCAGCATGGTAGTGGAGTCATACTCCCGAGAGTAGAGGTGGACGATGGCACGGTACTGCTCCTGGTTGAAGTCCTGGTACTCCTCGTAGATGGTGTACTCAGGGTGCCAGCGATAACCCAGATAGGTCATCATCTCAACCAACACAGCAGGTGATCCTGAGGCACCAATGGCCGTCGTGTGGCGCACGACCTGTCTCGTGGGTTCCATCTGAAAACAAAGATGTTTTCAAAGGAGTCAAATGACAATGCGGATAATGTTCAAATACTAATCTAAAGAATAACTAGGGCTTATCCAACTTTGGTGTGAACGTGGTCACGGGATCCTAATGTTAGAGTTAGTAAAATCGGTTAACCCGAGTAGAAGAGAGTGGAAAGTCGTAGAGTAAGGATCGAGGAGTAAAAGATCCTAATGCCACCCAGATGGCGACGTGGGCCCGTAATGCACACATCCATGTTAGTAAAAGTTTTGTAATGTCTAGACTCGACTTCGGCCAAGGAGTGTGGAAGGGGGATTCCTACAGGCAGTCGGCTCTGATACCAACTTGTGACGCCCCCAATTCAATGGTACACTAATCATACACGCAAACGTGTACGATCAAGATCAGGGACTCACGGGAAGATATCACAACACAACTCTACAAATAAAATAAGTCATACAAGCATCATATTACAAGCCAGGGGCCTCGAAGGCTCGAATACAAGAGCTCGATCATAGACGAGTCAGCGGAAGCAACAATATCTGAGTACAGACATAAGTAAACAAGTTTGCCTTAAGAAGGCTAGCACAAACTGGGATACAGATCGAAAGAGGCGCATGCCTCCTGCCTGGGATCCTCCTAAACTACTCCTAGTCGTCATCAGCGGGCTGCACGTAGTAGTAGGCACCTCCCGAGAAGTAGTAGTCGTCATCAACGGTGGCGTCTGGCTCCTGGACTCCAACGTCTGGTCGCAGCAATCGGATATAGGAAAGGGGAAAAGGGAGCAACCGTGAGTACTCATCCAAAGTACTCGCAAGCAAGGAGCTACACTACATATGTATGCATTGGTATCAAATGGAAAAGGGGTATCATATGTGGACTGAACTGCAGAATGCCGGAATAAGAGGGGGGTAGCTAGTCCTGTCGAAGACTACGCTTCTGGCCACCTCCATCTTGCAGCATGTAGAAGAGAGTAGATGGTAAGTTCACCAAGTAGCATCGTGTAGCATAATCCTACTCGGCAATCGTCTCCTCGTCGCCCTGTTAGAGAGCGATCACCGGGTTGTATTTGGCACTTGGAAGGGTGTGTTTTATCAAGTAATCGGTTCTAGTTGTCATAAGGTCAAGATACAACTCCAAGTCGTCCTGTTACCGAAGATCACGGCTATTCGAATAGATTAGCTTCCCTCCAGGGGTGGACCACATTCCCCAACACGCTCGATCCCCTTTGTCCGGACACACTTTCCTGGGTCATGCCCGGCCTCGGAAGATCAACACATCGCAGCCCTACCTAGGCACAATAGAGAGGTTAGCACGCCGGTCTAAATCCTATGGCGCAGAGGTCTGGGCCCATCTCCCATTGCACACCTGCATGTTACGAGGGCGACCGAAAGCAGACCTAGCCTAGCAGGCGTTCCAGTCCAATCCGGCGTGCGCCGCTCAGTCGCTGACGTCACGAAGGCTTCGGCTGATACCATGACGTCGAGTGCCCATAACTGTTCCCGCATAGTTGGTTAGTGCGTATAGGCCAGTAGCCAGACTCAGATCAAATACCAAGATCTCGTTAAGCGTGTTATTTTGAAATAACCATGGACGCCGACCAGGGCCAGGCCACCTCTCTCCTAGGTGGTCTCAACCTACCATGTCGCTCCTCCACAAAGATCCACTCAGAGGGCCGTCGGGACAAACGTCCTTTCGGACCCAATCCGTGAATCACTCGCGGGTACTCCTACGAGCCGATCCGTCTTTAGTCACCACAAGTATCATATAATATGTATATAAGTATATACCCGTGATCATCTCCCGAGTGATCATGGCCCGATAGTATAGCATGGCAGACGAACAAGAATGTAGGGCCACTGATGGTAAACTAGCATCCTATGCTAAGCATTTAGGATTGCAGGTAAGGTATCAACAGTTGTAGCAACAATGACAGGCTATGCATCAGAATAGGATTAATGGAAAGCAGTAACATGCTACACTACTCTAATGCAAGCAGTATAGAGAAGAGTAGGCGATATCTGGTGATCAAGGCGGGGGGGCTTGCCTGGTTGCTCTGGCAAGAGAGAGGGGTCGTCAACACCGTAGTCGTACTGGGTAGCAATGGGGTCGGTCTCGGTGTCTAGCGAGAGAAGAGGGGAAGAAACAATAAATATTAAGCAAATTGATGCATAGCGATGCATTACATGACAAGTATCGGTGCTAGGGGTGCCCTAACGCGGTATGAGGTGGTACCGGTGAAGGGGGGAAACATCCGGGAAAATATCCCTGGTGTTTCGCGTTTTCGGACAGGCGAATCGGAGGGGAAAAGTTGTGTGTTCGCTATGCTAGGGATGTGTGCTGAACGAACGGGCTGTGTATCCCGGTTCGTCTCGTCGTTCTGAGCAACTTTCATGTACAAAGTTTTTCCATCCGAGATACGGTTTATTTTATATTAATTTTAAAAGATTTAAATCATTTTTAGGATTTATTTAATTATTTAATTCAACATTATCCAGAATAGTGTTTGCTGGCATCATCATGACGTCAGCAGTTGACCTGGTCAACCTGACAGGTGGGTCCCGATCGTCATTGACTGTTTAGTCTAATTAGGGTTTAATTAACTTAACTAATTGATTAGATTAAATAAACAGGATTAATTAACTTAATTAATTAATTAATAGATTAATTAATTATTTTATTTATTGTTTATTTATTTATTTATATATTTATTTTTTAATTCTCTTCTTTTTTTGTTCTGGGGCTAGGCCCCACATGTCATTGGCCTAGAGGCCATGGCGGACCCGGGCAAACGGGTAGCGGTGCGGGCAAACGAGCGATGGATGCGGGCGCATGGGTTCCCGTGATGGTGCTCGCCCAGGGGCGCGCGGGGCGGGGTGAAGCTGGCTGTGACCAGCGGGCACGGCGATCCGGCATCAGGCGAGGGCGGCGTCGGCGCGTCCTAGCTTGGCGGAGCAGAGGCGAGAGGCGGGGTGACAGGGTGGCGTGGCGCGACGGAGTGGAGGCGACGCGGGTCAGGCGATGGCGCGCCGCAAGCCGCGGCAACAGCAGGGGAGAATGCGCGCGCCGAGCCGCTGTTCCAGGTGCGGCGCGAGGAGGAGGCCGCGGCCGTGTGCGCGTGCACGGGGGAAGGAGAGGACGGGGCCGATCGGCGCGGTGGGACGCAGTTGTAGCAGCATGTGCAGCGACAAGCGGGGAAGGTCAAGGAGGGCGGCGCGAGCGGGCGACGCCGACAGGCCGTGGGTGGACGAGCGGGGGCGCACTAGGTGTGGGGCTCGCGTCGTGCGGAGCTGCGAGACGCGGCCGGGCGCGGTGAGCGTGGCCCGGATGCGCTGACGGCCGCGCGGGACAGAGAGGGGAAGGGAGGGAGCTCACGGACGATGTAGAGCACGTGGCAGTGGGGATCATGGTGGGGGACGGGGACGACGCGACATGGAGGAGGCAGACCGGCGGGGAGGCGGAGGTAGACCGGCGAGGTGGCTCCCGCGAGGACCAGGCGGGGGGGGCGGTGGCCGCGGCGTCCGCGGCCTTCGGGCGTGATCTTGAGCAAGGGGAAAGGGCGAGGGAGAGATGACGGAACGGCGTCGACGGGGTCCGGCGAGCGCTTGGCGATGGGGGACGGCGGGGTAGGCAGCGGGGTGCCGGGCGCGAGGTTGTTGCCCCGATCCAGAAGGGGATCGGGGAGTGGGGGAGCGAGGAGTGGGGGTGGGAAGTTGGAAGTGGGGGGATGGGGGTTAGGGTTTCCGTCGGTGGGAGGTTAAGCAGGGGCGAGGGGCCGGTTGGACCAGTGGGCTGGCCGGCTGGGCCATTGGCCCAGTTGGCCAGGGGGCATTTCCCTTTTTTTGCATTTTAGTTTCCTTTTATTTTTTGTATTTATTTCTTTTCTGTTTTATTTATTTTCTTTTACTGTTTTAATTCAACTTAGGGCATTTAAGCATTTTATAAATTTGTGTTTTCTTTACTATAATTATCTATGCCAATTTTGGCATTGCCCGAACATTTTTATTTTAATTTTTAAAACTTCCATTATTTAACTTTATTTTAAATTGAATTTGAATCGGTTTTGAACTAATGATAGATTAGCAATAGTAACGGAGGTGACGTGGCATCATTAGCGTGGGGTTACTGTAGCATGATTATCCGGGCGTAACACGCCTTAAGCAAGATGACATGATGTAGAGGGATAAACTCATGCAATATGATGAAAACTCCATCTTGTTATCCTCGATGGCAACAATACAATACGTGCCTTGCTGCCCCTACTGTCACTGGGAAAGGACACTGCAAGATTGAACCCAAAGCTAAGCACTTCTCCCATTGCAAGAAAGATCAATCTAGTAGGCCAAACCAAACTGATAATTCGAAGAGACTTGCAATGATAACCAATCATAGATAAAAGAATTCAGAGAAGATTCAAATATTGTTCATAGATAATCTTGATCATAAACCCACAATTCATCGGTCTCAACAAACACACCGCAAAAAGAAGATTACATCAAATAGATCTCCACAAGAGAGGGGGAGAACATTGTATTGAGATCCAAAAAGAGAGAAGAAGCCACCTAGCTAATAACTATGGACCCGAAGGTCTGAGGTGAACTACTCACACTTCATCGGAGGGGCTATGGTGTTGATGTAGAAGCCCTCCGTGATGGATGCCCCCTCCGGCGGAGCTCCGGAACAGGCCCCAAGATGGGATCTCGTGGATAAAGAAAGTTGCGGCGGTGGAATTAGGGTTTTGGCTCCGTATCTGATAGTTTGGGGATACGTAGGTATATATAGGAGGAAGGAGTACGTCGGTGGAGCAACATGGGGCCCACGAGGGTGGAGGGCGCGCCTAGGGGGGTAGGCACGCCCCCCTACCTCATGGCCTCCTCCTTTGTTTCTTGACGTAGGGTCCAAGTCTCCTAGATCATGTTCGGTGAGAAAATCACTTTCCCGAAGGTTTCATTCCGTTTGGACTCCGTTTGATATTCCCTTTCTTCGAAACCCTACAATAGGCAAAAACAACAATTTTGGGCTGGGCCTCCGGTTAATAGGTTAGTCCCAAAAATAATATAAAAGTGGATAATAAAGCCCAATAATGTCCAAAACAGTAGATAATATAGCATGGAGCAATAAAAAATTATAGATACCTTGGAGACGTATTAAGCATCCCCAAGCTTAATTCATGCTCGTCCTCGAGCAGGTAAATGATAAAAACAGAATTTTTGATGCCGAGTGCTACTTGGCATAATTTTAATGTAATTCTTCTTAATTGTGGTATGAATATTCAGATCCGAAAGATTCAAGATAAAAGTTCATATTGACATAAAAATAATAATACTTCAAGCATACTAACTAAGCAATTATGTCTTCTCAAAATAACATGGCCAAAGGAAGTTCATCCCTACAAAATCATATAGTTTAGTCATGCTCCATTTTCGTCACACAAGAATGCTCTCATCATGCATATAGCACTATGGATATAGCACTATGGGTGGAATAGAATATGATGATGGGGGTTATGTGGAGAAGACAAAAAGGAGAAAGTCTCACATCAACGAGGCTAATCAATGGGCTATGGAGATGCCCACCGATTGATGTTAATGCAAGGAGTAGGGATTGCCATGCAACGGATGCACTAGAGCTATAAATGTATGAAAGCTCAACAAAAGAAACTAAGTGGGTGTGCATCCAACTTGCTTGCTCACGAAGACCTAGGGCACTTGAGGAGGCCCATTGTTGGAATATACAAGCCAAGTTCTATAATGAAAATTTCCCACTAGTGTATGAAAGTGAAAAAACAAAAGACTCTCTATCATGAAGATTATGGTGCTACTTTGAAGCACAAGTATGGCAAAGGATAGTAGCATCGTCCCTTATATTATATATATATATATATATATATATTGGGGACAATTCTCTATTAATGATGATCATCACACTTCTATTTATTTACAACTCAAGAATTACAACTCGATACTTAGAACAAGATATGACTCTATATGAATGCCTCTGGCAGTGTACCGGGATAGCAATGATGCATGAGTGACATGTATGAAAGAATTATGAATGGTGGCTTTGCCACAAATACAATATCAACTACATGATCATGCAAAGCAATATGACAATGATGAATGAGTCATGATAAACGGAATGGTGGAAAGTTGCATGGCAATATATCTCGGAATGGCTATGGAAATGCCATAATAGGTAGGTATGGTGGCTACTTTGACGAAGATATAAGGAGGTTTATGTGTGAAAGAGCGTATCATATCGCGGGGTTTGGATGCACTGGCGAAGTTTACACCAACTCTCAATGTGATAAAGGGCAATGCACGGTACCAAAGAGGCTAGCAATGATGGAAGGGTGAGAGTGCATACAATCCATGGACTCAACATTAGTCATAAAGAACTCACATACTTATTGCAAAAATCTACAAGTCTTCAAAAACCAAACACTACGCGCATGCTCCTAGGGGGATAGATTGGTAGGAAAAGACCATCGCTCGTCCCCGACCGCCACTCATAAGGAGGACAATCAAAGAACACCTCATGTTTCAAATTTGTTACATAACATTTACCATACGTGCATGCTACAGGACTTGCAAACTTCAACACAAGCATTTCTCAAATTCACAACTACTCAACTAGCCCGACTTTGATATTATTACCTCCATATCTCAAAACAATCATCAAGCATCAAACTTCTCTTAGTATTCAAAACACTCATAAGATTTTTTTACTAATCTTGAATACCTAGCATATTAGGATTATTTAAGCAAATTACCAATGCTATTTAAGACTCTCAAAATAATCTAAGTGAATCATGAGAGATCAATAGTTTTTATAAAACAAATCCACCACCGTGCTCTAAAAGATATAAGTGAAGTACTAGAGCAAAACTACATAACTCAAATGATATAAGCGAAGCACATAGAGTATTCTAACAAATTCCAAATCATGTATGGCTCTCTCAAAAGGTGTGTACAGCAAGGATGATTGTGTTAAACTAAAAATCAAAGACTCAAATCATACAGGAAGCTCCAAGCAAAACACATATCATGTGGTGAATAAAAATATAGCTCCAAGTAAAGTTACCGATAGAAGTAGATGAAAGAGGGGATGCCTTCCGGGGCATCCCCAAGCTTTGGCTTTTAGGTGTCCTTAGATTATCTTGGGGGTGCCATGGGCATCCCCAAGCATAGGCTCTTGCCACTCCTTGTTCCATAATCCATCAAATCTTTACCCAAAACTTGAAAACTTCATAACACAAAACTTAAAGTAGAAAAATCTCGTGAGCTCCGTTAGCGAAAAGAAAAGAAAAGACCACTTAAAGGTACTGTAATCAACTCATTATTTATTTATATTGGTGTTAAACCTACTGTATTCCAACTTCTCTATGGGTTATAAACTATTTTACTAGCCATAGATTCATCAAAATAAGCAAACAACACACGAAAAACAGAATCTGTCAAAAACAGAACAGTCTGTAGTTATCTGTAGCTAGCGCAAGATCTGGAACCCCAAAAATTCTAAAATAAATTTCTGGACGTGAGGAATTTATATATTAATCATCTTCAAAAATAATTAACTAAATATCCCTTTCCAAATAAAAATGGCAGCAGTTCTCATGAGTGCTAAAGTTTCTGTTTTTTACAACAAGATATCAAGACTTTCCCAGATCTTCCCAACGGTTCTACTTGGCACAAACACTAATTAAACACAAAAAAACACGACCTAAACAGAGGCTAGATAAATTATTAATTACTAAACAGGAGCAAAAGTCAAGGAATAAAAACAAAATTGGGTTGCCTCCCAACAAGCGCTATCGTTTAATGCCCCTAGCTAGGCATAAAAAGCAAGGATAGATCTAGGTATTGCCATCTTTGGTAGGCAATCCATAAGTGGCTCTCATAATAGATTCATAAGGTAATTTAATTTTCTTTCTAGGAAAGTGTTCCATGCCTTTCCTTAACGGAAATTGGAATCTAATATTTCCTTCCTTCATATCAATAATTGCACCAATCGTTCTAAGGAAAGGTCTACCAAGAATAATAGGACATGAAGGATTGCAATCTATGTCAAGAACAATAAAATCTATGGGTACATAATTTATATTAGCAACAATAAGAACATCATTAATTCTTCCCATATGTTTCTTAATAGTGGAATCTGCAAGGTGCAAGTTTAGAGAGCAATCATCAAAATCACGGAAACCTAACAAATCACACAAAGTCTTTGGAATCGTGGAAACACTAGCACCCAAATCACATAAAGAATAGAACTCATGATATTTAATTTTAATTTTAATACTTGGTTCCCACTCATCATAAAGTTTTCTAGGGATAGAAACTTCCAACTCAAGTTTTTCTTCATAAGATTGCATCAAGGCATCAACGATATGTTTAGTGAACGCTTTATTTGGACTATAAGCGTGAGGAGCATTTAGCACGGATTGCAACAAGGAAATACAATCAATCAAACAGCAATTTTCATAATTAAATTCCTTGAAATCCAAAATAGTGGGTTTAGCAACATCTAGGGTTTTAATTTCTTCAGCCCCACTTTCATCAATTTTAGCATCAAGATCTAAAAACTCCGAATTTTTGGAACGCCTTCTAGGTAAAGGTGGATCATATTAAGTCCCATCAGTATCAAGATTCATATTGCAAAACAAAGATTTAATAGGGGACACATCAATAACTTTTAGATCTTCATCTTTATTTTCATACGAACTAGAAGAACACGCTCTTATAAAGGCATCTTTCTTAGCACACATCCTAGCAGTTCTTTCTTTGCACTCATCAATGGAAATTCTCATGGCTTTGAGAGACTCATTGATATCATGATTAGGAGGAATAGATCTAAGTTTCAAAGAATCAACATCAAGAGAAATTGTATCAATGTTCCTAGCCAACTCATCAATCTTAAGCAATTTTTCTTCAATCAAAGCATTGAAATTCTTTTGCGAAGTAATAAATTCTTTAATATTAGATTCAAAATTAGAGGGCATCTTATTATAATTTCCATAAGAATTGTTGTAGGAATTACCATAATTTTTAGAGGGATTACTAGGATAAGGCCTAGGATTAAAATTTCCTCTATACGCGTTGTTACCAAATTGTTCCTACCAACAAAATTCACATCCATAGATTCATTATTATTCTCAATCAAAGTAGACAAGGGCATATCATTAGGATCAGAAGAAACACTTTTACTAGCAAATAATTTCATAAGTTCATCCATCTTTCCACTCAAGACATTAATTTTTTCTATCGCACACACCTTTTTATTAGTAGATCTTTCAGTATGTCATTGAGAATAATTAACCATAATATTATCTAGGAGTTCAGTAGCTTCTCCTAAAGTGATTTCCATAAAAGTGCCTCCCGCGGCCGAATCTAAAAGATTTCTAGAAGCAAAATTCAATCCGGCATAAAAAATTTGTATAATCATCCACAAATTCAAACCATGAGTAGGGCAATTACGTATCATTAATTTCATCCTCTCTCAAGCTTGTGCAACATGTTCATGATCAAGTTGCTTAAAATTCATAATATCGTTTCTAAGGGAGATGATCTTAGCGGGAGGAAAATACTTAGAGATAACAACATCTTTGCACTTATTCCAAGAATCAATACTATTTTTAGGCAAAGACGAAAACCAAGCTTTAGCATGATCTCTAAGCGAAAAAGGAAATAGCTTCAGTTTAACAATATCATTATCCACATCTTTATTCTTTTGCATATCACACAAATCAACGAAGCTATTTAGATGGGTAGCGGCATCTTCACTAGGAAGGCCGGAAAACGGATCTTTCATGACAAGATTCTCAAAGCGGCATTAATTTCACAAGATTCAGCATCGGTAAGAGGAGAAATCGGTGTGCTAATAAAATCATTGTTGCTGGTATTGGTAAAGTCACACAATTTAGTGCTATCTTGAGCCATCGTGACAAGCAAGCAATCCAACACACAAGCAAACAAAAAGCAAGCAGGCAAAAAGAGGCAAATAGAGAAAGAGAGGGAGGATAGAGAGAGAGGGCGAATAAAACAGCAAGGGTGAAGTGGGGGAGAGTAAAACAAGAGGCAAATGGCAAATGATGTAATGCGGGAGATAAGGATTGTGATGGGTACTTGGTATATTGACTTTTGCGTAGACTCCCCGACAACGGCGCCAGAAATTCTTCTTGCTACCTCTTGAGCACTGCGTTGGATTTCCTTGAAGAGGAAAGGATGATGCAGCAAAGTA
Organism: Triticum aestivum; assembly: GCF_018294505.1. Classification (NCBI taxonomy): domain Eukaryota; kingdom Viridiplantae; phylum Streptophyta; class Magnoliopsida; order Poales; family Poaceae; genus Triticum; species Triticum aestivum. The sequence continues at coordinate 628,380,439 of NC_057800.1, forward strand.
GCATAAGTATTTCCCTCAGTTTTTGAGAACCAACGTATCAATCCAGTAGGAGGCTACGCGTGAGTCCCTCGTACCTGCACAAAGCAAATAACTCCTCGCAACCAACGCGATACGGGGTTGTCAATCCCTTCATGGTCACTTACGAGAGTGAGATCTGATAGATATGATAAGATAATACTTTTGGTATTTTTGTGATAAAGATTCAAAGTAAAATAAAAGCAAAGGAAATAACTAAGTATTGGAAGATTACTATGATGAAGATAGACCCGGGGGCCATAGGTTTCACTAGTGGCTTCTCTCAAGAGCATAAGTATTTTACGGTGGGTGAACAAATTACTGTTGAGCAATTGACAAAATTGAGCATAGTTATGAGAATATCTAGGTATGATCATGTATATAGGCATCACTTCCGAGACAAGTAGACCGACTCCTTCCTGCATCTACTACTATTACTCCACTCATCGACCGCTATCTAGCATGCATCTAGAGTATTAAGTTCATGAAAACAGAGTAACGCCTTAAGCAAGATGACATGATGTAGAGGGATAAACTCATGCAATATGATAAAAACCCCATCTTGTTATCCTCGATGGCAACAATACAATACGTTCCTTGCTGCCCTACTGTCACTAGGAAAGTACACCGCAAGATTGAACCCAAAGCTAAGCACTTATCCCATTGCAAGAAAGATCAATCTAGTAGGCCAGACCAAACTGATAATTCGAAGAGACTTGCAAAGATAACCAATCATACATAAAAGAATTCAGAGAAGATTCAAATATTGTTCATAGATAATCTTGATCATAAACCCACAATTCATCGGTCTCAACAAACACACCGCAAAAATAAGATTACATCGAATAGATCTCCACAAGAGAGGGGGAGAGCATTGTATTGAGATCCAAAAAGAGAGAAGAAGCCATCTAGCTAATAACTATGGACCCGAAGGTCTGAGGTAAACTACTCACACTTCATCGGAGGGGCTATGGTGTTGATGTAGAAGCCCTCTGTGATGGATGCCCCCTCCGGCGGAGCTCCGAAACAGGCCCCAAGATGGGATCTCGTGGATATAGAAAGTTGCGGCGGTGGAATTAGGGTTTTGGCTCCATATCTGATCGTTTGGGGGTACGTAGGTATATATAGGAGGAAGGAGTACGGCGGTGGAGCAACAGGGGGCCCACGAGGGTGGAGGGTGCGCCTGGGGGGGTAGGCGCTCCCCCCTACCTCGTGGCCTCATCCTTTGTTTCTTGACGTAGGGTCCAAGTCTCCTGGATCATGTTCGGTGAGAAAATCACGTTCCCGAAGGTTTCATTCCGTTTGGACTCCGTTTGATATTCCTTTTCTTCGAAACCCTAAAATAGGCAAAAACAGCAATTCTGGGCTGGGCCTCCGGTTAGTATGTTAGTCCCAAAAATAATATAGAAGTGGATAATAAAGTAATGTCCAAAGCAGTAGATAATATAGCATGGAGCAATCAAAAATTATAGATACGTTGGAGACGTATCACAGCGCATGCTATAAATCTTATCAAAGATGCAACTAATATCACACTGCATATACTGAAGGTGTCTCGTCATATTGATTTATGCGGGATACAAAAAACAATAGTTTTATGTGAGGACATGCTTAATAGATAGATGTACTATGTACTAAAAACAGGAAGGCATGTCACATTAACAGGTATAATGTATAAGCTAAGAAGAATAGCACATGCAGTTTAACCAGATTGGAAGAATTACAATCTAGACACCATATGCAACATGCAACCACATATCATGCTGCCAAGTTAGAGCAAGCACCTGCGATGCTACTGTAAGGGAAATGCAGTAATCAACTACAGAGCTGCGTTCACTATCTTCATCTAGCCTTGCTGTTTCTTGAGAATCATGTCGGGAGGCTGACGCTGCATTCTTTAAATAAGGAGTAATCCACTTGCCTGACTGCCTCACCATAAGTGATTGATGAGGGATACACAAGAACATTAGTTTGATGTAAGAACATGGTTAATACACAGATGTACTAGTATGTACCAAAAACAGAAAGGTGTGTCATATTCAAAGGTATAACGTGTAAGCTAAGTAGATGCAATTTAACCAAATTGGAAGCAATACAAGCTAGACATCCGGCTGGAGTGGTGAGCATGATCATCTAGGACCTGAGAGCCTGGTGGGAGGCGGGCTGCTTCGCCACCATCGCGGCTTTTTCGTTGGCTTCCAGGTGATGCCTCTCTTTGTTGGGCTCTTCACTGGCTCGGCCAATGCCCTGACTAGCTATTTGTCTTCTGGTGCTCATGGGATGGTGGTTCATGTAAAAAATATCTTTCCTTACCTTAATAAAGACCAACTTCGGCCTTTCGAATACAAGCTAGACACCATATGGAACATGCAACCACATATGACACCGCGAAGTTAAAGCAAGCACCTGGGATGGTGGTTCATTGTGAGCGAGGTCATCAACTCCAGAGCTACGTTTACCATCTCCATCTGCTGACACTGCACCCTTTATAGCGTCGTACAGTGTTGTGCTTACCCGCGTAGAAAGCTGGAGCAACTTCTCTCTTTTCTTTTCTGCTTCTCTCGAGGCAAACTCTGAAATACCCTTGCATAAAAACACAATAGTGAGAGTATGGGTGAAGTGTGTGCAGAACTAGTGCACTGTAAAAGTAGCAGATACCAGGTGGCTGAAAAATAAATGACAGGAGACATATGATAGCTCTACAACATTGCATGGCAAACAAAATTAGATTCTACTCCATATGATTTTGTAATATATGAGCACAGGAAATGCAGGTACTCCTCTAGCACAGCACCACATGTGGTCATATCAAGATAACAGTCGACTGAAAATAAATAGGTCAGTCAATTTTTTAATGAACCGTCTGATCTATAAGGAACGGGCAGATGGCCTTCGTCTACCTCCCGCCAGGCACTGTTGACGATCTTTCTCGAACCGCCAACGACCACCAGCCCAGACCCCTGCCTCCGCCGCCCCGTCCTCCCCTCGACCTCACACCACCGCCGTGCTTGGCAGCGCCCCCAGGCCATCCCTTTAATCCCGGCCGACCTCCAGATAGAGCGCCAGTAGCTCTAGGCCCCACACACCCCTAAGATAAACACTGAGGCACTGCTTCCCTGGCGTAATAAGCGGACTAGCGCCTGTTATGCCGGGGAATGCTTCCGTTAATTGGGAATCAACTGACCAGGAATTGAAATTCAGGGTGGCGAGGGACCTCTAGCTAAGGTGAAATAGTATATGACGAGAAACCTTGTGCATCGCAAGTTACTAGGAACATCTAGTATCAAGAAGAAGCGGTCAACTAGTGTCTTCTGTGGGATGAATACCGTGCAAGCAGACACGTAAGATTTGCACGAATAAGGGAAGAGGAGTAACATTTTCGGTTGCCGGTGTGGTCGCCTCCACATGTTGCACCGACGTTCTTCTTTTTGCCGGGGAGACCGATGTTTTGGAGGGTGCAGGCTTGGACGAACCCATGGCCAAATTGTTGACTGTGTTGTCGTGGTCGTATGTCAGCCGAGGGGAAGCAGATCCGAGGCGATGAAGGACGGCGTAGCAGGAACAGCTCCGGTGCGGTGGAGGGTGGCGAAGTTGGAGTGGCAGCGGTGAGGCGCAGGATGACATGGTTGAACTGGCTCGGGTACGGACGGCTCGGCCTCGGCTTCAACTACTAGCCATGGAGGGCGTTGCGGTTGAGGTTGTGGTGGACGACGATGTCGGGGTATCGGCTCTGGTGTGATGGAGGAGGGCGGCAGTTGATGGGTGGAATGGGGTGGCGGACGGAGGACGCCGGGGTTTCGCAGCTAGTGGAGAGGTAGTTTTCGCGCCCATGGAGTATGAATGGGGAATCGGACAGGTGGGCGGTGGGAGGGGGAGAACCATGTTTCGGTCTGGGACGCGCTTGTTTTTGGCTTTTTTGAACAGGAGATGGGACGCACTTGTTTGAAATTTGGGGAAAGTACAAACTTTGCCCCCTCTTAAATTTCAAACCTACTGCGGGTCGGGGGTAGGATGGTAATCCCAGGTGTCCCAAATAGTGGGCAGGAGCGTTTTCGGCTGCGCACATGTGGCTTAGGCAGCCATTGTGTATGAATGTTTTTCGGAGGCGGTTGCGTGGCGTCTAGATGAAGCTACAAACCTACCCCGATTTAGACCTTTGGACATTGGGCCGATAGGTTTCACACGTCAGAGTTATTAGAAAAGTAATTTCCTTGTACTACCAAACATTGGTCTCACGCGGTTTCGGGTGAGTAGAGGCTCTTTGGGCGCTTCGTCCGAAATTTTGAAACACAAGCATTCACGTTTAGAGTACTCTCGAACTTTGAGGATTGACCTAAATAGACAACGTTAAATTTGACCTTTTATGTTAGAAAACCTCATTAAATTATCCGCTTCTTTTTGAAATTTTGACACTTGAAAATCCTATAACTACGATTATTTTGGAATGGAGGAGCTAAATTAGAATCTATTTTGTACACGACTACATATGCTATGATGTACAAAATCAGAGCAAATATTGGTGCCCCCATAATTTAGGTATGATTTACAAATGCCATGATATCAAAATCAAATAATTGAATGGACTTCATGTTGAATTCGATTTTTTAAAACCACCTTAAGTTGAATTCAAATGTATGCTGGTTCATAGGTAGCTATTTATAATGTTCATTGTGTAACTTTCATATGTATAATGTGCTTTACACACACAACATGAATTATACTCATGTTTATATTCGATTGCTAAAGTGATGCATTGTCTGGAGTTCAAAAAACTAACTATGCGGATCAATTGTGTCGAATAATAACATATACATGCTCAAATTCGATAGAATCTAGATGTCTGATGGATCAATGACCGTTCCTTACGCGAATTGCAAATATCATGATCCCATCCTAATATTTGGATAGAATTTATATCTTTAATCAATGTGTACAGCAGTCTTGTACGTGTAGTTTCACTCTCCATCGGTGGTCTCTCACACATGCTCACACACTCTCTCCGGAGGTGTCTTTCTTGCACACATGCTCTCGATATAACCCTCCCTCCCTCTCGTAACCATTTACGACTGTTTTCACTAACCTTTATCACAAGCACTCTTGCTCTCGCAAGCATACACACGCACAATCCCCATCGACCCTTTCTATATACATAGACCTGCCTACGTGTCTCCTGTACGCACATTATCTTTAGGTCTGTCTCTCACGCATTCTCTCACACCTCTCTTCCTAATCGACGAGTATGATTCTAGCAGAGCATTCTGTAGGATGCCCCTTAAAGTTAGGTTGGATGAATAGTAATATCAGAGATAAAGGGGTTACCTTAGTCCGAGAGCCTAGGGTTAAAAATCCTAGTCGGTTTTGTCAGTGGACATAGAGTCCTTCACAATTATGCTATCTTTGTCTTGTATGACTAGTCATCCATGGGTCTCCCTAAATGCGTCACGGGCCGACCAATGTGGCGCAGGACGGAACCGAATGAAGGGCCTCACCTCGACCCACCGGACCTCACGCGGTGACACACCCTCTGCCCCCACATCTCGTTATCTTCTCACACCCACACATACCAACACAGAGACCACACACAAAAAAATATTCTCCTGGTGCCTCTATCCACTCCCCCCTTGCATATACACACTCAAGGGAATCTCTCGCCGTGACGTCATATTCGTCTCTCTCTCTCTCTAGACCACTCTCATTTCTCGTGCTATCTCTCCCACGCCCCCTCCCCTGTCGGCCCCTCTATCCTTGCCTCTCTCGAATACGTAATACACACACATACCTCTCTAGGCCCTGCCAAATGCATCAACTACACATTCACACATGTTACATCACGTACCCCATTGATCTAAAAAGCCCTCTCTTCACGTTTATTTCGCATACAACATTCCTTTTGAATAAAGTGTGGCCAAAAAAATGTTTTAGAATTTCTACATGTATACAACATTACAAAGTTATATGGAGGAGTATGAACACTTGCATTGCATGGTGCCCACAATGATATTTATTCTACACTGTGAATTTGTATATTTTTATACTATATATAAAGTTAGTCATAATAAAGAGAAACGGAGAGCATCTCTCTCTCCATCGCATACCCCCCCCCCCTCTACGCCCCTTTCACGTACGCACACAAACTATCTCCAGGTCCTCTAAAAGTAATCCCCCAGCACATTCGCATGTTTCGTCTTTCTCTCGCGATATATACAGTGACGATCATTGTATTCAAAGCGAAAGCACGATACGTACATTGGACTTCAGAATCCCCTCATTACGGTCACCATTTATGTTTTGTGGTTATTATACAGTCACAGGCTCACCGTACAACTCTGTATTTGCTCAACACATGACTAGTTGACTAGTTAAACGCTCCACGTGGCACCTCTAGTGTTGCATCACATTATCTCACTACCATCGGGCCCACCTGCCGGCTTGTATCTACTCTACATCTACACTCTTATAAAATACTAGCAAGATGCCCATGCGTTGCACGGAACATCAAGATGCATTTGTATGAGTAGTTTATCTTGTGGGAGAAAAGGATGAACAAGGGAAGGCCTTATTTGCAAGTGTGGAGAGGAGTGTGGGTATCTTTCTGCAAAATTGCCATAGTTTCTTTCCTATCCGTCAGATATAGATCGGACGGCCTATATTGCAGGATGGCAAGCACACGATCATCACCGACTATGCTTTTTATAAGAGTAGGGATAAAATACACTCTTATAAAAAAACAGAGTTGGTGATGATGGTGTGCCTGCCATCCTGCAATATAGGCCGTCCGATTTATATCTGATGGATAGGAAAGAAACTATGACAATTTTGCAAAAAGGTACCCACACACCTCTCCACATTTGCAAATAAGGCCTTCCCTCGTTCATCATTTTCTCTCACAAGATAAACTAGTCATACAAATGCATCTTGATGTTACGTGCAAGGCACAGGCATCTTGCTAGTAAGAATGAAAAAAAACGACAGAAAAATATTGGATGGTGGTTCGAAGTCATGACTACGGGCACAACGGACAAGGTGGCCTTGTATTGGTATGTTGAGCCGTCTGTTTTAACACACAGGAGCTGGTGTGCTGATTATACACACAAGCACACATGCACACGAACTGCAATGCACGCAACAATCACACGAACACATGCACCCACGCATGCACGCAACACTCACATGTACACACGCAGCCACGCACACACGCACGCATGCATGCACACACCAGTACACCACACGACCAAAACACACTCTCACGCTCAAGTTCTCAACCTACACGTGCATGCGCACACATCAGGCCCTGACAGACACATACACAGCCAGGTGATTCCCACGCACGGGGTGGAGTCTTGTCGCTCCTGCGTAAATTTGTGTTTATCTGACCTTTTCCCTATGCGAACTGACAGGTGGGACCCACAAGGAATGTGGTCAATTTAACCAGTCAACATGGTGCCACGCAGACTAGATGGCCGGTCAACAGAGTGCAATCCGTTGCTGAACCATGAGCAAGTGATCGTATAATCACCGCAAAACGTATATAGTGACCGTAATCAGCTTATTCTGAAGTTCGGTGAATGTAGTACGCTTTTCTCTCTGTAGGCCCTCCAAAACTACATCTCTACACGTTCTCGCATGTTACATCTAACAACTATGCAATACAACACTACTACTACACTCTAACACAATAAATCATATGTGTTTTTAGTTTTACTAGATATCATATTGTTACTTAATTATTCAGTTTGCATACATTAAAATTGCCTTTGAAATGTATGGCCAGTATCATATACCACGCGGGAAAAATCCCGCCCTTTCCTGTTTAATCGGGTTTGTATCGATGGATCGTGCGAAACAGCAAAACTATAGTAGTATATACAGTACAAGTGACAGTTCACTAGGCCGTCGTGTCGTGTACTCCTCCGTCGTAAGAGTGGAGCGCTCGCTTTCATAAATATTCTAGCCCCTTTCGCTGACATGTGGGGCATTAAGCTACCGGTTCCACGTGCCATACCGGAATACAGTGCAGAGCAGCCGGGGTGAAGCACCCAATCATGGCGCCGGTGTAGTAATGAGCAATGAGGCGTCAAACCACAAAGCTCCACCTTTCCCGCAGTTAAGTTGGAGGGACAAAGTAATAATGCTAAAAAAAGAAGTTGGAGGGACGAAGCAACCATCATTTCACTCGTTGCAGAATCCGCTTCTCCCTCATCTTCTTCAAGTTAACCATGTGTTGCTTCTGCCGTTGTTCTACCTCATGTGGGAAGCGGATCGGCTTGGTAAAGCACTGACACATGGGACCGCATGTTAGCAAACCGCCAGGACAACGTCCCCTAAAAATAATAAACCTCCCCCGCCATCCGCGCGGAAAAATCACCTCCTTTTTACTAATCTTAATTCTATATTTTTTTATATCAACATAATTGAGATTTGTATAGATAGCACACAGGAGCAAAACCAAGTGGTACGGTTAAGGGCATCCACAATGTGTAGCCAAATGTGAAAATAGCTTTTGGCATCGTGGGAACCATTGTGGACGGTGTTGCCAAAGCCAAAAGGATGGAACCGAAGCTCCCTGGTTGATTGATTGAAGGGATAGAAAAATGCAACGTCTCTCATCTTTCTCCCGTGCTTGGATGCATGTACAGTATAGAGGACAGAGTCTACTCCCTTGTCCCTTCTATCACAAATCACAAAGCAGTGAGGCATCAAATCACAAAGCACGGTGAAGCAACCATCATTTCACTCTTTGCTGACTCCGCTTCTCCATCGTCTTCTTCGAGAAACCATCTCACCGCACTAAGCTGGACGGACGACACTATTGTGTACGAGTAGTACTAGTACATTTACGCGTCCTTTAGTTCAACGGACTTCCTGGATGCAAATAAGGTGGTTGTCTCGGCTTGCAGGCGGCACTTGCGAATGACTTATCGTGGTCTCCCTCAATGGTGTTCTCCATCGAACGCACTTCGCCAAACCACAACGTTCGAGATATCGTCGACATCACCGCAATGGGGAAGGAAGTCAAATATAGTTACTACCTCCATTTTTTTGTACACAAGGCCAGTATATCAAAATTACAATTTGCAAAAGGCCACTAACACTAATCGAGGCAAAATTGATGGGGTTTGCCTCGTACTAGCAACCAAGGACATTAATATCCCCTGCATGCATGCGGAAGTGAGAAGGTTGGTTTGCATGGCGATGCATTAATCAATCGATGAGGAGTGAGATGGTTAGCTCTTTGGGCTTTGGAGAAAAAATATGCATTAATTGACACGTGAAACGAGGATTTGTATCGATTAATCCCGCAAAGTAAAACTCCGCCTTTCTTTTTTAACAATAGTACTCCTAGTACGTAGTACTACGTACTTATCCTGTTTGGGTCTAGGCCTTTCATTGCCATATTTCGCCACACATTTTTGCCAAGCTTGCCTAAAGTTTTCAAAATGAAAAGGCGGTACACTTGCGCACGGCTGTCGCGATCGCACCGCATCCTCACACGGTCGCTCCTGCACGCCGCGGTCGCACCACACCCTCACATGCACAGTCGCTCCTGCACGCCACAAACCCAACCAAGGGAACGCACCCTCACAGACATGTGTTGTCGCATGTGAACAAACCAAACTCAGCCATCCTACCGCTGACACATAATTTTTGTTCATAGAGTATGTTTATCCAACCGCATGTTGGGGAGTATCCGTACGGCCCGTGCGTTGGTCTGTTGGGGAAGAAGAAGAGGTGAGGAAGAAGGGTTAGGAGACATAGGATATTCATCCAACCGCCTGAAATGGTAGACTGACCCAAGTCAGGCGACTTGCATAACAATATATGTTTTTACTACACAGCAAAAGATCCATAAAAACAACAACATAAAGAAAAACTATCACTGCTCGCGGAACGAGACGGCCTTGTCGTCTTTGGCTGCCGGCGCGAACCAGTTGTAGCTGCCGACGTGTGTCTCCGCACCGTGGTTGTCCTCGGCCTCCAGCTACTCATTCACGCGGAGCGTGCGGGCGCTCTGCACGGACGAGAGCACCGCCCGGTTCAAGTCGAGGACGTCTGGTTCCGCCTGCAGGAGGGCCTCGATGGCAGCGGCATCCGCGCGCTCCGTGTCGAGTCGAGCCTCCGCCGCCTGGTTCAAGTCCAGGACGTCCGGTTCTGCCTGCAGGAGGGCCTCGATGAGAGCGGCATCCACACACTCCGTGTCGAGTTGAGCCTCTGTCGCCCGGTTCAAGTCCAAGACATCTGGTTCCGCCTGCAGGAGGGCCTCGATGGCAGCGGCATCCGCACGCTCCGCCTCAAGTTGAGCCTCCGCCGCCCGGTTCACATCCACGACATCCGGTTCCGCCTACAGGAGAGCCTCGATGGCAGCGGCATGCGCGCGCTTGATGTCTACTACACAACCTTCTTCTTATAGACGTTGTTGGGCCTCCAAGTGCAGAGGTTTGTAAGACAGTAGCAAATTTCCCTCAAGTGGATGACCTAAGGTTTATCAATCCGTAGGAGGCATAGGATGAAGATGGTCTCTCTCAAGCAACCCTGCAACCAAATAACAAAGAGTCTCTTGTGTCCCCAGCACACCCAATACAATGGTAAATTGTATAGGTGCACTAGTTTGGCGAAGAGAGGGTGATAGAAGTGATATATGGATAGTAGATATAGGTTTTTGTAATCTGAAATTAGAAAACAGCAAGATAACTAATGATAAAAGTGAGCACAAACGGTATTGCAATGCGTTGAAACAAGGCCTAGGGTTCATACTTTCACTAGTGTAAGTTCCCTCAACAATAATAACATAATTGGATCACATGACTATCCCTCAACATGCAACAAAGTGTCACTCCAAAGTCACTAATAGCGGAGAACAAACGAAAGATCATCGAGGGTACGAAACCACCTCAAAGTTATTCTTTCCCATCAATCCGTTGGGCTATTCCTATAAGTGTCACAAACAGCCCTAGAGTTCGTACTAGAATAACACCTTAAGACACAAATCAACCAAAACCCTAATGTCACCTAGATACTCCAATGTCACCTCAAGTATCCGTGGGTATGATTATACGATATGCATCACACAATCTCAGATTCATCTATTCAACCAACACATAGAACCTCAAAGAGTTCCCCAAAGTTTCTACCGGAGAATCACGACGAAAACGTGTGCCAACCCCTATGCATAGGTTCATGGGCGGAACCCGCAAGTTGATCACCAAAACATACATCAAGTGAATCACGTGATATCCCATTGTCACCACAGATACGCACGGCAAGACATACTTCAAGTGTTCTCAAATCTTTAAAGACTCAATCCGATAAGATAACTTCAAAGGGGAAACTCAATCCATTACAAGAGAGTAGAGGGGGAGAAACATCATAAGATCCAACTATAGTAGCAAAGCTCGCGATACATCAAGATCGTATCACCTTCAAGAACACGAGAGAGAGAGAGAGAGAGATCAAACACATAGCTACTGGTACATACCCGCAGCCCCGAGGGAGAACTACTCCCTCCTCGTCATGGAGAGCACCGGGATGATGAAGATGGACACCGGAGAGGGATTGCCCCTCCGGCAGGGTGCCGGAACGGGTCTAGATTGGTTTTTGGTGGCTACGAAGGCTTCTAGCGGTGGAACTCCCGATCTATTGTGCTCCCCGATCGTTTTAGGGTATATGGATATATATAGGCGGAAGAAATACATCAGGGGAGCCACGAGGGGCCCATGAGGGTGGAGGGGGCGCCCCCCTGCCTCGTGGCTTCCTCGTTGATCCCCTGACCTTGTTCTCCAAGTCTCCTGTATTTATTTCTTTCCAAAAATAAGTTCCGTGAAGTTTCAGGTCAATTGGACTCCGTTTGATTTTCCTTTTCTGCGATACTCTAAAACAAGGAAAAAACAGAAACTGGCACTAGGCTCTAGGTTAATAGGTTAGTCCCGAAAATCATATAAAATAGCATATAAATGCATATAAAACATCCAAGGTTGATAATATAATAGCATGGAACAATCAAAAATTATAGATACATTGGAGACGTATCAGCATCCCCAAGCTTAATTCTTGCTCGTCCTCGAGTAGGTAAATGATAAAAACAGAATTTTTGATGTGGAATTCTACCTAACATATTTCTCTAAGTAATTCTCTTCATTTTGGCATGAATGTTTAGATCCATAAGATTCAAGACAAAAGTTTAATATTGACATAAAAATAATAATACTTCAAGCATACTAACTAAGCAATCATGTCTTCTCAAAATAACATGGCCAAAGAAAGTTCATCCCTACAAAATCATAGAGTTTGGTCATGCTCCATTTTCGTCAAGCAAGAATGCTCTCATCATGCACAACCCCGATGACAAGCCAAGCAATTGTTTCATACTTTAGTAATCTCAAACTTTTTTCAACTTTCACGCAATACATGAGCGTGAGCCATGGATATAGCACTATGGGTGGAATAAAATGTAATGAGGGGGTTGAGTGGAGAAGACAAAAAGGATAAAGTATCACATCGACGCGGCTAATCAATGGGCTAGGAAGATGCCCATCAATTGATCTCAATGCAAGGAGTAGGGATTGCCATGCAATAGATGCACTAGAGCTATAAATGTATGAAAGCTCAACAAAAGAAACTAAGTGGGTGTGCATCCAACTTGCTTGCTCACGAAGACCTAGGGCACTGGAGGAGGCCCATTGTTGGAATATACAAGCCAAGTTCTATAATGAAAATTTCCCACTAGTATATGAAAGTGACAAAACAAGAGACTCTCTATCATGAGGATTATGGTGCTACTTTGAAGCACAAGTGTGGAAAAAGGATAGTAGCATTGTCCCTTTTTTTGGCCTTTCCTTTTTTTATTTGGACTTTCTTTTTTATTTGGCCTTTCTTTTTTGGGGGGACAATGCACTATGAATGATGATCATCACACTTCTATTTATTTACAACTCAATGATTACAACTCGATACTAGAACAAAGTATGACTCTATATTAATGCCTCTGGCAATATACCGGGATAGCAATGAATCAAGAGTGACATGTATGATAAATTATGCATGGCGGCTTTGCCAAAAATACGATGTCAACTACATGATCATGCAAGGCACTATGACAATGATGAAGTGTGTCATAATAAACGGAATGGTGGAAAGTTGCATGGCAATATATCTCGGAATGGCTATGGAAATGCCATAATAGGTAGGTATGGTGGCTATTTTAAGGAATATATAAGGAGGTTTATGTGTGATACATTGTATCATATCACGGGGTTTGGATGCACCGGCGAAGTTTGCACCAACTCTCAATATGAGAAAGGGCAATGCACGGTACCGGAGAGGCTAGCAATGATGGAAGGGTGAGAATGCGTATAATCCATGGACTCAACATTAGTCATAAAGAACTCACATACTTATTGCAAAAATCTACAAGTCATCAAAAACCAAGCACTATGCACATGCTCCTAGGGGTAGATTGGTAGTAAAAGACCATCGCTCGTCCCCGACCGCCACTCATAAGGAAGATAGTCAAATAACACCTCGTGTTTCAAATTTGTTACACAATGTTTACCATACGTGCATGCTACGGGACTTGCAAACTTCAACACAAGTATTTCTCAAATTCACAAGTACTCAACTAGCACAACTTTAATATCACTATCTCCATATCTCAAAACAATCATCAAGTATCAAACATCTCTTAGTATTCAATGCACTTATATGAAAGTTTTTATTCTATCCCTCTTGGATGCCCATCATATTAGGAATAATTTCATAACCAAAGCAAATTACCATGCTGTTCTAAAGACTCCCGAAATAATATAAGTGAAGCATGAGAGTTCATCTATTTCTACAAAATAAAACCACCACCGTGCTCTAAAAAGATATAAGTGAAGCACTAGAGCAAATGACAAACTACTCCGAAAGATATAAGTGAAGATCAATGAGTAGTCGAACAATTATGCAACTATGTGAAGACTCTCTAACATTTGAGAATTTCAGATCTTGGTATTTTATTCAAATAGCAAGCAAAACAAAAGAAAATAAAATGACGCTCCAAGCAAAACACATATCATGTGGCGAATAAATATATAGCTCCAAGTAAAGTTACCAATGAACGAATACGAAAGAGGGGATGCCATCCGGGGCATCCCCAAGCTTAGGATCTTGGTTGTCCTTGAATATTACCTTGAGGTGCCTTGGGAATCCCCAAGATTAGGCTCTTGCCACTCCTTATTCCATAGTCCATCGAATCTTTACCCAAAACTTGAAAACTTCACAACACAAAACTTAACAGAAAACTCGTAAGCTCCGTTAGCGAAAGAAAACAAAACACCACTTCAAGGTACTGTAATGAACTCATTCTTTATTTATATTGGTGTTAAACCTACTGTATTCCAACTTCTCTATGGTTTATAAACTCTTTTACTAGCCATAGATTCATCAAAATAAGCAAACAACACACGAAAAACAGAATCTGTCAAAAATAGAACAGTCTGTAGTAATCTGAATCAAACGTATACTTATGAAACTCATAAAATTCTCAAATAAATTTCTGGACGTGATGAATTTATCTATTAAGCATCTGCAAAAAGAATTAACTAAATATCACACTCCAATAAAAACTGGCAGCAATTCTCGTGAGTGCTAAAGTTTCTGTTTTTTACAGCATGATCACAAAGACTTTCCCCAAGTCTTCCCAAAGGTTCTACTTGGCACAAACACTAATTAAAACACAGAAACTCAATCATAACAGAGGATAGATGATTAATTTATTACTAAACAAGAACAAAAAGCAAGGAACAAAAATAAAGTTGGGTTGCCTCCCAACAAGCGCTATCGTTTAACGCCCCTAGCTAGGCATGATGATTTCAACGATGCTCACATAAAAGACAAGAATTGTAACATAAAGAGAGCATCATGAAGAATATGACTAACACATTTAAGTCTAACCCACTTCCTATGCATAGGGATTTTTTGAGCAAACAACTTGTGGGAACAAGAATCAACTCGCATAGGAAGGTAAAACAAGCATAACTTCAAAAATTTAAGCACATAGAGAGGAAATTTGATATTATTGCAATTCCTACAAGCATATGTTCCTCACTCATAATAATTTTCAGTAGCATCATGAATGAATTCAACAATATAACCATCACCTAAAGCATTCTTTTCATGATCTACAAGCATAGAAATTTTATTACTCTCCACACAAACAAAATTCTTCTCATGAATAATAGTGGGAGCAAACTCAACAAAATAATTATCATGTGAGGCATAATCCAATTGAAAACTAAAATCATGATGACAAGTTTCATGGATATCATTATTCTTTATAGCATACAAGTCATCACAATAATCATCATAGATAGCAACTTTGTTCTCATAATCAATTGGAACCTCTTCCGGAATAGTGGAATCATTACTAAATAAAGTCATGACCTCTCCAAATCGACTTTCATCGATATAATCATCATAAATAGGAGGCATGCTTTCATCATAATAAATTTTCTCATAAAACTTGGGGGACAAAAAATATCATCTTCATCAAACATAGCTTCCCCAAGATTGTGGCTTTGCATATCATTAGCATCATGGATATTCAAGGAATTTATACTAACAACATTGCAATCATGCTCATCATTCAAATATTTAGTGCCAAACATTCTAATGCATTATTCTTCTAGCACTTGGGCACAATTATCGGAATCCTTATTCTCACGATAGATATTAAAAAGATAAAGTGTATGAGACAAACTTAATTCCATTTTTTAAATTTTCTTTTATAAACTAAACTAGTGACAAAACAAGAAACTAAAAGACTCGATTGCAAGACCTAAAGATATACCTTCAAGCACTCACCTCCCTGGCAACGGCGCCAGAAAAGAGCTTGATGTCTACTACACAACCTTCTTCTTGTAGACGTTGTTGGGCCTCCAAGTGTAGAGGTTTGTACGACAGTAGAAAATTTCCCTCAAGTGGATGACCTAAGGTTTATCAATCTGTAGGAGGTGTAGGATGAAGATGGTATCTCTCAAGCAACCCTGCAAGCAAATAACAAAGAGTCTCTTGTGTCCCCAACACACCCAATACAATGGTAAATTGTATAGGTGCACTAGTTCGGCGAAGAGAGGGTGATACAAGTGGTATATGGATAGTAGATATAGGTTTTTGTAATCTGAAATTATAAAACAGCAAGGTAACTAATGATAAAAGTGAGCACAAACGGTATTGCAATGCGTTGAAACAAGGCCTAGGGTTCATACTTTCACTAGTTCAAGTTCCCTCAACAATAATAACATAATTGGATCACATAAATATCCCTCAACATCCAACAAAGAGTCACTCCAAAGTCACTAATAGCAAAGAACAAACGAATAGATCATGGTAGGGTACGAAACCACCTCAAAGTTATTCTTTCCAATCAATCTGTTGGGCTATTCCTATAAGTGTCACAAACAGCCCTAGAGTTCGTACTAGAATAACACCTTAAGACACAAATCAACCAAAACCCTAATGTCACCTAGATACTCCAATGTCACCTCAAGTATCCGTGGGTATGATTATACGATATGCATCACACAATCTCAGATTCATCTATTCAACCAACACATAGAACCTCAAAGAGTGCCCCAAAGTTTCTACCAGAGAATCACGACGAAAACATGTGCCAACCCCTATGCACAGGTTCATGGGAGGAACCCGCAAGTTGATCACCAAAACATACATCAAGTGAATCACGTGATATCCCATTGTCACCACAGGTATGCACGGTAAGACATACATCAAATGTTCTCAAATCTTTAAAGACTCAATCCAATAAGATAACTTCAAAGGGGAAACTCAATCCATTACAAGAGAGTAGAGGGGGAGAAACATCATAAGATCCAACTATAGTAGCAAAGCTCGTGATACAACAAGATCGTATTACCTTCAAGAACACAAGAGAGAGAGAAAGATCAAACACATAGCTAATGGTACATACCCTCAGCCCCGAGGGAGAACTACTCCCTCCTCATCATGGAGAGCACCGGGATGATGAAGATGGACACCGGAGAGGGATTGCCCCTCCGGCAGGGTGCCAGAACGGGTCTAGATTGGTTTTTGGTGGCTACGGAGGCTTCTGGCGGCGGAACTCCCGATCTATTGTGCTCCCTGATCGTTTTAGGGTATATGGATATATATAGGCAGAAGAAATACATCAGGGGAGCCACGAGGGGCACACGAGGGTGGAGGGCGCGCCCCCTGCCTCGTGGCTTCCTCGTTGATCCCCTGACCTTGTTCTCCAAGTCTCCTGTATTTCTTTCTTTCCAAAAATAAGTTCCGTGAAGTTTTAGGTCAATTGGACTACATTTGATTTTCCTTTTCTGCGATACTCTAAAACAAGGGAAAACAGAAACTGGCACTAGGCTCTGGGTTAATAGGTTAGTCCCAAAATTCATATAAAATAGCATATAAATGCATATAAAACATCCAAGGTTGATAATATAATAGCATGGAACAATCAAAAATTATAGATACGTTGGAGACGTATCAGCGCTCTGCATCGAGTTGCGCCTCTGCCTCCCGGTCCTCCTTTAGTATCGCCAGGTTGAACCGCTTGTCTGCCTGCACCATGGGGGACTCGGACGCCAGCACAAAGTCGACGTCCATTGTCTCATACCCATCGGGGGCCTTCTGCGCCGCGACCTCCGCCATGAACATTGGATCGGCTTCCTCCTCCTCGTAGCTTGGCTCCAGAGAACTCGGGGATTGTGTTGGGGAACGTAGTTATTTCAAAATTTTCCTACGCACATGCAAGATCACGGTGATGCATAGCAATGAGAGGGAAGAGTGTTGTCCACGTACCCTCGTAGACCAAAAGCGGAAGCGTTAGCACACCATGGTTGATGTAGTCGTACGTCTTCACAATCCGACCAATCAAGTACCGAATGCACGGCACCTCCGAGTTCAGCACACGTTCAGCCCGATGATGTCCCTCGAACTCCGTTCATCTCGACGACGGCAGCCTCACACTGCAGCTGAACCAGTGAACCCTCGTACTCCTCTCCGCGCGGGCTTCCACTGCCGCGTCTTCCCGGCTCCGCGTCGTCCCCTTCCTAGGCCTCGCCGTCGTCCACCACCCTGGTGCTCTCGACGCAGCGTGGTCAACGTGGTCAAGGAACGGCTTCCATCGGACATGGACTGTACGTGGAGAGGCTGACAGCTGGGTCCACGGCCGCAGCAAGGAAGTGCCTCCTTATTATGCGCAAAATAATTATTCCTCCACCTGACAGTGGGGACCCACCGGACGGGCCATCGTATTTTGTGAAAAAAACATTTCCCCCTGACTTCTGGGACCCACCAGCTACATCTTCGCACACAAGGAAGTGCGTCCGGGCAAAAAAACGATTCGTCCCCCTGACTGTTGGGACCCACTAGCTACATCTTCGCACGCAAGGAAGTGCGTGACAGTCGGGACCCACCTGGTCAAAGCGTACGTAGTGTTGTCATTCTGGTCGCAAACGTGTATGTACATACTGGTCGATGTAGAGGCGTGCACGTGTCGTAGTAGAGGCGCGCACGTAGCATGTACACGTACGTACAGCGGCCAGTGTGCAAGAAAGAAAATACGGTCACGTACGTACATACGGGCAGGGTCTCGAACGCCTACTCGTGCATACGTACAGCCAGGGCTCGTGTACATGGCTGGGTCGGAACGGAGAAATAGCATCGTCGTCGTGTTCATGGGGAGCCAACCGGCTGGGTCGGAACGGAATGTGTCGTCGTGTTCATCGGGAGGGCTTGGATGGAACAGCCGATGGAAACGAGGCCTGGCGTATCGCAGAATGGAGGAAACGGCCTTGTGTTTGACCGGCCACGTTCGAAACGGGATCCTGTTCATCGGGAGGGTCTGGCATACCGCAAAACGGAGGAAACCGACCTCCTACAGTCGAAATGGTGGTCCTGTTGATCGGGAGGGGTGTGGCGTACCGCAAAACAGAGGAAATGGACTTGTGTTGGAGCGCTACGGTCGAAACGGGGGTCCTGTTCATCAGGAGGGGTGTGGCGTACCGCAAAATGGGACTCCACGGAATACTGTTCATCTCCACCATCGACCCCCTCCAGCCTCCACGGGCTAATGTTCATCCACCGTCGACCTCCTCAAGCCTCCACCTGCGACTGTTCATCCATAGGCTCCTGTTCATCCAGCCTCCACCGCGCGCTACTCCACTGGCTACTATTCAACCAGCCCTCTCCATGGGCTCCTGTTCAACCACCCCTTCACGGGCTACTGTTCATCCTGCCCTCCACTATCTACTGTTCATCCTGCCCTCCACGGGGTGGTCCTATTTATCCTACCCTCCATGGGGTCCTGTTCATCAAGCCCCAACCGGCTCGATCGATCGAGGTATTGTTCATCCAGAGGCAACACCACGGGGCCCTGTTCATCCACCCCCACGGGAAACTGTTCATCCACCCCCCCCCAATGCTCACTTTTCATCTAGAGGCAGCATCGATCGGCTTCAGTTAGCAGTAGTAGCGAAGGAATCGCTCGATCAGGTTCAGTTAACAGCCATCGATCGATCGCTCGGGTTCAGTAACGCATAACCTGCAATGCAATCGCTCGGGTTCAGTTAGAGCCCAACACCTCACTCGGGTTCAGTAACGCGTAGCCTGCAATGCAATCGCTCGGGTTAAGTTAGAGCCCAACGCCTCGCACACATGCGTGTATGTACGAGAGAAACGCGCATCGCTCGGCCCCCGACCACCCACCGTGACCGCGGACTCCTCGATATTTTCCGCGCCCTGGCTTCTACCACGGTTTTTTCCATCATGGACGGCCCAAAGAATGTCATGCAGCTGCATCTCCGGCCCGCCCAGGACGAAAAGCCCATTTTCTGTCATGATTTTTTGTCATAGAAGTAGGACCCCACCACATCTATGATGATACCGAGTTTTATCACAATTATCGTCATAGAAGTGTCATAAGTATGACAGAAAAAAATTCGTTCGGCCCAAAATGTCACGGATGTGTCTTTTTTTTGTAGTGCTTATGCATCTCCCTCATATGAAATTGCAATGACGACTATCGGTCTTGTTAACAATTGCCTAGGACAATTCCGCACACCGACCCATCATTATTCCACACTCGCTATTTATAATATTTAGTAATATATTCTAACTTTATGATAACAACACTTACTTTTATATTTTAGCTCTTCGATATCATGCAAATTTATCCTCTTCATACCCACAACGTAGTTTTATTTCTCGTTTCTAGTTGGAAGCAAACGTTCGGTGTACGTAGAGTCGTATCAGTGGCATATAGGACTTGAGAGAATATTGATCTTACCTTTAGCTCCTTGTGGGTTCGACACTCCATACTTATCACTTCCACCTTTGGGAATTGCTACGATGATTCCCTGCACTTGGGGATTATCAAGCTCTTTTCTGGCGCCGTTGCCGGGGAGCAATAGCGTGGGGTTGATATTCTCGTGTGTGCCTGTTTGCTTTCTTCACTAAGTAGATTTTGTTTTTCCTTTTTGTTTCTTTTTAGTTGTGGGTGAAACATACAAAAATATTGAAGAATAAAAATACAAAAAAATTTACTTGCCTCTCATGCCTAAAAAGTTTTTCAATAAGAGAAGTGATTGGAAGATTATGCATTGAAGAAATGAGGGTCGACCTTGAGCACTTGTGTTCATGCTCATGGAAACAATGTAAAAAATTTCATGGAAGCTTCTCTAAAAATAATTATCCCCTTGTATATATCCATTGTATTATAAAAATAATGTGACAAGCCTTGGTTTTAGGATGATTAGATTGTGTGTTTACTTTGTGCAGTACAAAAAGAGAAACTTTGGTTGTAGCGCGTGATTTTACATTTTTTTACTGGAAAGTCAAATGGGTCTGAAACTTTTTGCACATTACTTCTGTACAAATTGTTAAAATTGTCATTTTTTAGAATTATTGGAGTTACAAAAATGTACTAAACTTCTAGATTACTACAGACTGTCCTATTTTTGACAGATTCTGATTTCTATGAGTTGCTCGTTTATTTTGATGAATCTATGGGTAGTATCGGGGAGTATGGACCATGGTGAAGTTGGAATACAGTAGATATAGTTCTAATATGAAATTGGAATGAGTTTGCAACAGTACCTAAAGGTAGTGATTTGCTTTATTATACTAACGGATCTCACAAAGTTTTTGTTAAAGTTTTGTGTGGATGAAGTGTTCGAAGAACGAGGAGCTACCGATGTGAGAAGAATAAAGAGAGGCAAGAGCTCAAGCTTGGGGATGCCCAAGGCACTCCAAGTAAATATTCTAAGGATACTCAAGCATCTAAGCTTGGGGATGCCTCGGTTGGAATCCCATCTTTCTTCTTCAACAATTATCGGTATACCTCGGTTTTTGTTTTGTTCACATGGATTGTGTCCTCTGTGTCTTTTTTGTTTATGAACCATGCTAGTATGAGATAGCTCTTCATTGATTTATAGAATGCTTCATGTGCTTCACTTATATCTTTTAAGTATGATCTTATAGAATTGCTCTTTGTGCTTCACTTAAATCTTTTGAGTCTAGTTTTATAGAATGCTTCATGTGCTTCAGTTATATATTTTGAGCTTGGATATTGGTTAGTATATATTAATTGTATAATGCTCCATGAACTTCACTTACGTCTTTTGGAGTATGAATAATACTGTCATCTAAAGTGTATTTATAAGAAGTTTGTTCCCACTATTCCGAATGAGAATTTTTTTGCTTATGTGAAGACTAGTAAAATTTGTATGCTTGTAGATCATGAAAAGAATGCTTTATATGATGGTTATATTGTTGAACTCATTTATGATGCTATTGAAAATTATGATGAGGGAGGAATACATGCTTGTAGGAGTTGCAATAATATCAAGTTCCCTCTCTATGTGCTTAAAGTTTTGAAGTTATACTTGTTTTGCCTTCCTATGCTAGTTGATTCTTGTTACCATAAATTGTGTGCTCACAAAATCCCCAGGCATAGGAAGTGGGTTAGGTTTAAATGTGCTAGTCATATTCTTCATGATGCTCTCTTTATGTTTCAATTCTTATCTTTTATGTGAGCATCATTGAAATCATCATGCCTAGCTAAAAGGCATTAAAGAAAAGCGCTTGTTGGGAGACAACCCAATATTTACCATTACTGTTTTTGTGTTTTATCATGATTAAGCTACTGTAGTAATCATGTATTATAGCTTTTGTTTCAATAAAATGCCAAGTAAGACCTTTGGGAAGACTTGGGTGAAAGTTAATGTGATCTTGCTGTAAAAACAGAAACTTTGCGTTCACGAGATTAACTGTCATTTTTTACAGAAGAGTGTGATTGAGTTGATTCTTTTTTCAGAAGATAATTAGACAAATTTCTCACGTCCACCAATTTATTTCATAATTTTTGGAGTAGCGGAAGTATGGTTGGTGTTCAGATCATTACAGACTGTTCTGTTTCTGACAGATTTTGTTTTCATTGCATAATTTGCTTGTTTTCTAGTTTCTATGGCTTATATTTCTCTATATAAAATTTAGAAATGATATGGTACAGTAGGCATTGTGTGAAGAACAATTATGAGCCTTGTCTTTGACAGTACCAAAGTGAATGGTTTACTCTTTATCGTACTAACCTATCTCACAAAGTTCCGTTAAGTTTTGTGTGATTGAAGTTTTCAAGCTTTGGGTGAGATATCGATATGAGGAGAATAAGGAGTGGAAAGACCCTAAGCTTGGGATGCCCAAGTCACCCCAAGGTAATATTCAAGTAAGACTCAAGCGCCTAAGCTTGGGGATGCCTCGATAGGCATCCCCTCTTTCGTCTTCAAAACTATCGGTATACCTTGGAGCTATATTTTTATTCGTCACATGATATGTGTTTTGATTGGAGCGTATTTTCAATTTTACTTGCTGTTTGAATAAAATCATTGGATCTGAAATCTTGAATGAAAAATAATCCTCCCATGGCTATTTAATTATTTGACTACTCAGTATTCTTCACTTATATCTTTTTGGAGTAGTTTGTCATTTACTCACGTGCTTCACATATATCCTATGAGTAAATGGTTGAATGAATTGAATATCATAAATCTGAATTTATATGCATTTCATATGCTTACAACATGGGGAGTAATGACTTCACACATAATAAGTATAGGTAGTAAACTTATTGGAAGTTAGCAAACGCAGAATTGGTCACTTGAACAATTCATGAAAGAATATTGAAGGAAGAGAGATTTCACATATAAATATACTATCTTGGACATCTTTTGTAATTGTGAGCACTCATTAAAATATGACATGCTAAAAAGTTGATGTTGGACAAGGAAGACAACTTAATGGGTTATGTTTTCCTATATTCCAAATGTTATATTGTCTTGGATCATCCAACATGTTGAGCTTGCCTTTCCCTCTCATGCTAGCCAAATTCTTTGCACCAAGTAGAGATACTACTTTGTTGGGGAACATGGTAATTTCAAAAAAATTCCTACGCACACGCAAGATCATGATGATGCATAGCAATGAGAGGGGAGAGTGTCGTTCATGTACCCTCGTAGACCGTTAAACAGAAGCGTTATGACAACGCGGTTGATGTAGTCGTATGTCTTCACGATCGACCGATCCTCAGTACCGAACGTACGGCACCTCCGCGTTCAGCACACATTCAGCTTGGTGACGTCTCGCGAACTCACGATCTAGTATAGCTCGAAGGAGAGTTTCATCAGCACGACGGCCTAGTGACGATGTTGACGAAGCTACCGTCGCAGGGCTTCTCCTAAGCACCGCTACGATATGACCGAGGTGGATTATGGTGGAGGGGGGCACTGCACACGGCTGGGAGAGATCAATGATCAACTTGTGTGTCTAGAGGTGCCCCCTGCCCCCATATATAAAGGAGCAAGGGGGGAGAGGCGGGCGGCCAAGGAGGGCACGCCAAGGGAGGGAGTCCTACTCACACAAGGAGTAGGACTGCTCCTTTTCCTATTAGGAGTAGGAGATAGGGAAGGAAAGGGAGACGATGAGAAGGAAAGAGAGGGCCGGCCCCCTTGCCCTAAACCAATTCGGTTTGGGCCTTGGGGGGTGCGCCCCACACTCCCCTTGCTGTCCTCTATTTCCACTAAGGCCCATGTAGGCCCATTAAGCCCCCGGGGGGGTGATACGTCTCCAACGTATCTATAATTTTTGATTGCTCCATGCTATATTATCTACTGTTTTGGACATTATTGGGCTTTATTATCCACTTTTATCTTATTTTTGAGACTAACCTATTAACCAGAGGCCCAGCCCAGAATTGATGTTTTTTGCCTGTTTTAGGGTTTCGAAGAAAAGGAATATCAAACGGAGTCCAAGCGGAATGAAACCTTCAGAAACGTGATTTTCTCATCAGATAAGATCCAGGAGACTTGGACCCTCCATCAAGAAAGCCACGAGGCGGTCACGAGGGTGGAGGGGCCCCCCTAGGGCGCGCCCCTGCCTCGTGGGCCCCTCGAAGCTCCACCGACGTACTTCTTCCTCCTATATATATCCACGTACCCCCAAACAATCGGGGACGGAGCCAAAAACCTAATTCCACCGCCGCAACTTTCTGTATCCACGAGATCCCATCTTGGAGCCTGTTCTGGAGCTCCACTGGAGGGGGCATCGATCACGGAGGGCTTCTACATCATCATCCAAGCCCCTCCGATGAAGTGTGAGTAGTTTACTTCAGACATACGGGTCCATAGTTAGTAGCTAGATGGCTTCTTCTCTCTTTTTGGATCTCAATACAATGTTCTCCCCCTCACTCGTGGAGATCTATTTGATGTAATCTTCTTTTTGCGGTGTGTTTGTTGAGACCGATGAATTGTGGGTTTATGATCAAGTCTATCTATGAATAATATTTGAATCTTCTCTGAATTCTTTTATGTATGATTGGTTATCTTTGCAAGTCTCTTCGAATTATCGGTTTGGTTTGGCCTACTAGATTGGTTTTTCTTGCCATGGGAGGAGTGCTTAGCTTTGGGTTCGATCTTGCGGTGTCCTTTCCCAGTGACAGAAGGGGCAGCAAGGCACGTATTTTATCGTTGCCATCGAGGATAACAAGATGGTTTTTTTTATCATATTGCATGAAACTATCCCTCTACATCATCTCATCTTGCTTAAGGCGTTACTCTATTTTTAACTTAATACTCTAGATGCATGCTGGATAGCGGTCGATGAGTGGAGTAATAGTAGTAGATGCAGAATCGTTTCGGTCTACTTGTCTCGGACGTGATGCCTATATACATGATCATACCTAGATATTCTCATAACTATGCTCAATTCTGTCAATTACTCAACAGTAATTTGTTCACCCACCGTAGAATACTTATGCTCTTGAGAGAAGCCACTAGTGAAACCTATGGCCCCCGGGTCTCTTTCTCATCATATCAATCTTCATCACTTCATTATTGTTTTGCTTTTACTTTGCTTGTACTTTTTACTTTGCATCTCTATACCAAAAATACCAAAAATATTATTTATCATCTCTATCAGATCTCACTTTCGTAAGTGACCGTGAAGGGATTGACAACTCCTAAGCGCGTTGGTTGCGTTGAGCTATTGTTTTTGTGTAGGTACGAGGGACTCGCGCGTAGCCTCCTACTGGATTGATACCTTGGTTCTCAAAAACTGAGGGAAATACTTATGCTACTTTGCTGCATCATCCTCTCCTCTTCGGGGAAATCCAACACAGTGCTCAAGAGGTAGCAAGAAGAATTTCTGGCGCCGTTGCCGGGGAGTCTGCGCAAAAGTCAACATACCAAGTACTCATCACAATCCTTATCTCCCGCATTACATTATTTGCCATTTGCCTCTCATTTTCCTCTCCCCCACTTCACCCTTGCCGTTTTATTCGCCCTCTCTCTCTCTATCCTCCCTCTCTCTCTCGTTTTGCCTCTTTTGCCCGTTTGCTTGTTTTTGCTCGTGTGTTGGATTGCTTGTTTGTCGTGATGGCTCAAGATAATACTAAATTGTGTGACTTCACCAATACCAACAATAATGATTTCCTTCACACTCCGGTTGCTCCTCTTACCGATGTTGAATCTTGTGAAATTAATACTGCTTTGTTGAATCTTGTCATGAAAGATCCGTTCTCCGACTTTCCTAGTGAAGATGCCGCTACCCATCTTAATAGCTTCGTTGATTTGTGTGACATGCAAAAGAAGAAATTTGTCGATAATGATATTGTTAAATTGAAGCTATTTCCTTTTTCACTTATAGATTGTGCTAAAGCTTGGTTTTCATCTTTGCCTAAAAATAGTATTGATTCATGGAACAAGTACAAAGATGCTTTTATCTCTAAGTATTTTCCTCCCGCTAAGATCATCTCTCTTAGAAACGATATTATGAATTTTAAGCAACTTGATCATGAACATGTTGCACAAGCTTGGGAGAGAATGAAATTAATGATACGTAATTGCCCTACTCATGGTTTGAATTTGTGGATGATTATACAAATTTTTTATGCCAGATTGAATTTTGCTTCTAGAAATCTTTTAGATTCGGCCGCAGGAGGCACTTTTATGGAAATCACTTTAGGAGATGCTACTAAACTCCTAGATAAAATTATGGTTAATTATTCTCAATGGCATACTGAAAGATCTACTAATAAAAAGGTGCATGCGATAGAAGAAATTAATGTTTTGAGTGGAAAGATGGATGAACTTATGAAATTATTTGCTAATAAGAGTGTTTCTTCTGATCCTAATGATGTGCCCTTGTCTACTTTGATTGATAATAATAATGAATCTATGGACGTGAATTTTGTTGGTAGGAACAATTTTGGTAACAACGCGTATAGAGGAAATTTCAACCCTGGGCCTTATCCTAGTAATCCATCTAATAATTATGGTAATTCCTACAACAATTCTTATGGAAATTATAATAATATGCCCTCTGATTTTGAATCTAATATTAAATAATTTATTTCTTCGCAAAAGAATTTTAATGCTATGATTGAAGAAAAATTGCTTAAGATTGATGATTTGGTTAGGAACGTTGATAGAATTGCTCTTGATATTGATTCTTTGAAACTTAGATCTATTCCACCTAAGCATGATATCAATGAGTCTCTCAAAGCCATGAGAATTTCCATTGACGAGTGCAAAGAAAGAACCGCTAGGATGCGTGCTAAGAAAGATGCCTTTATAAAAACGTGTTCTTCTAGTTCCCATGAAAATAATGATGAAGATCTAAAAATTATTGATGTGTCCCCTATTAAATCTTTGTTTTGCAATATGAATCTTGATAATGATGGGACTGAATATGATCCACCTTTACCTAGAAGGCGTTCTAAGAATTCGGAATTTGTTGATCTTGATGCTAAATTTCATAAAAGTGGGATTGAGAAATTAAAACTCTAGATGTTGCTAAACCCACTATTATGGATTTCAAGGAATTTAACTATGAAAATTGCTCTTTAATTGATTGTATTTCCTTGTTGCAATCCGTGCTAAAATCTCCTCACGCTTATAGTCAAAATAAAGCGTTTACTAAACATATCGTTGATGCCTTGATGCAATCTTATGAAGTAAAACTTGAATTGGAAGTTTCTATACCTAGAAAACTTTATGATGAGTGGGAACCTACTATTAAAATTAAAATTAAAGATCATGAGTTTTATGCTTTGTGTGATTTGGGTGCTAGTGTCTCTACTATTCCCAAAACTTTGTGTGATTTGCTAGATTTCCGTGATTTTGATGATTGCTCTCTAAACTTGCATCTTGCGTATTCCACTATTAAGAAACCTATGGGAAGAATTAATGATGTTCTTATTGTTGCCAATAGGAATTATGTGCCCATAGATTTTATCATTCTTGATATAGATTGCAATCCTTCTTGCCCTATTATTCTTGGTAGACCTTTCCTTAGAACGGTTGGTGCAATTATTGATATGAAGGAAGGGAATATTAGATTCCAATTTCCATTAAAAAAGGGCATGGAACACTTTCCTAGAAAGAAAATAAAATTACCATATGAATCTATCATGAGAGCCACTTATGGATTGCCTACCAAAGATGGCAATACTTAGCGCTATTCGTCACCCTGGGTGAGGAATAGTTATTCTTCACCCCCCCCCCCTCTATTTTACCATCAATGCACCGTAATTTTACGTTCTGTAAGTTTGTCTTATTTCCAACGCCAAAAGGGACCGTAAAAAAATATAATCGCCGTAAAAAATATTATATTATGTAAAATTACAAACATAAAAACATAGTCTAGAATACACATAAACTGCAAATTTTCTTGTCTGATGGCCTATATTTTTATTTTCTTATGTCAAATTTTACGTAGTGAATCAATAGAAATGTAACTATTTAAATTCGAAACGTAATTTAATTATGAAATGATCGTAAGATTACCTCAGATGAAGAATAACTTATTCTGCACGTTGGGTGAGTTGTGTTTTTTGTGTTTAATTAGTGTTTGTGCCAAGTAGAACCGTTGGGAAGACTTGGGGAAAGTCTTGTTGAACTTGCTGTAAAAAAACAGAAACTTTAGCGCTCACGAGAACTGCTGTCATTTTTATTTGGAAAGTGATATTTAGTTAATTCTTTTTGCAGACGATCAATAGATAAATTCCTCACGTCCAGAAATTTATTTTAGAATTTTTTGGGTTCCATATCTTGCGCTAGCTACAGATTACTACAGACTGTTCTGTTTTTGACAGATTCTGTTTTTCGTGTGTTGTTTGCTTATTTTGATGAATCTATGGCTAGTAAAATAGTTTATAATCCATAGAGAAGTTGGAATACAGTAGGTTTAAAACCAATATAAATAAAGAATGAGTTCATTACAGTACCTTGAAGTGGTCTTTTGTTTTCTTTCGCTAATGGAGCTCACGAGATTTTCTACTTTGAGTTTTGTGTTGTGAAGTTTTCAAGTTTTGGGTAAAGATTTGATGGATTATGGAACAAGGAGTGGCAAGAGCCTAAGCTTGGGGATGCCCATGGCACCCCCAAGATAATCTAAGGACACCTAAAAGCCAAAGCTTGGGGATGCCCCGGAAGGCATCCCCTCTTTTCGTCTACTTCTATCGGTAACTTTACTTGGAGCTATATTTTTATTCACCACATGATATGCGTTTTGCTTGGAGCGTCTTTTATGATTTGAGTCTTTTCTTATTAGTCTACCACAATCATCCTTGCTGTACACACCTTTTGAGAGAGCCATACATGATTTGGAATTTGATAGAATACTCTATGTGCTTCACTTATATCTTTTGAGCTTTATAGTTTTGCTCTAGTGCTTCACTTATATCTTTTAGAGCACGGTGGTGGATTTGTTTTATAGAAACTATTGATCTCTCATGCTTCACTTAGATTATTTTGAGAGTCTTAATAGCATGGTAATTTGCTTAAAATCCTAATATGCTTGGTATGCAAGATTAATAATAAAACTTTCGTATGAGTGTATTGAATACTAAGAAAAGTTTGATGCTTGATGATTGTTTTGAGATATGGAGGTAATAATATCAAAGTCATGCTAGTTGAGTAGTTGTGAAATTGAGAAATACTTGTGTTGAGGTTTGCAAGTCCCGTAGCATGCACGTATGGTAAACGTTATGCAACAAATTTGAAACATGAGGTGTTATTTGATTGTCTTCCTTATGAGTGGCGGTCGGGGACGAGCGATGGTCTTTTCCTACCAATCTATCCCCCTAGGAGCATGCGCGTAGTGCCGAGGTTTTTGATGACTTGTAGATTTTTGCAATAAGTATGTGAGTTCTTTATGACTAATGTTGAGTCCATGGATTATACGCACTCTCACCCTTCCATCCTTGCTAGCCTCTTCGGTACCGTGCATTGCCCTTTCTCACATTGAGAGTTGGCGCAAACTTCGCCGGTACATCCAAACCCCGTGATATGATACGCTCTTTCACACATAAACCTCCTTATATCTTCCTCAAAACAGCCACCATACCTACCTATTATGGCATTTCCATAGCCATTCCAAGATATATTGCCATGCAACTTTCCATCATTCCGTTCATCATGACACATTCATCATTGTCATATTGCTTAGCATGATCATGTAGTTGACATAGTATTTGTGGCAAAGCCACCATTCATAACTCTTTCATACATGTCACTCTTGGTTCATTGCATATCCCGGTACACCGCCGGAGGCATTCATATAGAGTCATCTTTGTTCTAGTATCGAGTTGTAATCATTGAGTTGTAAATGAATAGAAGTGTGATGATCATCATTATTAGAGCATTGTCCCAAGTGAGGAATAAATAAAAAAAGAGAAAGGCCATAAAAAAGAAAAGGCTCAAAAAATGAGAGAAAAAGAGAGAAGGGACAATGATACTATCCTTTTCCACACTTGTGCTTCAAAGTAGCACCATGATCTTCATAGTAGAGAGTGTCTCTTGTTATTACTTTCATATACTAGTGGGAATTTTTCATTCTAGAACTTGGCTTGTATATTCTAACAATGGGCCTCCTCAAGTGCCCTAGGTCTTCATGAGCAAGCAAGTTGGATGCACACCCACTAGTTTCTTTTGTTGAGCTTTCATACATTTATAGCTCTAGTGCATCCATTGCATGGCAATCCCTACTCCTTGCATTAACATCAATCGTTGGGCATCTCCATAGCCCATTGATTAGCCTCGTTGATGTGAGACTTTCTCC
Organism: Triticum aestivum; assembly: GCF_018294505.1. Classification (NCBI taxonomy): domain Eukaryota; kingdom Viridiplantae; phylum Streptophyta; class Magnoliopsida; order Poales; family Poaceae; genus Triticum; species Triticum aestivum. The sequence goes on from NC_057800.1 coordinate 628,411,090, forward strand.
TTTTTGTCTTCTCCACATAACCCCCTCATTATATTCTATTCCACCCATAGTACTATGTCCATGGCTCGCGCTCATATATTGCGTGAAAGTTTATAGGTTTGAGATTACTAAAGTATGAAACAATTGTTTGGCTTGTCATCGGGGTTGTGCATGATGAGAGCATTCTTGTGTGACAAAAATGAAACATGACTAAACTATATGATTTTGTAGGGATGAACTTTCTTTGGCCATGTTATTTTGAGAAGACATAATTGCTTAGTTAGTATGCTTGAAGTATTATCATTTTTATGTCAATATGAACTTTTGTCTTGAATCTTTCGGATCTGAATATTCATACCACAATTAAGAAGAATTACATTAAAACTATGCCAAGTAGCACTCCGCATCAAAAATTCTGTTTTTATCATTTACCTACTCGAGGATGAGCAGGAATTAAGCTTGGGGATGCTTGATACGTCTCCAACGTATCTATAATTTTTGATTGCTTCATGCTATATTATCTACTGTTTTGGACATTATTGGGCTTTATTATCCACTTTTATATTATTTTTGGGACTAACCTATTAACCGGAGGCCCAGCCCAAAATTGTTGTTTTTGCCTGTTTTAGGGTTTCGAAGAAAAGGAATATCAAACGGAGTCCAAACGAAATGAAACCTTTGGAAACGTGATTTTCTCATCAGATAAGATCCAGGAGACTTGGACCCTCCATCAAGAAAGCCACGAGGCGGTCACGAGGGTGGAGGGCGCCCCCCCTAGGGTGCGCCCCCTGCCTCATGGGCCCCTCGAAGCTCCACCGACGTACTTCTTCCTCCTATATATATCCACGTACCCCCAAACGACCCGGGATGAAGCCAAAAACCTAATTCCACCACCGCAACTTCCTGTATCCATGAGATCCCATCTTGGGGCCTGTTCCGGAGCTCCATCGGAGGGGGCATCGATCACGAAGTGCTTCTATATCATCATCCAAGCCCCTCCGATGAAGTGTGAGTAGTTTACTTCAGACCTATGGGTCCATAGTTAGGAGCCAGATGGCTTCTTCTCTCTTTTTGGATCTCAATACAATGTTCTCCCCCCTCTCGTGGAGATCTATTTGATGTAATCTTCTTTTTGCGGTGTGTTTGTTGAGACCAATGAATTGTGGGTTTATGATCAAGTCTATCTATGAATAATATTTGAATCTTCTCTGAATTCTTTTATGTATGATTGGTTATCTTCGCAAGTCTCTTCGAATTATTAGTTTGGTTTGGCCTACTAGATTGGTTTTTCTTGCGATGGGAGGAGTGCTTAGCTTTGGGTTCGATCTTGCGGTGTCCTTTCCCAGTGACAGATGGGGCAGCAAGGCACATATTGTATCGTTGCCATCGAGGATAACAAGATGGGTTTTATCATATTGCATGAAACTATCCCTCTACATCATGTCATCTTGCTTAAGGCGTTACTCTGTTTTTAACTTAATACTCTAGATGCATGCTGGATAGCAGTCGATGAGTGGAGTAATAGTAGTAGATGCAGAATCGTTTCGGTCTACTTGTCTCGGACATGATGCCTATATACATGATCATACCTAGATATTCTCATAACTATGCTCAATTCTGTCAATTGCTCAACAGTAATTTGTTCACCCACCGTAGAATACTTATGCTCTTGAGAGAAGCCACTAGTGAAACCTATGGCCCCGGGTCTCTTTCTCATCATATCAATCTCCATAACTTTAGTATTGTTGTGCTTTTACTTTGCTTTTACTTTTACTTTGCATCTCTATATTAAAAATACCAAAAATATTTTTTATCATCTCTATCAGATCTCACTTTCGTAAGTGACCGTGAAGGGATTGACAACTCCTAAGCGTGTTGGTTGTGTTGAGCTATTGTTTTTGTGTAGGTACGAGGGACTCGCGCGTAGCCTCCTACTGAATTGATACATTGGTTCTCAAAAACTGAGGGAAATACTTACGCTAATTTGATGCATCATCCTCTCCTCTTCGGGGAAATCCAGCACAGTGCTCAAGAGGTAGCAGGGGGTACCGGTAACCCCCGGTACTCCGGTATTTATCCGGTAACCCCCGGAACCCTACCGGTGTCCGAATATGACCTTCCAATATATCAAACATTATGTCTCGACCATTTTGAGACTCCTCGTAATTTCTGTGATCACATCCGGGACTCCGAACTACCTTCGGTACATCAAAACACAAAAACTCATAATACCGAACGTCACAGAACTTTAAGCGTGCGGACCCTACGGGTTCGAGAACTATGTAGACATGACCGAGACATGTCTGCGGTCAATAACCAATAGCAGAACCTGGATGCTCATATTGGTTCCTACATATTATACGAAGATCGTTATTGGTCAAACCGCATAAGAATACACGTTGTTCCCTTTGTCATCGGTATGTTACTTGCCCGAGATTCGATCGTCGGTATCTCAATACCTAGTTCAATCTCATTACTGGCAAGTCTCTTTACTCGTTCCGTAATGCAACATCCCGCAACTAACTCATTAGCCACATTGCTTGCAAGGCTTATAGCGATGTGCATTACCGAGAGGGCCCAGAGATGCCTCTCCGACAATCGGAGTGACAAATCCTATTCTTGACCTATGCCAAAACCACAAACACCATTGGAGACACCTGTAGAGCACCTTTATAATCACCCAGTTACGTTGTGACGTTTGGTAGCACACAAAGTGTTCCTCCGGTATTCGGGATTTGCATAATCTCATAGTCATATGAACATGTATAAGTCATGAAGAAAGCAATAGCAGTAAACTTAAACGATCAAGTGCTAAGCTAACGAAATGGGTCAAGTCAATCACATCATTCTCCTAATGATGTGATCCCGTTGATAAAATAACAACTCATGTCCATTGTTAGGAAACTTAACCATCTTCGATCAATGAGCTAGTCAAGTAGAGGCATACTAGTGACACTATGTTTGTCTATGTATTCACACATGTATTATGTTTCCGGTTAATACAATTCTAGTATGAATAATAAACATTTATCATGAAATAAGGAAATAAATAATAACTTTATTATTGCATATCTCTATGTCTCCCACCTGGACTTGATCCCGGATGGAATTGAAGCGTCTCTTGATGTGCTTGGTTCTCTCGTGAAATCTGGATTCCTTTGCCAAGGCAATTGCACCAGTATTGTCACAAAAGATTTTCATTGGACCCGATGCACTAGGTATGATACCTAGATCAGATATGAACTCCTTCATCTAGACTCCTTCATTTGCTGCTTCTGAAGCAGCTATGTACTCTGCTTCACACGTAGATCCCGCCATGATGCTTTGTTTAGAACTGCTCCTACTGACAGCTCCATCGTTCAATATAAACACGTATCCGGTTTGCGATATAGAATCGTCCGGATCAGTGTCAAAGCTTGCATCGATGTAACCATTTACGACGAGCTCTTTGTCACCTCCATAAACGAGAAACATATTCTTAGTCCTTTTCAGGTATTTCAGGATGTTCTTGACCGCTGTCCTCCTGGATTACTTTGGTACCTCCCTGCCAAACTAATAGCAAGGCACACATCATGCCTGGTACACAGCATTGCATACATAATAGAGCCTATGGCTGAAGCATAGGGAACACTTCTCATTTTCTCTCTATCTTCTGCAGTGGTCGGGCATTGAGTCTTACTCAACTTCACACCTTGTAAAAGAGGCAAGAACCCTTTCTTAGCTTGATCCATTTTGAACTTCTTCAAAACTTTATCAAGGTATGTGCTTTGTGAAAGTCCAATTAAGCGTCTTGATCTATCTCTATAAATCTTGATGCCCAATATATAAGTAGCTTCACCAAGGTCTTTCATTGAAAAACTCTTATTAAAGTATCCTTTTATGCTATCCAGAAATTCTATATCATTTCCAATCAACAATATGTCATCCACATATAATATTAGAAATGCTACAGAGCTCCCACTCACTTTCTTGTAAATACAGGCTTCTCCAAAAGTCTGTATAAAACCATATGCTTTGATCACACTATCAAAACGTTTATTCCAACTCCGAGATGCTTGCACCAGTCCATAAATGGATCGCTGGAGCTTGCACACTTTGTTAGTACCCTTTGGATCGATAAAACCTTCAGGTTGCATCATATGCAACTGTTCTTCCATAAAACCATTCAGGAATGCAGTCTTTACATCCATTTGCCAAATTTCATAATCATAAAATGCGAAAATTGCTAACATGATTCGGACGGACTTAAGCATCGCTACGGGTGAGAAGGTCTCATCGTAGTCAACTCCTTGAACTTGTCCAAAACCTTTCGCAACAAGTCGAGCTTTGTAGAACGTAATGTTACCGTCAGCGTCAGTCTTCTTCTTGAAGATCCATTTATTCTCGATGGCTTGCCGATCATCGGGCAAGTCAACCAAAGTCCACACTTTGTTCTCATACATGGATCCCATCTCAGATTTCATGGCCTCAAGCCATTTTGCGGAATCTGGGCTCATCATCGCTTCCTCATAGTTCGTAGGTTCCTCATGGTCAAGTAACATGACCTCCAGAACAGGATTACCCTACTATTCTGGTGCGGATCTTGCTCTGGTTGACCTACGAGGTTCGGTAGTAACTTGATCTGAAGTTTCATGATCATCATCATTAGCTTCCTCACTAATTGGTGTAGGTGTCACACGAACCAGTTTCTGTGATGAACTACTTTCCAATAAGTGAGAAGGTATAGTTACCTCATCAAGTTCTACTTTCCTCCCACTCACTTCTTTCGAGAGAAACTCCTTCTCTAGAAAGGATCCATTCTTAGCAACGAATGTCTTGCCTTCGGATCTGTGATAGAAGGTGTACCCAACAGTTTCCTTTGGGTATCCTATGAAGACACATTTCTCTGATTTGGGTTCGAGCTTATCAGGTTGAAGCTTTTTCACATAAGCATCACAGCCCCAAACTTTAAGAAACGACAACTTTGGTTTCTTGCCAAACCACAGTTCATAAGGTGTCGTCTCAACGGATTTCGATGGTGCCCTATTTAACGTGAATGCAGCTGTCTCTAAAGCATAACCCCAAAAAGATAGCGGTAAATCAGTAAGAGATGTCATAGATCGCACCATATCTAGTAAAGTATGATTAAGACGTTCGGACACACTAATACGCTATGGTGTTCCGGGTGGCGTGAGTTGCTAAACTATTCCACATTGTTTCAAATGTAAACCAAACTCGTAACTCAATATTCTCCTCCACGATCAGATCGTAGAAACTTTATTTTCTTGTTACGATGATTTTCCACTTCACTCTGAATTTTTTTGAACTTTTCAAATGTTTCAGACTTATGTTTCATTAAGTAGATATACCCATATCGGCTCAAATCATCTGTGAAGGTGTGAAAATAATGATACCCGCCGCGAGCCTCAACATTCATTGGACCACATACATCAGTATGTATGATTTCCAACAAATCTGTTGCTCGCTCCATTGTTCCGGAGAACAGTGTTTTAGTCATCTTGCCCATGAGGCATGGTTCGCAAGTACCAAGTGATTCATAATCAAGTGATTCCAAAAGTCCATTAGTAAGGAGTTTCTTCATGCGCTTTACACCAATATGACCCAAACGGCAGTGCCACAAATAAGTTGCACTATCATTATCAAATCTGCATCTTTTGGCTTCAACATTATGAATATGTGTATCACTACTATCGAGATTCAACACAAATAGACCACTGTTCAAGGGTGCATGACCATAAAAGATATTACTCATATAAATAGAATAACCATTATTCTTAGATTTAAATGAATAATCGTCTCGCATCAAACAAGATCCAGATATAACGTTCATGCTTAACACTGGCACCAAATAACAATTATTCAGGTCTAAAACTAATCCCGAAGGTAGATATAGAGGTAGCATGCCGACGGCGATCACATCGACTTTGGAACCATTTCCCACGCACATCATCACCTTGTCCTTAGCCAGTCTTGGCTTAATCCGTAGTCCCTGTTTCGAGTTGCAAATATTAGCAACAGAACCAGTATAAATACCCAGGTGCTATTGTGAGCTCTAGTAAGGTACACATCAATAACATGTATATCACATATACCTTTGTTCACCTTGCCATCCTTCTTATCCGCCAAATACTTGGGGCAGTTCCGCTTCCAGTGACCAGTCCCTTTGCAGTAGAAGCACTCAGTCTCAAGCTTAGGTCCAGACTTGGGTTTCTTCTCTTGAGCAGCAACTTGTTTGTCGTTCTTCTTGAAGTTCCCTTTCTTCTTCCCTTTACCCTTTTTCTTGAAACTGGTGGTCTTGTTGACCATCAACACTTGATGCTCCTTCTTGATTTCTACCTCCACAGCCTTTAGCATTGCAAAGAGCTCGGGAATCGTTTTATCCATCCCTTGCATATTATAGTTTATCACGAAGCTCTTGTAGCTTGGTGGCAGTGATTGAAGAACTTTGTCAATGACACTATCAACCGGAAGATTAACTCCCAGCTGAGTCAAGTGATTATGGTACCCAGACATTCTGAGTATATGTTCACTGACAGAACTATTCTCCTCCATCTTGCAGTTGTAGAACTTATTGGAGACTTCATATCTCTCAATCCGGGCATTTGCTTGAAATATTAACTTCAATTCCTGGAACATCTCATATGCTCCATGACGTTCAAAATGTTGTTCAAGTCCCAGTTCTAAGTCATAAATCATGGCACACTGAACTATTGAGTAGTCATCACCTTTGCTCTGCCAGACGTTCATAACATCTGGTGTTGCTCCTACAACGGGTTTGGCACTCAGCGGTGCTTCCAGGACGTAATTCTTCTGTGCAGCAATGAGGATAATTCTCAAGTTATGGACCCAGTCCGTGTAATTGCTACCATCATCTTTCAACTTTGCTTTCTCAAGGAACGCATTAAAATTCAATGGAACAACAGCACGGGCCATCTATCTACAATAACATAGACAAGCAAAATACTATCAGGTACTAAGTTCATGAAACATTTAAGTTCAATTAATCATATTACTTAAGAACTCCCACTTAGATAGACATCCCTCTAATCATCTAAGTGATCACGTGACTCATATCAACTAAACCATAACTGATCATCACGTGAAATGGAGTAGTTTTCAATGGTGAACATCACTATGTTGATCATATCTACTATATGATTCATGCTCGACCTTTCGGTCTCAGTGTTCTGAGGCCATATCTGCATATGCTAGGCTCGTCAAGTTTAACCCGAGTATTCTGCGTGTGTAAAACTGTCTTACACCCATTGTAGATGAATGTTGAGCTTATCACACCCGATCATCACGTGGTGTCTCGGCACGATGAACTTTGCAACGGTGCATACTCAGGGAGAACACTTTTACCTTGAAATTTAGTGAGAGATCATCTTATAATGCTACCGTCAAACAAAGCAGAATAAGATGCATAAAGGATAAACATCACATGCAATCAATATAAGTGATATGATATGGCCATCATCATCTTGTGCCTTTGATCTCCATCTCCAAAGCACCGTCATGATCACCATCGTCACCGGCGCGACACCTTGATCTCCATCGTAGCATCGTTGTCGTCTCGCCAATTATTGCTTCTATGACTATCGCTATCGCTTAGTGATAAAGTAAAGCAATTACAAGGCCATTGCATTGCATACAATAAAGCGACAACCATATGGCTCCTGCCAGTTGCCGATAACTCTGTTACAAAACATGATCATCTCATACAACAAATATAGCATCATGTCTTGACCATATCACATCACAACATGCCCAACAAAAACAAGTTAGACGTCCTCTACTTTGTTATTGCAAGTTTTACGTGGCTGCTACGGGCTGAGCAAGAACCGTTCTTACCTACGCATCAAAACCACAACGATAGTTCATCAAGTTAGTGCTATTTTAACCTTCTCAAGGACCGGGCGTAGTCACACTCGGTTCAACTAAAGTTGGAGAAACTGACACCCGCCAGCCACCTATGTGCAAAGCACGTCGGTAGAACCAGTCTCGCGTAAGCGTGCACGTAATGTCGGTCCGGGCCGCTTCATCCAACAATACCGCCGAACCAAAGTATGACATGCTGGTAAGCAGTATGACTTGTATCGCCCACAACTCACTTGTGTTCTACTCGTGCATATAACATTTATGCAATAACCTGGCTCAGATGCCACTGTTGGGGAACATAGTAATTTCATAAAAATTCCTACGCACACGCAAGATCATGGTGATGCATAGCAACGAGAGGGGAGAGTGTCGTCCACGTACCCTCGTAGACCGTTAAGCGGAAGCTTTATGACAACACAGTTGATGTAGTCGTACGTCTTCACGGTCGACCGATCCTCGGTACCGAACGTACGGCACCTCCGCGTTGAGCACACGTTCAGCTCGGTGACATCTCATGAACTAACGATCCAGTAGAGCTCAAAGGAGAGTTTCGTCAGCACGACGGTGTGGTGACGATGTTGATGAAGCTACCGTCGCAGGGCTTCGCCTAAGCACCGCTACGATATGACCGAGGTGGATTATGGTGGAGGGGGGCACCGCACATGGCTGGGATAGATCAATGATCAACTTGTGTGTCTAGAGGTGCCCCCTGCCCCTGTATATAAAGGAGCAAGGGGGGAGAGGCGGCCGGCCAAGGAGGGCGCGCCAAGGGAGGGAGTCCTACTCCCTGTGGGAGTAGGACTCCTCCTTTTCCTATTAGGAGTAGGAGAGGGGGAAGGAAAGAGGGGGCCGACCCCCCTTGCCCTAAACCAATTCGGTTTGGGCCTTGGGGGGTGCGCCCTACACTCCCCTTGCTGACCTCTATTTCCAATAAGGCCCATGTAGGCCCATTAAGCCCCCGGGGGGTTCCGGTAACCCCCGATACTCCGGTATTTATCCGGTAACCCCGGAACCATTCCGGTGTCCGAATATAACCTTTCAATATATCAAACTTTATGTCTCTACCATTTCGAGACTCCTCGTCATGTCCGTGATCACATCCGGGACTCCGAACTACCTTCGGTACATCAAAACACAAAACTCATAATACCGATCGTCACAGAACTTTAAGCGTGCGGACCCTACGGGTTCAAGAACTATGTAGACATGACCAAGACATGTCTCCGGTCAATAATCAATAGCGGAACCTAGATTATCATATTGGTTCCTACATATTCTACGAAGATCTTTATCGGCCAAACCGCATAACAATATACGTTGTTCCCTTTGTCATTGGTATGTTACTTGCCCGAGATTCGATCGTCGGTATCTCAATACCTAGTTCAATCTCGTTACTGGCAAGTCTCTTTACTCATTCTGTAATGCAACATCCCGCAACTAACTCATTAGCCACATTTCTTGCAAGGCTTATAGTGATGTGCATTACCGAGAGGGCCCAGAGATACCTCTCCAACAATCAGAGTGACAAATCCTATTCTTGATCTATGCCAAAACCACGAACACCATTGGAGACACCGGTAGAGCACCTTTATAATCACCGAGTTATGTTGTGACGTTTGGTAGCACACAAAGTGTTCCTCCGGTATTCGGGATTTGCATAATCTCATTGTCATAGGAACATGTATAAGTCATGAAGAAAGCAATAGCAGTAAACTTAAACAATCAAGTGCTAAGCTAATGAAATGGGTCAAGTCAATCACATCATTCTCCTAATTATGTGATCCCATTGATCAAATAACAACTCATGTCTATTGCTAGGAAACTTAACCATCTTTGATCAATGAGCTAGTCAAGTAGAGGCATACTAGTGACACTATGTTTGTCTATGTATTCACACATGTATTATGTTTCCGGTTAATACAATTCTAGCATGAATAATAAACATTTATCATGAAATACAGAAATAAATAATAACTTTATTATTGCCTCTAGGGCATATTTCGTTCATACTTGTGCCTCCAAACATTCCTTAAACCAGTTTTGCCATGAGAGTCCACCATACCTACCTATGGATGGAGTAAGATCCTTCAAGTAAGTTGTCATCGGTGCATGCAATACAAATTTCTCTCTAAATATGTATGATTTATTAGTGTGGAGAAAATAAGCTTTATACGATCTTGTGATGTTGAAGAAATAAAAGCGACGGACTGCATAATAAAGGTACATATCACAAGTGGCAATATAAAGTGACGTTCTTTTGCATTAAGATTTCGTGCATCCAACCATAAAAGTGCATGACAACCTCTTCATCCCTCTGCGAAGGGCCTATCTTTTACTTTTATCTTCTATCCTTATACAAGAGTCATGGTGATCATCACCTTTCCCTTTTTACACTTCTTTTCTTTGGCAAGCACTTTGTGTTGGAGCGATCCGGATATATATGCATACATATATATATATATACATAAATACTATTCTGATCACGGGATCAGAATAATATTCTGATCACAACATGAACTTCCCGAGTAACGCGCCTGACCTTCCCCGAGTACTAGGTTGAACTCCAGCTAAAAGGTGTCCAAATGGGGCTTGCGATATACCTTTGGATAGCTATGGACATCAGTATCATGATCCAACTTAAATTTTTGGCAAAATGTAAGCGGTTTAAGAGCAGTTTTGAAAACTGTTTTTTCTTCATACAAAAAACGTGAATCGTATTTTTGATCGCATTTTTAAACTATTTATCGGAATGAGGCAAATAATATGGCGTTGGAAAGCTGCTGCAAAACCGCTCCTTCCACATGTTGAAAGTTTTCTCTAATTCCCTACGGTTAAAGAGTAATTCGGAAAATCGTAAAATTTCACAAACCGAACACCCGAGTTTGTATTTTCGATGCCATTACTAAACGGCTAATCCAATTGAGGAAAATAATATGGCGTTGGAAAGCTTATGAAATTGCGCTACTTTTTTATGTTAAATGTTTTTTCTAATTTTGAATTGTTTAAAAGTAATTTAGAAAACGGTACAAGTTCCACCAAGTTCGTATTTTTAAGCTAATTTTTCAACCGTACGTCCAAATGCAGCAAATGATATGGCATTGGAAAGCTTGAAGAAATGCGAAACTTTTTTGTATATATTGTTTCTCCTAATTTATTACGGTTTTATGTCAGTTTTGAAAATGGTTAAAAACGTATTTTTGCCGTAATTTCTACAAACTTTTTCGGAATGGGGAAAATAATATACTGCTGAAAAGCTACGGAAAATGTGAAACTTTTTCATGTTGATGGTTTTCTATGAATGCTGGCCGTTTTCAAGTAATTTCGAAAATGGTGAGGTCATTCGTTCTGCCTTTATCGCGTAACAGATTCTTCGAAAATGCACCGCGTGAAGAACCTGAACTTCTCGGCATGTCTACTTGAACTTCACTCTGTTTTTCACATGTTTTTTTGCTCGTGGCTCTCCATCCACTGCTCGTAGCTCTCCGTCCACTCACCGGAATTAAGCAAGTGATATACCAGTGGAAAGCTGCTGTAAACACGCAACTTTCCCGTGTTGATCATTTTTTCATACTCGCGACGATTTTAAATTTTTTTCATCTGATATTCATTCAGTGTAGTAGGTGAACTTCCTGCTTTTTTTACGTTGAACTTCTGTGACGTATTTTTCATTTGTAATTTTCTCATCCATTCGTTAGTGTTACACAAATAATATTCCTTCTGTACAAACATCTCTAACAATATATTTTTTTAACTTTCTTCGATCGAGGACTTGAATTTATAACAACAAAAAATTTAGTATTTGCTTTTTTATTCCTTTTTAATACCAAATGCACATCGTGTTGTACGTGGACTTCTCGCAGTTATCAATCCGAACTTCTCTCGGTTACGTGAAAATATTTTGTTTTTTATGAATATTAATCTGAATTTTCCTTTTTTTATGAATTTTGCGCTCTATTTTTCAAAGTTGAACTTCTTGTTATTTTATTTTTGGACTTCTTGTTTCCATTCTTTAATAACGAGGGAAATCTGAGTTTTCTATAATCATCGAACTTCTCCATCTTTTTAATATGGACTTCCTGGTTTTTTATTAATCTTTTTATGAAATTTTGAAGTGCTCTATTTTTAAAAGTTGAACTTCTTGTTATTTAATTTTTGAACTTCTTGTTTCTATTCTTTTAATAACGAGGAAAATATGGGCTTTCTATAATTATCGAACTTATCCATCTTTTTAATATGGACTTCCTAGTTTTTTATTAATCTTTTTATGAAATTTTGAAGCGCTCTATTTTTTAAAAGTTGAACTTCTTGTTATTTAATTTTTGAACTTCTTGTTTCCATTCTTTAATAACGAGAAACATCTGAGTTTTCTATAATCGTCGAACTTCTCCATTTTTTTAATATGGACTTCCTGCTTTAATTTCTTTTAGCAACGGAAAAAATCCTACATTTTGATAGACATCGAGTCGCCCCGCTTTTAAATTTGAACTTTGAGGTTTATTTTAAGAGAGAAAATGTTTTTATAAAATTGTTTGAGATGCCTTTTTCAATGACCTTCTCTGGGTTTGTAACAAGCATTAAACCTGTTGCGCCACAAACATTATTTTTTGTAAATTGAACTTCATAGTTTTATTTTTCTTACAACGGTAATAATTTGAGTTTCCCGTATACATCAAACTACTCCTCTTTTTTAATTTGAATTCATCATTTTTATTCTTTAGTAACAAGGAAAATATGAGTATCTTTATAAATATCGACTTCTCTATTTTGTAATTTGGACTTCTTGGTTTATTTTCTTTCAGTGACGGCGAAATCCAAGTTTTGTAATAAATATTGAACATGTTTGTTTTTTAAATTTGAACTTCTAGTGTTTTTCTAGAAATGGTGATAATCCTGTTTGTACGATTTTTTGAACTGCTCTATGTTTAAAATCCGAACTTCTTAATTTTTTATTAGAAACGATGAAATATTCGTTTCAAAGTGCTCTCTTGTTTTTGTACTATTGTGTTATTTTTTTGTGTGAACTTCTTATGTCCTTCCCATCAACAGATTCAGATTTTCCATTTTTTTATACATCAAACTTTTGCATTACTTTATTTTGAACTTCTTGTTTGCACTCTTAAATAATGAGAAAAATCGCAGTTTCTATAATCATCGAACTTCTCCATCTTTTTAATTTGGACCTCCTGGTTTATTTATTAGTAGCAGAAAAAAAATCTAGTCATGTAATAAACATCGAACCACTTTTTGGAAAATAGTATGCTTGTTGGCAATATCAATGAACATGTATAGAGCGGAGAAGCACAATTGATTTAACGAAACATTTTTGAGGATTTTGTAAAGAGTAAACTATATTCCCTTTTTTATTAATTTTTGTTTCTGTTTGAGAACAAAGAGAACATTCTTTTTGCTGTTAATGATTTGAAGTGAATTTTATAGACCTAAATTTTGTTTTATGCTCTTTTTAAATTTGTTTGTCACTTCAAGTTTAAATTATTTGAACTTGCTGAGATACACATAACACACTTGACCTTCTCGAACACAACATTTTGACCTTCACAAATAAAAATTTAGGCATACAAGACAAACAGTGCATTCTCTGCATCCATTTTTTATGATGGCAACATGGGTGCAGGGGCTCGTCGATGTGTTGTACATTTTTGCAGATGGCAACAAGAATGGAATCAGTTTAACAAAACCAAAGAAACTAATTGTAGAACATGTGTAAACGAACCGAGGGGTGCATTTCTTTTTCAACAAACAAAACAAGTGATACATGTAGCCAGACCCACACAAATTTCAGTAGCAATAATAACATCTAAAAGGTATTTGCTGAAGATGATCATTGCATCGTGTTGCTGCAACTTCTCTAAGCAGAGTCTCCATGTGCTCATGTGAGTGTATAGGGGAAGTTGGACTGCACACATGAACTTTTTTGCAAACAACAGCCGCTATAGTCAAACAACAAGATGTTGGTGTGATCTAGGAGCTGCGGTGGCGAACGTCCTGGGGCCGCGTAGTTGAACGGCCCAAGTCGATGGAGTTGAACGGCGTTTGTGTTGCCGCAGCCATTGGAACGAGACTGTGGTGGCAGGGGAGCCTCGCCGGGGACCGAGAGTAATTGCACGATCCCGTCCGAGCTTTGCCATTGGCATCATCCGGGAGGTCGAGGAGCGGCATGGATCCGCTGGGGAAGCAACGCATCTGGCGATGGGTAGGATCCAGGGGGAGCTCCCTGGAGGTAGAGAAGGAGAAGGGGAAGGCAGAAGGAGGCAGGGAGGAGGAGCAGCGCACCTTGCCGGGGACCAAGCCGGGAGCTGGCGCTGGGCCGCATGGCCGGCCATGAAAGTATTATTGGGGCAGAGCCAAGAGGAGGACCGAGAGAAAGGGGGTGCGGATCGGAGTTGGGCGGCGCGCTGGGGGAGGCGGCAGCGGCATCCGGTGGTTGGGGTCCTCGGCCGCGGCAGCAGGATCCAGCGGTTAGGCACGAGGTCGCGGCGGCGGTTGAGGGTGGAAGGAGGCCACCACCGCAGTGGAAGAAGTGGAGGAAGGCCGGCGACGACACGGCGGCAGGGGTGCGGGAGGGCTCGTGGTGGCGGAGGCTCCTCGGAGGGCGCGCGCGGCATGGAGTTCCGGCGGGATCTGAGGGCGGCGGCGGGATGAGGGGCTCGGGGAGGAGAGGTTGCGGGTGGATTGGGGAAGCGAGTCGGGGCAGGGGAGGTGGGTTTTTTCTTATCGGAGGTTGGTTAAGATTTCCAAATTCGAGAAAACCTGATCGGCGCCTATATAGGGTGGACCGTGATCCGAATAACTATTCTGATCCTGGGATCAGAATAGTGCCACTATATATACATACATATATATATATATATCACTTGGATGTAGGTTTTCACAAATTATTATTGTTGACATTGCCCTTGAGGTAAAAGGTTGGGAGGCGAAACTATAAGCCCCTATCTTTCTTTGTGTCCGATTAAAACTTTGAACCCATAAATATCACATGAGTGTTAGCAATTGTGAAAGATTAAATGATAGTTGAGTATGTGGAGTTTGCTGAATCAAAGCTCTTACATATACCCTTCCCGAAAATGAGATGAATTGCAATTGTTGATGACTAAGAGCACGGTTTGTTAGTTTTCAAGAAAGTTTATGATTTATACTTTAACATGTGAATACCTTGTTACTTGATCATGAGAAGTATTATGAGTTGAGCTACTGTTATGATATATAATGATGCTATAAAAAGTGATTGAAACTATCATTGATCAAACTTAAAGCACTTGCTAGCATTCACACTTCATAAATTATTTCTTTTATCATTTACCTACTCGAGCACGAGCAGGAATTAAGCTTGGGGATGCTGATACGTCTCCAACGTATCTATAATTTATGAAGTATTCATGCCATGTTTACAATAGTTTTATATGATTTTGGTATGATTTGATTAGAACTAACCTGGACTGACGTTGTTTCAGCAGAACTACCGTGGTGGTGTTTTTGTGCAGAAATAAAAGTTCTCGGAATGCGATGAAAATCAACAGAGAATTTTTCTGGAAAATATAAAAAATACTAGAACAAAAATATACCGGAGGGGAGTCTCATGGGCGTGGACTACCCGTGGGACCCCTGACTTGTTCTCGATGCCAACCTCTCCTGTAAATACCCAAACCTCCAGAAATTAACCTAGATCGGAAGTTCTACAACCGCAAGCCTCTGTGGCCACGAGAAACAATCTAGGCCCTCTCTGGCACCCTGCCGGAGGGGGCCATCATCACCGGAGGCTATGGAGGAGGATCCCGGAGGGGCCATCATCACCATGAAGGCCAAGGACCAGAGGGAGAACCTCTACCCATCCAGGGGGAGGCCATGGAGGAGGAAGCACAAGGGGGAGAACCTCTCCTCCTCTTTCTTGGTGGCATCGGAGTGCCATCGGGAGGGGAATCATCGCCGTGGTGATCGTCTTCATCAACATCACCATCCTCATCTCTTTTATGCGGTCTACTCTCCCGTACCCCGCTATAATCCCTACTTGAACATGGTGCTTTATGCCACATATTATGATCCAATGATGTGTTGCCATCCTATGATGTTTTGAGTAGATATCCTTTGTCTTTGGGTTGATTGATGATCTAGATTGGTATGAGTTTTATGTTTTATTTTGGTGCTATCCTATTATGCCCTATGTGCCGCGCAAGCATGAGGGATTCTCGTTGTAGGATGTTGCAATACGTTCATGATTCGCTTATAGTGGGTTGCTTGAGTGACAGAAGCATAAACCCAAGTAAGGGGGGTTGTTGCATATGGGATAAAGGGGACTTGATGCTTTAATGCTATGGTTGGGTTTTACCTTAATGATCTTTAGTAGTTGCGGATGCTTGCTAGAGTTCCAATCATAAGTGCATATGATCCAAGAAGATAAAGTATGTTAGTGTATGCCTCTCCCTCATATGAAATTACAATGATGACTATCAGTCTTGTTAACAATTGCCTAGGACAATTTCTCACACTAAACCATCATTATTCCACACTCACTATTTATAATATTTAGTAATATATTCTAACTTTATGATAACAACACCTACTTTTATATTTTAGCTCTCTGATATCATGCAAAGTTATCCTCTTCATACCCATAATGTAGTTTTATTTCTCGTTTCTAGTTGGAAGCAAACATTCGGCGTACGTAGAGTCATATCAGTGAAAGATAGGACTTGAGAGAATATTGATCTTACCTTTAGCTCCTTGTGGGTTCGACACTCCATACTTATCACTTCCACCTTTGGGAATTGCTACAATGATTCCCTGCACTTGGGGATTATCAGGGTACACATGCATCCTGCCACACGTTTGATTTAAGATTGGTGAAGTTGTTTATGTCATTAGCCCTTAATTGTTGCGCTGGGTCCATGCATGCCAACTTTTGACATAGTTGCATGCGTCATCCACCCTACCTCCCATACTTTTTTGTATTATCTCCAAATTTGAATCTGTTGTAGCTTTTGAATCAAAAGTCCGAATTAAGTTTCATTTGAATATTCATGTTCCTTGCAACAATGACCTTCGAACAAGACTAATCATAAATACACTTTGATGATACATCCATTTTGCATCATGTTTCTTACTGTTATTTATGATATCTTTATGCATAATAATGCTTTTTGGAGTAATTCTCATGCCTTTTATCTCATAATTTGAAAGGTACACACAAAGAGGGAGAATTCCGGCAGCTAGAAATCTGGACCTGGAAAAGCTACGTCACGCTACCTATTCTGCACAACTCCAAACAAGCTGAAACTTCACGGAGAATTTTATGGAATATATGAAGAATATTGGAGCAAATACGTACCAAAGAGGGCCCACCAGGTGGGCACAACCCACCTGGCGCACCAGGGAGCCCAGGCGCGCCCTGGTGGGTTATGCTCACCCAGGCCCACCTCCGGTGCCCATTTTCTGGTATATGTCATTTTGACCTAGAAAAAATAGGGAGAGGACTTTCAGGATGGAGCGCCGCCGTCTTGAGGCAGAACTTGGGCAGGAGCACTTTTGCCCTCCGGCGGAGCGATTCCGCAGGGGGGAACTTCCCTCCTGGAGGGGGAAATCATCGTCATCATCATCACCAACAACTCTCCCATCTTGGGGAGGGCAATCTCCATCAACATATTCAACAACACCATCTAATCTCAAACCCTAGTTCATCTCTTGTGTTCAATCTTGTTACCGGAACTATAGATTGGTGCTTGTGGGTGACTAGTAGTGTTGATTACTATATGGTTTATTTGGTGGAAGATTATATGTTCAGATCCATTATGCTATTTAATACCACTTTGATCTTGAGCATGTTTATCACTTGTGAGTAGTTACTTTTGTTCTTGAGGTCACGAGAGAAATCATGTTGCAAGTAATCATGTGAAATTGGTATGTGTTTAATATTTTGATAGTATGTATGTTGTGATTCCCTTAGTAGTATCATGTGAATGTCGACTACATGACACTTCACCACATTTGGGCCTAAGGGAATACATTGTGGAGTAGTTATTAGATGATGGATTGCGAGAGTGACAGAAGCTTAAACCCTAGTTTATGCGCTATTACGTAAGGGACCGATTGGATCCAAAAGTTTAATGCTATGGTTAGGATTTATCCTTAATACTTTCTCGTAGTTGCGGATGCTTGCGGTCCACCCACATATCAAATTATCAAGGTAGCGAACACGAATTATCAAAGCACCGGTCCACCCACATATCAAATTATCAAAGTAGGAGGTTTGTTCAAGTGGGAGGTTTGTTCAAGTAGGGGGTTAATCATAAGTAGGAGGTTTGTTCAAGTAAGAACAACACCTAAGCACCGGCCCACCCACATATCAAATTATCAAAGTAGTGAACACGAATTGAATCAACATGATGAAAGTGATTAGATGAAAACCCTGTGTACCATAAAGAACGCTTTGCTTATTATAAGAGACCATTTTGACATGTCCTTTGCCTCAAAAGGAGGCTACCTTGCTGCATTTTTGTTATTATTATCATTACTTGTCCGTTACAAAATATCTTGCTATCAAACTACTCTGTTACTTACAATTTCAGCACTTGCAGATGTTCCCTTGCTGAAAACCACTTGTCATTTTCTTCTGCTCCTCGTTGGGTTCGACACTCTTACTTATCGAAAAGAGCTACAATTGATCCCCTATACTTGTGGGTCATCATTTGACAACTTTATTTTTTTTACCAAGTTTCAAATATCAAAACTTGATAGTCGTAATATTAAGTTTTTACAGACATTCACTAAGCCTATCAAGTTTCATTTGCTTTTATGGCTTAGGGTTTAAGTCTTAGTTTTTGAAATTTGTTGAATTTATGTTTTGTTCCTTCAAATTTTATTAGTTGAAACTTGGTGGTGTTTTTAAAACTTGTCAAACATATTCAAAAGTGGGCTTATTTTAGAGCACTCACCATAAGAAACACGGATATGCAAATAAAATATAAAGTGGACTTTTGGTTCAAAAGATATAATAGATTTAAATTTATAAGTCAAAACAAAAAGCATGAGAGGTGGGGATGGGTGGAGCATGCACCTTGTGCCAAAAATTGTATCAAAAGCTACATGCATAGAGTAATTAAGCTCTAATTAAAAGACAACACGTGAGTGCTACAAATTCTCGTCCTTTGTAGTTATGTTTATTTACATATTATCTTGTTTTCTTTAACACAGTACAAACACAGACGCTCATATACACGCACATACACTCATCTATATGAATAAACACATCCTACCCCTATGAGGATTTTCGAGAGACTGATCCGACAAATCATTTTGAGATTGACGAAATTAGCAAAGGCGCTTTGTAGTCGACGAGAACGTCCCCTCCCACTAAACGCGCATCACCAGAAATTCTAAAATAAATACATGAATAAATGCGAGCACTAGGACATGAACCTTGGTGGGTTGGGGATCCACCTAACTATCCAACCACAGATTGGTTCGCTTTTACATATGTTGATTTAATTTGCAGAGTACCCCCTTGAGTCGGTAAGGGTGATGCTTGACACATAACACAATATATATAAATTGCAACTTACTACTATAATGTAATTATAAAAATGATAAAATCATCATATGACCAACACTACTAGGAAAAGGCCTACTAATGGCGCACCAGTTTTGCCTACTAATGGCGCATCACTGGTGCGCCATTAGTATCACGCCATTAGTATCTGGTATACTAATGGTGCACCACCCAGTGTGCCATTAGTATATAACACCATGCGCCATTAGTATGCCTCCCAGGGGCCATATTTAACCATGTGCTTTGGCACACTAATGGCGCACTGCGGATGGATGCGCCATTAGTATACTTGGCATACTAATGGCGCACTGTTTGGTGATGCGCCATTAGTATACTTTGGCATACTAATGGAGCACTCTGTAGTGATGCGCCATTAGTATGAATATTAGGTTTTATTTTTTTACTTTTCTGATTTTTGCACAGGTTACAAAATATATTATTTGACAGAATATAGACAGTAGCACACAGCAACAGCAGATTCATTGAATACAATAGAAGATTAGTCTCCGAATACAATTCATCATGTTAGTCTCCGAATTCAAAAGACCGAACAAAGATAAAACATTACAAGTCTCGAGACCGCGAGTATCGAGTTTGTCTTCACATTACAAGTCGATATCGATCATCTAAACTACCATCGCATAGCAGAGAGCTGCGGTCATCACGATGAGCATCATCATGATGAAACTGGTCTTCATCCGGTTCCTCCAACGCTCCCTCCTCTCTCCCTCTAGATAGCGGGCGTATCTAGATTCCGCCTCCGCCCTAGTGGTGTACCCTTTGTAACTGTTACCGCTAAAACGGTGAACCTGTCTCCGACACTCCTCCCAGTCGTCGTAGACTCCGGGAACCTTACCCTTGTACACGACATACGACGACATCTCTATGCACAAGCCAAACAACAGACAATACATACATAAGCAATATATAAGTATGCAACAAAAGGATCGGAAGAGAAAAGCAAGACATTAATAGCACGATTCATGGTCCTACTAATAAATAGCATCGATTACATCTAAGTTGAACGACTGTCCAAACCAAAGAGACATACAATTCATTAAAGTTTAATTACAACATGAGCCAATCAATGTTTCAGAACTACACATCACTACTTTCGACTCGACTCATGGACAGGAGCATGGATGAAGCCGCCGTCTGTCGTGATGGTCATGAAATCGCGGGCGTTGTCAGCCTGCATTTGTAGCATTCCGTCTATCTCAATGTTGGACGGTTGATATCTGAGGAAGAACTGCCCCGAGGTATGAAGGACATCTTGATGGATGATGTCCGCAAACTCCGACTGGATGCGAAAGAATTCTTGTCTGATGTCCGCGTCCTGGATTGCCGACAAGCTCGCGGCCCAATCTTTGAGATTATTTGGTAGCAGAAGGTGATGATGGTCCCTTACGATCGCCCGCATGTGATGGAGGGCGTAGTAGGCATCCTTCTGACCGCCAGGCGGCTGCTTGACGCAGCAGAACATCGTATTGTGGGCGAACACGTGCTTGCCGTACTTACGAACTGCCCTGGTGAAGGTGCCTCCAGATTTGGCGTAGCCGGGGAGAACATCATCAAGAACTTTCTTGATATTTGTGTAGTCTATCTTGGAGTTATGGTTCGGGTCGAAATACGTGGCCATGGAATATTTCGGGCTTAAGAGGATGAGTGTGCAATGTGTGTCACTGCACAGAACACGGAATGTTAGAAAAAAAAGAACGATCGAAATCTAAGAAATCATATGTTACGAGGCGGTTAAGGGATGACTTACTCGGGAAAGTAAGCCACAAGGAAGTTATCCTTATTTGGGTTTGCCAGAATGACGTCTTCGAGGTGTGAACTCGCGACTTGGCAGTCCCCAGCGCTGCTCAAGAGCTTGGCACGCATGTAGAAGGGGTCGACGATCACGATGTCCGGGGTCTTGTCTCTAATGATCCGCATCTCCATACTCAGCGAAAATAGCCGAACGAAGGTGTAGTGCAGCGGATGAAGGTTAAACATAGCAAAGATGTCATCAAACCGCAGGACGATCGTACCCCCGATGTCGCCATCCACAAAGCCCTTGCCCTCTGGCACCTTGGCCATGAAAACCGGGTATGCCACATCATTCTCTCTGAGACGCCGCTTCTCCAAAGAAAGAACACTGTCGTGCAGACTCCGCATAGCACCGGTTGCAGCATTGAGCATATTTCTTGGTAGCATCGCCCTACCCGCCACATGCACCCTCCTCGAGATATCCTTAGGTGAATGTGGCCCGTCCTGACCACGGATCGTACTCAGTGCCGGCTGGCTCGCACCGGCGCCCTTTTTAGTCTGCCGTTTCCGGTCCTTCTTCTTGATCTACTGTAATGGGACCGAGTTCTGCTCACAGACCGCCTTCTTGAGCGTGTTGGGGCTGATAATATTTGGCACCTCCGCTATCTGAGGCTCGGTGAAGGCGGCAGCTGGAGGCGTCTCTTGAGAACTGAACGCCAGACGACGCCTATTGCAATTGGGTTTCTCCGCCATACCAGCTAGATCGCGGTCGTCTTGTTTGGGTTCTTGAGAAGGAGGCCCGCAGAACTCGTCACCGTACCCATGTTCGGCAAAGTACTTATCGACGTTGGTAAATGTACCATCGTAGTTGTCGTCGTCGTCCGGATCCTGTGCCATATGCATGTCCGGGTCCTGTGCCATAGGGATGTCCGGCATGTCCGGTAGCGCTGCGGCGTTCTTGTGATGGCTTGGCGCCGGCACGACTGGCGGTCTTGTCTGTGGGGTGGTGTCCCCCGCCCCCAAACGAATCTGGCTCTTCGGCCAAAGCAGGGGCCAGCTTACGCAGGCGCTGAGGGTCATCTCATCTTCTTCGTCGGCCCCAGCGGGTCGAATCGGAGGTAACATCTTGTCGCAGCCTGGCAGCACCCGAACCACTTCAACCCTATACATTATGGGTGGCATCAGATTACCGTGGAACACGGGGTTGCCCGATTGAATGATTCTGCCCTTGGCGACATCGACCAACTCGCCACCCACGAAGTGCAGGAGAGTGCAAGGAACGTCGGCGGTGCCCTGCGAAAACATGTAGGGCGTCAGGGATGCCCAGTCAAAGGCAAGGAGATGAAGTCCTCGGCCGAGAGGCTTAGTTACCGTGATGCTGTCGAGCTCGGCTAATGTCGAGGCACCGCCAACGGCGGGCGTGCAACTAACGGAGGGGCTGCTTGCTGGCGAGGTGCCGGCCAGCGTACACCCGGGTGCATTAAGCTCCAATGCCGCTGTCGGAGACACCAATACCGCCGCCGCCCGAGACACCAATGGTGCCGCCGCCGTAGACACCAATACTGCCGCCGCCGGAGACACCAATGGCGCCGTCTGCGCGTTGTGCGAGTTGCTAGCCGTGAAGCTGGGAATCGGGGGGCGGCCCCTATTGGCCACTCGCAATCCACGTCGTTATCCCATGAATCAAGGTAGGCATAATGCCGGTGAGCATCGATCCCAGTTGTTGTTGCACTTGCTCTTGGACCATCTCCGGAATCCGCGCCACTTGCGCCTCGAGTGCTTCAACCTCGCGCGACTAGCTTTCCGAGTTGGTCTTTTTCTCCTTTCGCCCACCAGCGGCATAGTATGACGACCATTTTGTGGACAAGCCTTTGCCGGCCACACGACCAGCTGACGTCGGCTTATTGAGCTTATCCCTGTTTTTCATTACGTTCAACGCCCTATTCAAAGGGGTGTCGAAAGGGGAGCTCTGAGACGACCCCGCGCTACTACTTTCTTTGTCCTGCGGAAGGAACGTGAACCATTTAGAAATATTGGGGATTAATTAGAATGCAACCATATGGAGCTAATTACGCGGGGTGTATTCCTTACCAGAACAAGCTCAAGCTCCTTGGTCTTCGGATCCGTGGTAAGCTCCTTTGTTACCGGGTCCTCCTTGTACCGGGCCCTAAGAAAGTTCCTGGTCTGCTTGTCACTGTATTTCTCGAAGCGGGGCGGTAGGCCTTGCTCGGCACGCTCCACGTCCTCCTTGTCCCATATAGGCTCCGCCACTCTGTAACCGTCGGGACCGAGTTGGTGGACCCCTATGTTCAACTGCCGCATTTCTTTCCCCCACTAACTTGATTCGGAGGTTGCGGGGCTCTTACACTTGATCTTGAACTCCTTGTAGTCATCTTTGCTAATCAAAGGATATTTTGCCTTGATCTTCTCATAACTATCACCTTTGTCAATCATTGCCTTCACCGTGCTTTTCCAAGTAGACAGGGATGTGCTCATCCTCGTGAGGGCAGCACCATTCACTTTATTACCCGAGAGGCGTGTGTTTGCGAACTCAGCGGGGAACTTGTATCGTTCGTTCAGCTTCGTGAAGAGGAGGTTGCGCAAATTCCCTCGGTCCTTATGCCTTAGGTTCTCGGTGTTGATCGAGGCGGTGCTCCGGAGAATGCACCCAAGCTGAATCGAGTACCCCTTGACTACGTGTTTGGGCGCCGTCGGATGCCTGTCGGAGTTCACTTCAGTAAATTCCTCCCTGACAGTGCCGAGCACGTTCGGGCGCCGGTCCTTCCGTTGCCTCTTCGGTTGGCTGCCATCTGTGCGTGCGCCTCCATCATCAGTGGTGGCATCCGCGGCGCCATCATCAGTGGTGTCATCCCCGACGCCACTAGGGGTTGTGTAGTTAGGATCGGTGTCTTCCGCGGCGTCCTCATAGCGGTGAGGTTCTTCCTCCAACTCCTGGGACAGCTCCCAGAATTGCTTGCCGCCCGAACCGCCGGCCTCATCGTTATGGGCCATGTTTCGCTCTAAATAGGAAAAAAGTTTGGTCAAAAAGTTGGTTATTGTCAAGGAACAAGATCATGGTCTCATCATTTGGGGTTTGTCGACACCGAGGCATCCTAAAAGCTAAGCTTTTATCATTTAGGGTTTGTCTACGCCGAGGCACCCTAAAAGCCTAAGCGTACATCATTTAGGTTCTCATCGACACCGAGGCACCCTATAGAAGCCAAGTTAAGTTTTCATCATTTAGGGTTTATCGATGCCGAGGCACCCTAGGTTGGGCCTAATCACTTGGCACTAATCACTTGGCTCTATTGCCACCTATGTTGGGTTTATCATCTAGGGTTTATTGATGCTAAGAAGAATTCTAAGTTGGGCCTAATCACTTGGCTGTATTGCCACCTATGGTTTAATGCAGCAAGAATGGCAGGGCAGTTGATCCTACTTAACTATGTACTAAGATACCTCGGCCCATGCATTAGTCGCAAGTACCCCATATGTCCTATTTTTAGCAAAGTCATGCTAAAATTCACGGAAAATTTCAGCATGGCCTTTGCTGAAAATAGGACATATGGAGTACCCGAATTTGCCGGAACGGAAGTTAATCGACATTCCGGCAAACTCAAGGGCCTCTCGGGGTACCTGCAAATTCATCATGACACAATGGTCGGAGACAAAACCCAGCCACAGACCATATGGTCCGCTGCTTTCATATGGAAAAAAATCAGCTCAACTTATGTGAACTTCCATTCCAGATATAATAGGTCACCCAACAAAAAATCATCAATAGTATGATCAATTTTGAATCAATAGACATACTTCTCAAAAGAGGCATGATCAAATTCTGGTGCCCTTGACTTACTAGTACTTATCTCTTATGACTGATGAATGTGCATTGAGTCCAGAAGCAAAGACTCTATAGTGAAATGAAAAAAACCTTGGAAATATATTTATGATAACTCTAAATGGATCAGAAGGTGCAGATGCACTTGTAAAAAAAGGTATGCATTTGCAGCAGGTTTGTTCTGATTATGACACCATTATGTTAAGAAGGCAAAATAACATTATCATCCCAATTCATGGTTGAAGTTGAAGACCCTAAGCTTTAAAATGCCAAGTCTCACTTATGCATGTTAACTTATTTACCAGTTCAGAATTATCACCAGAAAATAGTAAATCCACATTGACCACATAATATTATTTTGCAACCACTCAGTTTGTCCTTGACTGGGACACTTGAAGCACAAAACAACTAATGCAGAGCTAGGTTGTATGTTTGGCTTAAGGGTTTTCCTTTTCAAATTCTGACTCTGTTTCTAAACAAAGTAGGCTTCTATCCTGTCTAGAATGTAATGAAGATGTCCTGGATAAGCTGAGTGTTTTTTAACAATTTTCTCATTTTGATAGCATCTGTATCACATTACACTTGATATATTTTCACTCTTGTGTGTTGTAATGAAGATGTCTTGGTGAGACTTGATATATGTCCAAAATTAGAAAAACACAAGGTACTTTCTCTACCTAATAAACTCCATATGACCACATAAAACCCTGTTTAACACACCTGTAAAGAGGAACAACCCCCCTAAGGAGCTAGAAAGCTATATCACCCACTGCCTCGTCGAATGTCTGTCAAGGGAAGAGATAAAGAGCATATAAAACATTACCCACACAAAAAAATGAGAGCATGTAAAAAAATTAAAAACGAGAACCATGAGTTATGAGAACTACAAATTAAGCAGTGCAGTGTTCAACTAGGCCTCGGACTCCAACTGTCAGATAACAAGAGAACAATTCACACGACAGCAAGCAGGTGTAACCAGAGGCAGAGGAGCATGAAGAGACAAGTCTCCAGAACTAGTCCATGAATCCATGATGCTGCTACATATTATTAATATTGAAACTAACAGAAAATGCTAACAAGTCTTGAGAACTAGCGCATGATGCTACGTAACCCTATCACCCAGAAACAAACCATCGAATCATCATGCAAATGTAGTTACAGGCCAATGGAGAGATAAGCAGTTGGTCCAAAAAAACGCCTAGCTAGTGGAACATTAATTGATAGCTAAGGAGTGGCATTAGATACCGAACCATCGGCATAAGAATCAAGTGCTAGGAAGTCATGATTTCTCAATCGTGGCTTTGAACCCAAGCCCTTGGTAAATCTCTGGCTCAACAGAAAACACATCCAAGGCTAAGCGTGACGCAGGCCAAACCAGAAGAATGAATAATCAAGGTGCTCGACCAGCAAATCAACTACATAGCGCGATTCGCGGGCGGCACACAGAGCACAGCCCAATCCAATCCAATCCAATCCTATCAGTCCAGCCCTAGGACCAAACCCTCCTAACCCTAGCAACCACGGGGTGCACCGACCCACATCTGATGCTACCAAATCGCATCGATCGCGCGGCGGTACCAAGGAAGGAAGGGGGTTGGGGGATTGGGGGCGTGTTACCATACCTTGAGGATGCCGAGCTTGATGGAGCCGTAGACGACGCCGACGCCGACCGCGAAGACCCTAGCCACCTGCAAAGCAACATCCATCACGAGGACGCCGATCGTCGGTTAGTCAATCAGCCAGCCAGATCTGATCCGCACGGATGCGGAGGAATCGGGGGGAGGGGCGCGCGTGGGTTGCTTACGAGGGAGAGGGTGCTCTTGCCGGAGTCGTCTCCTCCTCCT